>NC_080403.1:26615357-26927500 GCF_030265065.1 Corythoichthys intestinalis | reverse complement strand
TACATAATAGAGATTCTACACTAAGAATAGCTTTCAAATGCCTCTTCGTGACAAATATGATTGGCAATGAATAATTATAATTATTATACTACCATTATATATAGTAGTATACTGCAATAATATTGCTAGAAATTTTTTTTAAGAATTGTTTTGAATAATGATGGAAAGGCAAAGTCAGTGTTCTGAATCTGTTTACTTTCCATTCTTTTGCACTAGTAAATGCTATCAGCATTTAACCTCATTGTTTATTTGTGATTAATTATTGTTATTTACATGATTATTTGTACTTTAATAAAGAATTTAAGTGTTCCAAAATAATTTCGTGAATTAATAAGCGTCAACATAAATTTCATTGCTAAAGTCCAGTCCAGTACTTCTCAAATAGTGGGGCGCTCCCCCCCAGGGGGGCACAGAGCAATAGATGCCCTGGCGCATGTGACCTCGGGGAACATGCTTTTTTTTTTTTTGCCTTACTAAAATAAAGTGTACTTGCGCATCCACTCAGTGGGTGGCAGTGGCGCTCTCATTTTCAAAGTGCCCGCAGTATTTTTGAAGTAAGCAAGAGCACACAGAAGAGCGATATGAAGAGCTGTGCGCCGTTTTCGAAAGCCGTTTTCCGGCCGGAGTCATGCAGCGACCCTCTGTCTTCTCCGGTTCTCACGTGTCCGCCCCAGAAGTGCCATTTTTGGCTTGGGATCATCACGACGACCACCCTCACCTACGGTTCTCCCTCGGCCGCCGAGAATGCGCTTTTTTCGGGCCGTTTGCCTTTTGGCTTTGACATTTAATACAGTGGTAGATGAGAAAAGACAACAGTTTACTGCAGGGATGTCCAAACTTTTTGCAAAGGGAGCCAGATTTGGTGCGGTAAAAATGTGGGGGGCCGACCTTGGCTGACGTCCTTTACATAGAACAATATACTTAAGCAAATTTTAGCAAGCCATTCTGTGTGTCACATTTGCTTTATTTTTTTTTATTTTTTATTCAATAATTTCAACAATCTCGCAACTAGCATTTGTGGCGTTCTCTTTCGTCTCTTGGGCTCTTGCGAAATACTGCTGCTGTGAAATTAAACTAGCTTCAAGTTGTTTCAATTTCTCGCTACGTATCTTCCCTGTAATCTTGTCGTACATGTCAGTGTGTCTTGATTGGTAATATCGCCTCACATTGAACTCTTTAAAAACAGTGACTGTCTCTTGCAAATGAGGCAGACACAGTTTTTGTCTATTCTAGTGAAGAAATAGTCCAATTTCCACCTATCCTTGAAGCGTCAGCCGTCGCAGTCAACTTTCTATTTTTTTGTTGATTGTTGCCATTTTAGAAAATTGGGAGTAAAGGGTCACACGGGGTAATGTTGCTTAGAGTGCTGCTGTGTTTTAGTGGGTAAATGAGGAGCAGCATTTAGTGTGTAAGCTACTTAATATGCTGGTAAAAATACTGCTGACCAATTTATTAAGTCTGTGTGCGGGCCAGTCGTTATTAATCTTATAACAGAGGCTGGGGGCCGGATGAAATTTGACCACAGGTCGCATTTGGCCCCCGGGCCGGACTTTGGTCATGTCTGGTTTACTGTGTCAAAAAATGATTATAGTGGACAGCCGGAAGCCAAATCAGTTAAGACGCCACTTAAAGACATTAGACCGCAATCTCATTGATAAGCCACTTGGTTGTTTTTCAGCGAAAACGTGCCGAATATTGCCAATAATCGTCCCGCTTTGTCAGTGTTATATAAGTACACCAGTGAGCACTGTTAGCATGCTCAGTGCAAAATACCCCCACACCATTGCAAACTGGAGGTGATACTGTGAGCAGCGAGCAGCGAAAATAAACACTGTACTTCTGTCTAAAGACACTCTTTTTTTTCTTCTATTCAGTTGTTTTTTCGGTCAAATTTTTTTGCATATTGTCCTCATGAGTTAACGTTTCTAATCAATTTGAATTTGTTATTATTTACAAATTTTCAAAATGTCAAAAATGTACCTTGAGTGTATTTTTACAGTTTGGATGTGACTTTTTTTTTTAAATTCAGGCAAATTGATGCGCGTTAAGTATTTTCTGTTACAAACAAAACAATGTTGATAAAGTTATACTTTATAAGTTGATCTCTGTTATTTTCTCTAATAGAAAAAAAGGACACAATGTGAGGCAGAGGCGTACTTATAGTAATATTATAGACAAATGATACTATTTACAGTGGTGGCAGAGTTTGGGGTGGCGCGAAACATTTACGTCTTCCTTGGGGGGGCGTAACAGAAAATAATTGGGAAGCACTGGATTAGTCGATTAATCGTAAAACTAGTCGGCTGACTAATCAGGAGAAAATTTGTCGTTTAGGACAGCCCTAGTGTACCAGAACATATTTCCTCCACACCCTTCTCACCTTTTTAACCCCTGACCCATGAAGAGGGCCCCTGGATATGTTCGCCCCATAATTGCCAAGTCCGCCACTGTATAAAACAATAGCAGCAACTACAAAAACAATAGCGGCACAAATGAAAATATTTGTAGCACAAACCTAGCACAAATGAATAACACAATTATAAATTTGCGTCTGATGGGGGGCCAACTTCACAAAGGTTCCTATATTAAATACATTTAATCAAACTTATGATGTATTATGTATCTCAATTCCTTATGTCTGTTATTTCTGTCTCTCCTCTCAAGCATACAAAAATATATTTAGCTCTATCTTGCTGCGTGACCATGCAGAAGAAAAAATACGGTAAAACTACAATTTTGAGCGACGTGTTTCTTTCATCAATTCACAATGTTGCCCTTGCTGTGTAAGGACATTAAGAGTTGCTGATAAGTATGGACCCATTGAGCTGTTTCCCCAACTGCCAATAAACACCTCAGAGGAGCAATAAGTAAGGACGATGCATTCGGTACAGCTACAGTATGTGTTACGTTTTCCATTTTGCATTTTAAAGGTTATGTGGAAAGCAAATGTAATAACTGTTTATCTATAGCAGAGTACTGTTGAGTGCAACATTTCTTAAAAAAACACAAATGATTTTAGATACAAGGGTTTTGAGTCTCAAGCGTTATCTCAAAATGAATTGTCAGGGCACCACTGTAAAAATATCTTAAAATGTGTGTGTGTGGAACACTGAACCAAATAATCAGTTTTAAAAAAATAATAATTAAAAAGGCTTGTAGGAAGGTAGTAATTAAAGGTAATACTGTAAATCATTTTGATATAGTTTAGGATTTAAACTATTAAGTCTTCACTGTATTATTCCATTCCAGCAAAGTAAATATTATAAAATTCTCCCACAGAGGCAGCAGTAATTAGAAAACAAAATCCCAAACAAATGATTTCAAAGTCAGTAAGATTACAGTTTTGGATGTTCCTGTTTATGTTTCAATTCAAAAACATGAGACAAAATAAGCCAACATCAACATCGCACGCATCCAAAGCTTCCAATCAAACTCTTACACAGCTGCCTTTTAAATCCCTAATGCTCCACTTTCCCCCTAATGTCATGCAGGTAGATGCTTGGCCAACAACCAACCACTGCCGGCTGCATGACTCAGCGGCATTCTATTCGCCGGGTTCTCCTCAAAGCCCCCGGCATCCCGCTCTCATCGTCCACACTTCCTCCACTGTGGCCTAACCCCTAAGGCCGACCGTGGCCATCTTTGGGGACGAGAACAGCCCCGGGCCTCTTTTTGAGTGACAACTGCACTGCAGCGAGTCTCGTTTCAGGGGCGGTAGAGGTGTGGGCGGGGGGCGAAGAGCGCCATAAGCCTCGTTTATAATCTCACACCTCACGCAGCACCGTCAGATGGATTCACTTCACTTTATGTAAGCGGCACGCGATGGCGGGCGGCGCATCCGGCAAGGAGAGCGGCTCGCCGGATGTGCCGGCGCGCTCGACTAGCCGATAAAAGCAAACTGGCAGTCATCTCACACGCTCCAAATCTCCCTCAGCACACTTAATTTCACCATGCTTTTTTTTTTTTTTTTTTTTTGAAGTTCTGACAAATAGAACCTTCACCCTTACATTTTGTACAATTTTCTATGCACATTGTCAAATTTGACCTTCATTCATGTTTTCTTTTTGTACAAGTGGATCGTGACACATTTCCGGCCCGGTGAGCTTACAAGTAGACGCAGTGTGACATCTGCTTTGCACTAAAGTTAACTAACCATATGCTACCTTCCATTCATTTATCAGCGCTGGGGAAATGGCAGCACAACCTTGACGCATTCAGTTAAAGGTCGCATTAAACTAACTTAACAAAAGCTGACACTGGAGCTACGGTGTTTTTTTAATTTTTTTTTTATGGTGACATTATGGGAAATGGGCTTTTAATGGCTTGTGTACAAATAGTTGGGTCTCTGGAGTGACGGAGCTAGACATTCTCCTCTAATTTACATTTCAACAAACCCCACATTGAGTTTCTCCACCCTTGATATATATTCTGCTTGGCTGGGCGAAGATCCAGAGAACCTCTCAAATTCATCTATGCCGTCTGAAACGTGTCCTCAAAAGTTAAAAAAAAATGTACAACTGTAGCCTACTGACAAACATGGGGATACTAGATTAGTGTATTTTTTGGACTATCAGTCCCATATGTGTATCAATCACGTAAGCCAAACAATGCTCAATGAAGCAGGAAAAAAAAAACAGTATAAGACATACTGAACAATCAGTCACATTTTTGGAAGGAGACCAAGAACAAATATCATAGTCCTTGTAATAACAAAAGTACGGGCTAAAAACGAAACAACGTTACAAATATTTATTCACATAGCTACGTACAGTGTTGTCACTAATTACTAAGTAACGCGTTACTGTGTGCGTTTATTAATGAATGTGAGTAGTTTTCCTTCATTCTGGAGGGTTCCAGTGATAGGTTGGAGTAGCTACATGCGCTGCCGTTTCGTAGCTTTACCGCTGCAACGGCGGGTAGATATTGGCGAACATTGTTTATATCATATTCGTGTTGCACATTTATGGCGTGGGGTGACGTGTTCGTTTAGCATCTTTTGGATGTGTAGCATGTCCGATTGAGTGTATAGTGCTTAGTTGCCGCCACGTTCTGTGGCCAAATCAAGCGCATGTGTGTACGCCGTACTTCCTGGTGTTGCTCGCGCATCCGCGCCCACCCCCACCTTTGTGTTTATTGCACTGTGCAATTCATTTGTGTGTTGCTGATTATTGTGCAGTCAATTAGCATTGTTTTACATTGGCACTGATATGCTATTAACCCTAACCGCTAAACCTGAACTTCCAAGTTAGTCGGATTTAATTCGTCGGTGGAGTTGATTGAAAAAAATTCCACGCAGTTCGTCAGTTATTTGTTAGTTTCAGGGCTCTGGAGTGGCCTATCTAGCACAAGTCAATGGTGGTTAAAAATCAACACAATCGATTATCGGAGAGTCAATTACATTCGATGACATTTTTTGGTTGGCATTCTTATGTCGAGGCGGCAAACGGAGAAAAATTGGTAAAAAGTAACCAATAAATTACTTTTAAAATAATACTTTGAAAATAGGGTAATCAGTAAAGTAAATTATTATTTTGAGACGTAATCAATAATCAGTAATTATTTTTCCAAGTAATCTGTGACAACACTAGCTACGTATGGCCTTAACAACACAACTTGTTTAGTAAACTTCTCACAACAAATGACTACACAAACCATCAGTCGTCATCTTCAATATCAATTCTGAACATCTTCAAGTCTGAAAATAAAGGCACACCTAGAACACCTTTTTTTTTTACAGATGTACTGTAAGTGTGAAGGGAAAAAAACGTAGCAGGCCCATCGAAACTATGAAAAAAATAAGTGTTACAGTGGTATGAAAAAATATCTCTACCTTTTGTAATTTCTCACATTTCTGCATAAAATCACCAAAAAATGTGATCTGATCTTTGTCAAACTCAAACACATGAAAAAACTGTCTGATTTAACTAAAACCACCCAAACATTTATAGGTTTTCATATTTTAATGAGGATAATATGCAAAAAATGACAGAAGGGGGGGAAAAAGGTAAGTGAACCATACGATTTAATATTTTGTGGCCCCCTTTGGCAGCAATAACTTCAACCAGACGCTTACTGTAGCTGCAGATCAGTCTGGCACATCGATCAGGACTAATCTTGGCTCATTCTTCTCTACAAAACTGCTGTAGTTCAGTCATATTCCTGGGATGTCTGGCATGAATCGCTGTCTTTAGGTCATGCCACAGCATCTCAATGTGGTTTAAGTCAGGACTTTGACTTGGCCACTCCAGAATGTGCATTTTGTTCTTCTGAAACCATTCTGAAGTTGATTTACTTCTGTGTTTTGGATCATTGTCTTGTTGCAGCATCCATCCTCTTTTTAGCTTCGACTGTCTGACAGACGGCTTCAGGTTTTCCTGAAAAATATCCTGATAAACGTTTGAATTCATTCTTCCATTAATGATTGCAAGTTGTCCAGACCCTGAGGCAGCAAACAGCCCCAAAACATGATGCTCCCTCCACCATGCTTCCCGGGGGGGGGGGGGGGGGGGGGGGGGGGGGGGGGGGGGGGGGGTGTTAGGGAGCTTTTCATTTTTCCGCCACACATGATGTTGTGTGTTACTCTGTTACTCCAAACAATTCAACTTTGGTTTCATCAGTCCACAAAATATTTTGCCATAACTGCTGTGGAGTGTTCAAGTGCCTTTTTGTCAACAATAAACGAGCAACAATGTTGTTGTTTTTTTTTTTTTTTTTTTTAATTTAAAGACAGGAGTGGCTTCCTCCCATGAACATCATTCTTGGCCATAGTTTTACATATAGTTGATGCGTGCACAGAGATATTGGACTGTGCCAATGATTTCTGTAAGTCTTTGGCACTCTCTTGGGTTCTTTTTACCTCTCTAAGTATTCTGCGCTGAAATCTTGGCGTCGTCTTTGACTTAAATTGCTAAGTAAAAATTGGTTTCAATTGCTCTTTAAGTCTCCTTAGGCAGAGGGTTCACTTATTTTCCCCTTTCTGTCATTGTTTGCATGCTTTCCTCATTAAAATATGAAATTCTATAAATGTTTGGGTGGTTTTAGTTTTAGTTACACTGTATTTTCATCTGTATGATTTTGACAAAGCTCAGATTACATTTGATGGTGATTTTATGGAGAAATGTGAGAAATTCCAAAAGGCTCAGATACTTTTTCATACCACTGTATGTAGTCCAGAACATAAGGTATGTTATGAGGCTGCTTTGCTGCATATAGCACCCGGTGTCTTAAATTTTGCAGAGTACAACAATTTTTGTTGGAGTCTGTTTCATTAGTTATTTACCCAAAATTACTAAATATACTAAATATTTCTAAAGCAATGGTTTTTTTTCCTCATTAATTTTTATTATCATTTCCAACACATTTAGGAAGGTCTGTATCAACAGAAACTACTCTTACATGTTAGAAGTTTAAGGAAAGAGAAAAAAATATTACAATTTGTTCTGCTTTGTGAAAAGCTGTTATAAATCCCATGTTGTACTAAGCGATACTAAAGACCACCTTTCTTGTGGAGCTACAGGTTTTGTGTGGACTTTCTTCAAAAAAAAAAAAAAAAAAAACCACAACAAAAAAGTTGAAACAGTTGAACAGAGTGGTTTGGAACACAGGATGTAGAGTCGACACAACTACATGAAACACATAAAACAAGCAAACTCGAATGAGATGTGTTGTTTTGCGATTGGGTCCTCCCATCCCGAGCTTGTCGCCACGTCGTGTCAGCATAAAAGAGAAGTCGTGTTTTTTTCCCCTTCTTTTAATGCCGAGTACAAGCGTGGTTTAATTATTGAACGTGCGAGTCAGAGACAGGAACTGCATTAGACATCGAAATGAGGTGGAAGCCGAGCAACGCGCTGACAAAAAACCTACCCTTTGCCGTCGTGTACATGTACGGCGATGTGCCTTACAAGAGTGTGAAAAATATCCGGATGCTGTATAAAACAGTACCTGAACACTGCATAAAATCTGCATTCAAGTGATCATTTCAGAGTCAACACCTGCTATTCCTTGCCGAGGGACTTGTATTTGTAGAATAAGTGTAACTGTTTTCTAAACTATTTCATTACATAAGTCAACCACTGACTTCATTGAACATTCTGTTTGATGTCTAATGAGTCTACAAAAAAAAAGAAAGGCCTGAGTCATTTCTAACCAAAGATGTCTGTCGCGAGGCGCTTCGCCATTAATCCGACCAGCCGCAAGGGACCGATAAGAGGAATATATCGGATTTTATCTCGGGATCAAACTACAAAGGACTGTCTGTGGTGTCTATCTCGCAGGAAGCGGGGAGATCTCATTGCTTCCTATTTGGCTCCAGGTGAGGTGTATTTCAGAGGCTGATGAGGACAGCGATGTGATCATGCCCGTCATTTTGGAGACGGCAAACGTCTCGCTAGCCCGTTTATTAAAAAGAAGACGAAACAAGAGCAAAGAAAGTGCGTGGGACACTTCTGTCAGATTTGGCATTTGTCAGTAGGTTTGTTGTGTTTGTCTCAGGTGACTTTTCACTGGTTTATCTCAGAAATAAGACCATTTACTTTGTAATCTCACAGATCCCACTGGTGTATCGCAACAACATGATGAAGATCTCTGCAGTGGTATTTACGCTAATGACAGCTTAAATGATGATACCATTTGATTCATTTATGATGGTTTTTGTGGAAAAGGCATTTTAAACGATAGGAGATAAAATCTATTTAGCATCTTCAGAAAATGTGTTGCAAATCAGAATTGGAAGTTTAGTCAAAATATTTGGTTATAAAAAGTACAAATATTGCACCTCATGACAATACATTGCTTACATTATTTGAAGGGAATCTTGGACTTAAAGAATTGTAGGCTTTAATAAGCCACAACTGTTCTCTTTTACTAAAATATGTTATTAGAAACATAAAATATTGCAATTGATTTAAAAATTTCTAATATCTACTACATGTTTTGACCTACAGAGGGCGCCATGTTTTATGCGCGGAATGGATGATCAGGGTGATGACGTAGATTGTCGCTGTCGCTCGACGAATACTACCAGGTTACTGCAATTCCTTCTTCGCAGCGAGACGTCCAACACATGAGCTCATCGGTTAAAAGTGGCGGGTAGTATTGGCTCGAATATAAGACGGCCCTGATTATAAGACGACCCCTTCTTTTTCAAGACTCAAGTTTGAAAAAAAGACTTTTTAAACACCAAATTAATTTTTATATAGAAAATAATTACATCAGAAACAAATAATTATAACAATATATTTGAGAAAAAAAGCATGTTATTTTGCCTCATTCAAATCTTAATATCGGAACATTTAAATATGCAGTGTTGGGCACGTTACTTTAAAAAAGTAATTAGTTACATTACTCACTACTTCTTCCAAAAAGTAACTGAGTTAGTAACTGAATTACCCTATAGTAAAAGTAACTAGTTACCAGGGAAAGTAACTACTTCCATTACTTTAAAAAGAACCTGTTGTATGTCAAAGAATTTTAAATTTTCTGAGCGGTATTCGAGTCAGTGGAATAGAGAAGAACAGACAGGTAGTTAACTTGTTAGGTGCTTCAGCAGATTTGAATTGCTTACCACAGATGTCGACAAAAGCTTTGCCCCGGGACATAAATTACACATTACATGCAGGTTCTTTCCTTTAATTTCGAAAAACTTGAAATAGTGTCTATACCTCCACCTCTTAATGGACAATTTTTCTTCTGAATGCTCTGCCATCCCGACCATGTGCATCTGTTTTGCGTGTGTGTGTTTGCCGCACGCGCTGTTCTGGTTTGCTTGTGAAATAACCACGACACATGACTCTAACCCTCAGCCAATCACAATCACTTCCATCGCATCTCTCGAGGGGCTACATTCAGGTAGGCTCGTTTCCCGACAATTCACGTCACCTTCTAAGCGTCTGCCGTCCTCAAGATGGAAGCAGAATTATTGCTGGCTGACAGTGGGAGATGAGAACGAGGCTAGCATCAGGTGTAGCAAACACAGAAACGTTACCAAACTTTGGAAAGCATTGTCTAATTGAATGAGCAGGGACAAACAGCTTGGAGTCAGACGTACGTGTGCTATTCTCGATCCTGAACGCACCCCAAGTCTTGGATGACAAATCAACAGAGCAGAGAGTCGACTCGACACGGCGGGTAGTTTCTTCAATTTATTCAGAGTAAGTAACGCACCGCTTTTGACCGTCAGTAACGGTAACGGCGTTGTAACGGCGAAAAAAGTAATTAGTTAGATTACCCCGTTACTGGAAAAAAATAACGCCGTTACGTAACGGCGTTATTTATAACGGCGTTACTCTCAACACTGTAAATATGTAAACTAAAGTGCAATCACATTCGTAAATGAATGGCTTCTGGTTTTTGAAATGTAATTAAACCAATCTATTGTGTTAAAACAACAAAATTGCAACAACTGCATTAACCATCAAAGTGAAGTCTAACTGTAACTGTAGTCTTGAAACAAACCTGAATAAAGAAGAACATTGCTTTAAAATAATGCAAACTGGTCAAACTTGAGAGTAACTGAGATCTGTCATGACAGAACATCGCTTCAATAATATCTGGCGCCCTCTAGCGTCATGAATGGGTATAATGTCTAGACCGCGAATATAAGACAACCCCCTCTTTCTCAGTCTTATTTCAATGCAAAAAGCACAGTCTTATATTCAGGCCAATACGGTATTTGTGTTTTTATTGAGTCTTTTGTTACCTTTTCATTACATCAAAATACATTTTGCAAGTGTTTCCCTGTCATACTTTCAAGCATTGTTTTCTTGTTGTAGCTTTCAAGCAGATTGCAGATCTGTAGACCACATTAGTCACGTAGCATATTTAAACCACCCTTATTTGATATTACTACGTTTAAGTATTTTCTTAAGGCATTTTTAGTATGTTCTGTCTGTATGCATCTAAACAAAACAAGCTGAAAGTGCATGGTAGGACTTTAGGTGTCAAATTCGTCCCTTGTTGGACCTTTGGCCAGTGCATCACATTTCGGCAGAACACAGGGTTTTTTTCCTACTCTCATATCGTCTCATCCAGTCTTTCCTGTTTATTTTGCTTTTGCTACTTATTTTGTGAAATATCAACAGTGCCGTCACGCTCATGAATGCTCCTCTCGGGTTCAAATTGAAAGGGTTGAAAAGATGACATGTATATGTCGATTGAGTCATACTCTGGAAGCCCGGCAGCGCAACCATGTGATGTCACCGCACTGCAACATCAAAGACAATGGCGACCTACTATTTACAACAAATTTTACAAATTGTAAAAAAACAAAAACATCAAGAGGGGTTTCAGTATATGTGCAACTAATTTTACAAATTGTATAAAAACAAAAACATCAAGAGGGGTTTCAATATCTAATTATTTTAACTCATAATAACGTTTATCTATTAAGAACTACAAGTCTTTCTATCCGTGGATCCCTTTGAGAACTTGATTGTGATATTCTTATTATGTTTATTAAAATATTAAAAACTGCCAATAATTCAAATACTCAATCCAATCGATTTTCTCAATTAAATTCCCTAGATATATGTCTTCATTGTGATTGATCAAATAACATAATACATAACATATAACAAATAATTATTTATAATATAAAAAACAAAAGTTCAATCAAAATTCAACCACCCAATCGAACGCATTTGAGCCAATGTTTCATGATTTATTGATCATCCCTGAGACAAAAAAAAAAACAAAACAAAAAAAAAACGTTTATAAATATCAAAAAATGCGCTCAAAGGATCGATGCGTATACTGAACAACCCTAGAATCCCCAAATTTCATTGCATTAAGGCCACAACAGAAGTGATTGCTTTAAGACTGCAAGGGAAGCTCAGCTTCCCCTAAAATGTAAAAAAAATAAATGATGAAATGTATATTGTTGTTGTACATGTAATTGACTAAATATGCCCTCCAACTCGCTCAACATTTGTTCAGAATTAGCTTCTTATCACTAGTTACCATGCAGCTTGCTTGTCGTTTATTGGCCTAGCCTAAGTCCTTTAAACAGTGTGGAAACTGTGCATATCCAGAGTTGAGAGTACACTACAGCGAAACGAGACAAGGCATTGGCTAAAGGCTGGTTATATTGCGCCCATCGGACACTCTGCATCTCTGGGGGTCTATGCGCAGTGGGCGGGGCTTGGCTGGCCCGGACGATCTGGTTTTCTGCATGATGATTGAATCATCTGTCTGACGTCGAATCCCTTTCTGAGTGACAGCGAAATGAGCGAATCAGTGATCATACCGTATTAACACCCGCGGGAGGCATTTTTCAATTTTCATTCTGAGTTGAACCGGAGAGGAGGATCATTTTGGTTAGTACTGGTTCTTAACCTTGCTAAAGGTACCGAACCCCACAAGTTTCACATTTGGATTGAACCGAACAATTCGCAATTAGATAATCAAGCATTTTTTTTTTTCCCAAGTTCAAAACCAATATATCTAAACTAGAAAGCTAATAATTTAGCAAATTCCCACACAAATGTTTTCTCTTTTTGACAGCATGTTTTATAAACCTGTCCAAATTTGAGACCACGCTGCCCATTGGTCTGTTGTGTTCCTTCATACAAAGTTCGAGGCAACCTTCCACTGAGCAAACCAGTTCCTCCTCCCCAGTCGGGGACTAGCAGTTAAAAGAAATGGCCTGTAAATTGGGAGCAAACCTTTCTAAAACCGGGTCTAAAAAGCTACTTTCATCAGCGAACGAAAACAGGGCTCTGTGTTTCTTTACCTTCGCTGAACCCCTTAGACTTACTCACCAAAACCCCTGCGGTTCGATCGAACCCAGGTTACGAACCACTGACTTAGTATCTTCAACAAGAACAACAACAGCTAAAAAAAAAAAAAAAAAAAAAACATTACATATATCACTTTATTACGGAAGCGTATTGCATTCACATGAAAAATTTGAAAGGGGGGGGTGTTTTTCTGAATTATTTTTTTTCAAACTCTCAGTTTTTCTTAATTTATTTTCGGGGCTGTTTTTTGAAATTTTTTTTTTTTTTTCAACCCTCCGTTTTTCTGAGTAATTTATTTTTGAGGTCGTTTTTTGAATTAATTGTTTTTCCCAACTTCGTTTTTCCGAGTAATTTATTTTCGGGTTTGTTTTTTGAAATAATTTTTTTCCCAACTTTGTTTTTCAAAATAATTTATTTTTGGGGTTGTTTTTTTAATTATTTTCCAACTTTGTTTTTCAAAATAATTATTTTTGGGTTTATATTTTTAATAATTTTTTTTCCTGAGCTTGGCTACCGAGGAAAAAATATTCATTCAAAATTCAAGCACTTGGAAGTCTCGCGCAAACTGCATCCTGCAAGTTCAATACTGGAAGACACCTCTCGTGAGACCTTCAACCGGTCGTTTTTCAAATAAATATTTTTTCCTGAGCTTCCTAATGCTAATGGCTACCAATAAAAAAAATCAATTCAAAAAACAAACCTAAAAATAAATTACTCAGAAAGACGAAGTTGGGAAAAAAAAACTTATTAAAAAAACGACCTCAAATATAAATTACTCAGAAATACGGAGGGTTGGGGGAAAAAATGAATTCAAAAAACATCCCCAAAAATAAATTACTCAGAAAAACGGAGAGTTGAAAAAAAATTAATTAAAAAAAAACAGCCCCCCATTTTTAATTTTTTTTATTTTTAATGTGAATGCAATACGCTCCCGTATCACAAATTTGTGTCAAATCCAAAACGCTATTATTATTTTTATTACCGTGAAGAGTACTTATGTTTACACTTCGCCGTCACTTCAAGTGAATGGAGGTCGTGACTAAATGACAAGTGAGTCTGCATTTGTTTGCCATCACTAAAGACTCAGCGGGGTACAAAAGGTGCAAGCTCACTGCCTAATCCTCCTCCCCGGGCTACCAGCTCCCTTTCACGCGTTCTTTTTTTACCTCCTTGTCGGAAGGTCGTCATTTTCGTGCTACGCCAAATGCCGCTACCGCGCACGCTTTCTTCTTGAGTGAGCACAGAGCATTGCGGGGGCATCTTGGGAAAGTGCATCGTGCATTGAGAGAGAAACAGAGCACCGAGCACAGATGTTGAACACACACACACATTATGAATGCAGGACTATTACAAATAAATGAGTGCTCTTGTCAAATGAGTTCACACAATGTAGATTAAGGCTTGGTACAAACTTTGGTTGTGCAGAAACATGTTTTATGGGGACTAGGGGTGTGACAAAATATCAAAATGGTGATATATCGTGATACTTTGTATCCCAAAAGATTATCGATATGCTCCTGTCAAGAATCGAGATATCGTTTTAAAAAGGTGTCAATGTTTTGTTTAAAAAAAAAAAAAAAAAAAAAAAAAAGAACCATCAAGTTGCTACCAAAATCTTCCACCATAATAGTTTCTCAGTTAACTCTAAGGCTGCCATTGACGGTGCTCGACGCCCAATCTATTTAGACTGGGAACGTTCGTTCATTTAAAACCAGAGCATTCACAGTCATTCGGTCCGATTTTCGGGGCATTTACAGGTCACTTGCTGTTCATTTTAGGACATTTACAGGTCATTTTCTTGTTGAGTATGAGTCACTGCCTATTTATTTGGGTGATTCCGAGGCCACTTCCTGTTCTGTAACTCAAAATAAACAGGAAGTGACCCATTAAAAAACCCCAAAATCAAAAGGAAGTAACTGAAAATCAACAGGTAAATGACCTTAAATGGCCCAAAATTACCTCATTGCCTGGCATTGGCTGCCATTGACGGCCATAGACGTTCAATCCGTTTGAAGTGGGACGGGTGGCAGCGAATGAACGAATCATTTGTTGCCACCCTCCCAATTCAAATGGATTGGACGTCTACTAGCAATAAACACACAGCTGAAGGATGAAAATTGTGTTTTTCTGTTTATTAGTCGCTTGTAGAATATCCTACAATGATTTCCTGACCAATGTATCGATAATCGTTGTATTGCCATATCGTCATACCATCGTTATCGTGAGCTTTGTATCCCAAATCGTATCGTATCGTGAGGTACCAAGAGGTTCCCACTCCTAATGGGGACTTGCCAGTCTGGAAAATGTACGTACATGAAAATGTTTATGCAAATCACCTTAACGTTCCTTCATTCAAAAGATTAATTTTCTGTGTTCTCGGACGGTACATTGTACCTGAGTAAAAAAAAATTTTTTTTTTTTTAATTGAGAGGGAAAATGACCGAAAGTTGTATTTTTGGTGGTGAAGGGAATAGGTACCGTTCTCGCACACACCATATAATTGTTTGCATTAGCCTAACACATCTAACTATAGTTTAGGCAGACTTCACTCCATGCCCTTGACACAGTAAAGTGAATCACCTTATCGGAGCTCATGAGGGGGAAATGAAAAAATGGTACCGTTTCTCGCAGGCACCGTCTAACTGTTTGCATTACTCGAACACACCTAATATAATTAATCAGGGAATAATATCATTTCTCATACTTACTGTAGGACTGCACTACTCTAACATACCTAATATAAAATAAATAGCACACCATAGTTTAAAGCAGAATAGATACACAACGCCATCTTATCACAGAAGCCCAACGTGTGCGTCACGAGCAAGGTTGACGCACCAACTCTGGCAATCAGTTCTCCCGATAACAAACAAGGACAAAGACCAGCGCGCTTTGTCCTAAAACAAGTAGCGCCAGCCCGGATAACAAAGTTAATAGCGGGCGCTTGGGAAGTCAAGACTAGCGTCGGTCGCTGTGGCAACCACGTCCCATCCGCGCGCGAACCTAAACTGCCCAAAACCGGCCACAGAGGGAAGGTCCCAAAAGCAACGCCCGGACACACCTTTGTCCCGGCCTACTCCACCACGGACTTAAAAAACACTGGACACTGAGATAACACAGATTTGCTGCTCGGAAACATTTTCTATATAGCCTTGTTTTGGATCCAGAATTGTCCCTCCGTCGTCTGTTTTTGCCTTGTTTTTTGACCATTGTCGACGAATAGATTGTCACCTGCTTTCGGTAAGTCTTCTTCAAACTTTTGGAACATTGAGTCAGTACAAAGGGTTAACACAGGAACGCGCGGTGTTTTGCTTCCTCCCGGTTTGGCTCATGGGGGTGGTAAACAGCAGAGCACCATTTCTGTTCGGCTGCCGCCGTTTCCGTGCAGCTTTGGCCAGGAAGACTAAATTCCAACAGTGGAAATTGTATTTTTTTCAACGATCAAAAACGAGCATTGCAGTAATAATTAAAATGGACTCCAAGAGGCTAAATAGTAGTCTGTTAAAACAATATTTCAAGAGTTATTAAAAATGTTTGCCTAATCAACTCAACATAACTTGTTTAACAAAAAGTGTGATTTATAGTGTAGAAAATATGGTGAACTACAGAATACTTAACACCGGAAACAAGCATTTGTACCTTTCCCCACCGATAACAACATTATCCGGTGAATAATAGCGTTTCACTTCCACTATCATCTAGACTTTGCTTTGCAGTAATGAGAAGCTCATGCAGCAGCTCGTCACAAAGATCGCTATGGCGACTGAAGGACATCCCAGTAACTCACAGTGCACAATCTTAATCCCTTTTTTTATAATCCCGCTGCCTGAGAGAAACCGCAGATCAATTTGTAACAATGAAACCAAAGACTATGCTTCCATTCTCACAGTGCGGGAAAGCCGACTGTTCATAAGACATACGGTTGCTGTGGCGTTAGTGGATCCTCGCTCGGGGATGAAATGCTCAAGTCCATCACGGGACCTTATCGTATCCAAGTGCTGCTTCCAGTTGAAGGGTCTGCTGGGAAGCAGAAGGAAACACACTCCTAATAGGCGAAAAGGCCACAGGAGTTAGTAGAGGGGATGGTCTGATTCGACAGCAGCCCGGTTATCAACTCGGCTGGTGACTCTCAGCCTGCACGGATATGATGCAGTAAATACAGCAAATTAAATTCCGTTCCATTTTTCTGGGTTTTCACAGCGAGTGGCCACGGCTGCACGCAGCTTTTGGTATAACCCGAAATTTGATGCCCGTAAGGCAAATCCTGAGACCTTCTATTAGTGAGGTGGAATAAAAGCACATTATTCATCATGAAGGAGGCTCGCTGCAAACAGTAATTGAACTTGAAAAGTGTGGATGATGTAATCCATCTTTCTACCTCTACTGTACTTCCCGTTGTGTTATGCTCATAAAGTAATTATGCTCATCCAAAAGACCATTGCCTCAACCAAGCCTGAAAGCGCCAAAGTGAGAGTTCTGGTTCTGAGTTTTGGTATTGTTGATTTGATTGTGGAGGTGTGGGACCTTGCCTCTTCCTACAAGTTTATATTAAAAATGCAGATACTATGGGGTGGAGTCTTGGGTTACAACCATTATAAGATGGAAGATATAACACAGTCATGGGCGAAATAATTGGCACTCCTGGATTTTTTCCAGAAAATACAGCCATTTCTCACAGAAATTAATGCAATTACAAACTTTTTTTTTACTATGAATGTGTATATACCTTGGATGTGCATTGGAAAAAGAAAAAAAAGCTGAGAAAAAAGCCAAAATTTACACAATTTTACACACAATGCAAAAAAATGGGGTAGACAAAATTGTTGGCACCCTCAACTCAATATTTGCACATCCTTTGGAAGCAATAACAGAAAGCAATCGCTTCCTATTACCATCAACAAGCCCAAAACATTTTAATAGTCTCCAGATTACATGACTCCTTGTACACTGTCAAGGCACCAAGTGCCAGTAAAAAGAATGAGGCCTACAAAGAAAAGAACACAGCGCGTACAGTCAAACATGGTGGAGGTTCAATTATGTTTTGGTGTTGTTTTGCTGCCTCTGGCATTGGGTGCCTTGACAATGTGCAAGGAGTCATGAAATCTGGAAACCATCAAAATGTTTTGGGCTGCAATGAAGTTTGTAGTGTCAGAAAACCGTCTGCATCAGAGGTCATGGGTGTTCCAACATGACAATGATCCAAAACATACCTCAAATAGCACCAAGAAATGGTTGGAGACAAAGCGCTGAGGTGGTCATCGTTGAGTCTGGATCTAAATCCCATTGAAAACCTATGGAGAGATCTCAAAATTGCTGTTGCAAGAAGGCACCCGCAAATCTGAGAGACCTGGAACAGTCCGCAAAAGAAGACTGGTCCAAAAAGAGGTGCACGAAACTTGTAGATGGTTATAGGAAGCGATTGCTTTCTGTTATTTCTTCCAAAGGATGTGCAAACCAAATATTGACTTAAAGGTGCCAACAATTTTGTCCAGCCAATTTTTTGCATTCTGTGTAAAATTGTATACATTTTGGCCTTTCTCTTCAGCCTTTTGGTGTTTTTCCTATGCAAATCCAAAAAATAAACACATTTCACCACCCTGGATCCTGGGGGGATGACAACGGCCCCTTTGCTGGGCTGCAGGAGGAGGGATGGGCTGCAACGGCTCCCCCCCGGATTGGCTGGGGAAGGAACATGGCCCTGGGGCGGCACCCATGGAGCATCTCCACTCGTCTGCGGGACTATCACATGTCTGATGGGATTCACGCATGACAAGGTGCAATTAGACACACACGAGTAGAAAGCCTCGGTGTCAGGATTAGCGATGAGACAGCATAGAATAGGATGCTAACACTCACTCCCATGGATTCACACAAATACTGGGTTCTACACCACAATGCAGATTTGTTTACACTCCGCCCCTCCCAATCACTTATCTTTCAGACCTTCCCCCCTTTCCTTGGTCATCAGGCCACCCACATGGAGTCAACCGGAAATACAACTAGCTAACGATAACACCAACATATTAATAGTTAGTGTAGGCGTTCAATGTATTTCTTGTTGTTGTTTGTGCTTCTTCTGTCTCTCTCTCCTTTTCTGCTGTTCTCCTGTAACCCCTTCCTGTTCGCTGGTTCCTCCTAATAAACGAGGTATGATGAATGGTTAAAATGGAAGTATGTCGTACTCCCATGTAATATATTAAAACGGTTCAGACTAGTCGGACACTCAGATCTCCATTCTCCGAGTCAAGCAGCTGAAGAGCACAGGTTAAAGGACAAAAAAAAAAAAAAAAACACACACATTCATACTGAAAACTAGGGGTGTGACAACATATCGAAATGGTGATATATCGTGATACTTTGTATCCCAAAAGGTTATCGATATGCTTCTGCCAAGAATCGAGATATTGTTTTAAAACGGTGTTAATGTTTTTAAAAAATAAATAAAAGAAAATTTAAATTAAAAAAAAAAAAAAAGAAAAAAAAGGGAACCAACAAGTTGTTATCAAAATCAAAAATCCACAACACAACTCCTAGCAAAAAGTATGCAATCACCAGTCTCGGACGAGCACTCACTCAGACATTTTATCATGTAAAACAAACTCAGATAAAAAGCTTGAAAAAAAATAATAAATTAGTTCCAAAGTGCAACTCGTTTTTTGATGTCTTCTTCAGGCTATCATCTTTGTAAATCTCACTGGAAAGGCACCAAACAAAAGTTCCAGCATCATCACCTTGTCAAGAGTCAAGAATGTGCATTGGACAAGGTGTCAAGAGTCAAGAATCTGCATTGTACAAGGTGATGATGCTGGAACTTTTGTTTGGTGCTGTTCCAGTGAGACCTTATTCATTCATTCATTCATTTTCCATGCCGCTTTTCCTCACGAGGGTCACGGAGGTGCTGGAGCCTATCCCAGCTAACTACGGGCAGTAGGCAGGGGACACCCTGAACTGGTTGCCAGCCAATCGCAGGTCACAAGGAGACATACAACCATTCACGCACACACTCATACCTACGGACAATTTAGAGTGTTCAATCAGCCTACCATGCATGTTTTTGGGATGTGGGAGGTAACCGGAGTTCCCGGAGGAAACCCACGCAGGCACGGGGAGAACATGCAAACTCCACACAGGAAGGCCGAAGCCCGGGATTGAACCCTTGATCTCAGAACTGTGAGGCAGACGTGCTAACCACTCAGCCACCGTGCCGCCCAGTGAGACCTTAAATGGCCCAAAATTACCTAATTGCCTGGCATTGACTGCCACTGACAGCCATAGACGTTCAAATGGATTGGAGGTCTACTAGTGATAAACTCATTCCAATTCCTAGAATGATTTCTTGACCAATGTATCGATAATTGTTGTATCGCCATATCGTCAGATCATCGTTATCGTGAACTTTGTTTCGCAAATCGTATCGTGAGGTACCAAGAGGTTCCCACTCCTACTGAAAACATTTGCAATTGCATTAATGTCTGGGAGAAATTGTGTCTTTTCTGGAAAAACTCCAGGGGTGCCATTATTTTCGTCCATGACTGTAAGACATATTTATTTCGGCTGGGATAGCAAGGTTAACGCTTAAATTTTGTTTGCTTCATCGGAGTCTGATCCTGAAGTTTTGATTAGGAGCAGTAAGCCTTAATATAGAACAGAGCCTAGCATCAGTTCACAGCTCTGTCCATGAGAGTGGTGGTCTAAACATGCAGGCTCACATAACAGGCTTGCCTTCTATCCACACAAGTAATTAATCATTTCCCTGTGAAAAGTCATTTTCTCTTCTCTTGGTGATTTAGTTTAGAGGACTAAAATGTATAGTTATTAGGGTAGAGTTATGTTTTGTTATAATAGTTTTTTTTTATGCTGTAACTTCAGAATTTTTTTTTTTTTTAATGTTGTATTCTGTTTGTCTGAAATTGTGTTTCAATCATTACCAGTACAAGTAATACTTGTGTTTTATGTGACGTTTGTTATGTACATCAGTGGGAGGGGAATGGACAACAGGAGCAGAAGGTTCCAGAATCAAAGCTTTAACCTATGATATATACATCTTTTTTCCAAGTAGGTCCTGCGATGACAGGCTGGCTCATGCATGTTACTGCATGGGGAATGACAAGAGGCCATGAAGGGCATAGACTCCCAACTCACTAGAGATACAAAGACTGGTCTGGATTCGTGCCGGCGCGTACTAGTAGGGCAGAAGTCGACTTTGACACGTCTGCGGCTTTGGTGAATGTAGTTCCCCCTTGAGAGGGAACAATACTGTCAAGGCTGGAGGGACGAAGGGGAAATCGGACGAACGTGGGCGGCAGTGACAGCCCGGCTCAGGTGTGCGCGATGACCCATTAATAATAGCGCGTACGGATTGTTCGCTGCAAAGATGGAGATGTGACACTAACCCCTACGTGGATCAGGTGCAAAAGTACTGTGGCATCAAGTGTGGGGTGACACGTGAGAGCATGTGTATGGAAGGAAACTTGATGAGATTGGTTACAAATACTGTATATTATTTGTTCATCGCTCATGCCAGCGTAGGGGACCTCTCTGGTGCCAGATAATACAGTAATTTTCATATGTAATCAGTACATACATCAGTACACACAGTTAAGAAATCTGTTGACTAAACTATAGGTACAGATTAGTAAACGGTCCCCACAATTTAGTCATCTGTGGATACAGATTAGTTATATGTACCCTCAATTTAGTTTACTGTACCCACCGATTACTAAACTGAGGGTTCAGATTAGTAAATTAAGCGTATTAAAATGTGAGTAAATATCACCGTATTTTCCGCACTATAAGGCGCACCTAAAAGCCTTAAATTTTCTCAAAAGCAAACAGCTCGCCTTATCATCCGATGTACCTTATATATGAATTGATATCAGTTAATTATGGCATGGCATTCCCTTTCGCGCAGCACCATCTAGTGGATGTACAACACAACCCTAACCACCACTACTGTGCCTTATAATGCAGTGCGCCCTATGCATGGAAACAGTTTTGAAATAGGCCATTCATTGAAGGTGCAACTTATACTCCAATGCACCTTATACTGCGAGAAATACGCTACCTATGATTTTTTTTTTCTCCTTTTGCACCAGAAGGGCTCCGAACCTGTGACATATACAGACAGGCAGAATGACAAACCAATAAAGGTTAGGAAATACAGTAGTACAATGCAGAACATGATGCGAGCGCTTCAGCTTATGAGCTTTTCACAATACAAGCATCGTCACGAGACAAAATTAGTCTTTTTCAATTTTCACCATACGAGAAAAGCCTCATATTCGCTTGGCATGGAAGACTCGGCATCCCGTAAGGTGGCATGCAAGCTATCTATTGCTTTATCTCCCTAAGTGTCTTGGTGTCCCAGGAGAGGGCATATGGCATCTCGCATTAACAGAATCCCCTACATGCCCATCTCTTGCTTATCCTTGTCTCAGGCGAAAGAAGTTTTGTATTAAAGTGCATTTGTGCTTACAAGTGAACATTAACCATGTCCCCCAGGAAAATGTCGACCAAAGACAATGGTGAGAAAAGGAAAAGAATATTCAGAATTAAAACAAATAATAAAACATGAAAGGGTGTGAGTGTTGGCGATCTTTGTAAAGACTATGAGAAATCAAGTTCTACATTCTGGTAAGTGCGTTATATTCTGCAAATAACATTGTTTTTATACTTTAAATTTCTTTTTCAGATTATTTATCCTTAAAAATTATGTATTGAATTATTTTTTAGGAGTAACATGGGAAGTGTTGCACGCATTAACTGGAATTCAATTTTCTTATGGAGAAAATACATTCATGATACGAGCACGTTCACATTACGTGGAACGGGTTGTGCACATATAATCTGTACTTGTTTATATAGAGTAATTTACCACCAAAAATCCTGGTTTTCCTTTTTTGATTAGATGAAAAATCATAAAAACAGATGAATCAAATTGCTACTTCATTTTCAGTCATCATCTATCATTAGCCAAAATGCTCACAATCACATGGCATTTCCGCCCTGATTAAAGACAACAACACAAAATATGAGCTTTGTACTATTTACTTTGATTGAACAATTGCCAACAAATTGCCTAAATATTGCTTGATTACTCTGTTGCATTTCAGCACATAAAAGATTGTTTGTGCTTCTCCAATGAAGTCTATGCAAAAGCATTACGTTCCTTCAAATTTGTAGTGGGTGAGAGGCAAGGTGTAAAAACCATGTTTACATAAGCCCCTTGACCACAACACCAGAATCTGTTGTTTTACTGTCAACACGGTCCGTTAAACAAGGCACGCACGTCCAATACACTGATTCTACAAGACACACGACCTCAGGTGTGTGGACGTAGAGCCTCATTTCTCACACGGACAAATTATGTAACTGATTCACCATGGCAGGACTGTCCAAACTTTTTTCTCCGAGGGCTGAACACCGATTAAATGGCGGCTAAACTTACACATTCTTAATTAAAAAAAAAAAAAAAGTATTAAATTAACTCGTTGACTGCATTAGATGTCCAATCTATTTGAACTGGTAGCGAATGATCGCTGACACCTCTCCCAGTTCAAATAGATTGACCATCTATCGCCATCAATGTGAGTCAATTTTAATAAAAATGTTTTATTCTGTTTGGTCGCTCTATTGATAATTGCTTACTGCAATCCCCATCGGTTGTTACTATAGCAACAGTGACTTCATGTCATGACTACACAAACACAACCGAGCATGAGAACTGCACATTCAAAACTCACTACGACACTATAAATAATAGATGCCGCGGATATTATACACCGTATATAAAACCACTCATTGTCTCCTGTTTTTTATAGCGGTAACAATTTAAAAATAGGATGGTTTGGCAAGTGTTTGAATGAAATTGCATCAGTGCACTGACCTAAATACCTCAGGAAGTAACAGTTCATTCTGGCCATTTAAGAAATTGCATGTTATGGAGGGTATGAGGATAAGTAACCTTTTTGAGTTTTGTTTGATTGACAGTACACTAAAACTTTATTGAGTTATTGTAGACTAAAACAAGACCAAAACATTTTTGACTTTTAGCTGACTAAAACTGGACTGGAGTTTTTGTTGAGTACAGTGTTGTTTTTGGCAGCTCTTTTAATTTTGGTCTCAGTCTTTTGAATGAAAATACTTCTTAGTCTTAGTCATATTTTAGTTATTTTAAAATGTGTTCATCTTCGTCTAGCTTTATTCGAAAATTCTCAAAATGTGTTCGTCTATAAACTTCAAATGTTTTAGTCCATGAATGAATAAATAAATAAATAAATAAAAGGTGTCCAACAATTTCGCATAAACATTGACAGACAAGCACATAATTGTAGAGTCTACAAGGAAATCAACATCTTCATGATAATAACACACACTCAGCAGGAACTGTATGTATAAAGTATGGCTGTCAAACGATTAAAATTTTTAATCGAGTTAATTACAGCCTAAAAATTAATCGTAATTAATCGCAATTCAAACCATCTATAAAATATGCCATATTTTTCTGTAAATTATTGTTGGAATGGAAAGATAAGACACAAGATGGATATATACATTCAACATACGGTACATAAGTACTGTATTTGTTTATTATAACAATAAATCAACATCATGGCATTAACATTATTAACATTCTGTTAAAGCGATCCATGGATAGAAAGACTTGTAGTTCTTAAAAGATAAATGTTAGTACAAGTTATAGAAATGTTATATTAAAACCCCTCTAAATGTTTTCGTTTGAACAAAATTTGTAAAATTTTCAATCAAAAAATAAACTAGTACCCCGCCATTGTTGATGTCAATAATTACACAATGCTCAAAATCAGTTGCACCCAAGCGCCAGCAGAGGGCGACAAAACTCCAAAAAACACAAGTAACAAGTGGACATTGCACTTTGCTGTCATTTTAATCTGTTTGAGCGGGGCATGTGCGTTAACTGCATCATATATTTTAACGTGATTAATTTAAAAAATTAATTACTGCCCGTTAACGCGATAATTTTGACAGCCATAGTAAAAAGTAGGGTTGTTCCGATCATGTTTTTTTGCTCCCGATGCCGATCGTTTTAGTATCTGCCGATCCCGATGTTTCCCGATCCGATTGCTTTTTTTTTTGCTCCCGATTCAATTCCAATCATTCCCGATAATTTTTCCCGATCATATACATTTTGGCATTGCATTAAGAAAAAAATGAATAAAACTCGGACGAATATATACATTAAACATACAGTACATAAGTACTGTATTTGTTTATTATGACAATAAATCCTCAAGATGGCATTTACATTATTAACATTCTTTCTGTGAGAGGGATCCACGGATAGAAAGACTTGTGACTTTGTATATTGTGATTCAATATTGCCATCTAGTGTATTTGTTCAGCTTTCAGTAAATGATACTGTGGCCATCCCAAATGCATGATGGGAAGTGCACCCATGACTGTGCGTCGTGCTACCAATTGATATATCTTCTCTGCGTTGGGAAATAACTTAAGGCGTTAAGACAAAGAACAATTGCCACCTTGCTTCCACACATTGCTTCCCATGATATTTCTAATCATAGTGAGAGGGATTGCAAGGCTTTAGCCAAATAAAAAATGGTTCCAAAGGCTGCCAACATTCACTCTACTCATTTTGCGCTGCCTTTTATCTCTCTATATAGGTAAAACGGTGTAATTACAGATTGAGCGCGACAATGAGTGAGAGGGTCGTCCAGCGCATACATTAATTGTGTTAAATATTTTAACGTGACACATTTTTTAATAAATTAATTGCCGCCGTTATCGGGATAAATTTGATAACCCTACCTTAAGCCTAAACTAAAGACTCTGGATGAGTGTAACATATTATGTCTGTAACGTTAAATACAATTAGAAAACGATTTAATTAAAAAAAAAATATATATATATATATATATATATATATATATATTTTTTTTTTTTAAAAGGCATGGCCGTTATTTTTTTGACGATTCCGATACTTTGAAAATGACGTGATCGGACACTCTAGACTTCTCATTGCCTAAAACCTGCCTTTTTTCTTGACCAAAACTTGCATATAGTGATAACTAAAATGTGACTAAAAGAAAATCACCATTTTTATCCAAAGAGAGGGAAAGACTAAAACGGCTGCCAAAAAACGACGCTGATCAGTAGTAAATGCAGTGTTGTTTTCATCAACGATGACGATAACGAAAATATTTCGTCAACGAACAATTTTTTTATGATCATGTCACGACGACGCGCTGAAAACTTATCTTGGAAGACTAACATAATGAGATGGATGCCTGTTGTCGTCTGATGACATGAGAATGAGATGAAAATTTGCCATAGTTTCCGCCGAAAATTCACATTGTGTTATATTTTCTTATTGTATGTGTAGTTAGCACGCATTTAGCAATATTTGGCCGTGCCACTCATGTGACGTGCTGTGCCTCCACGTGACTCGGTCTCTTCTTAAACTCTTACACAATGTTTGGGGCATCCAGTTGAGTAATTAATTGCAAATAATGTGCTGTTTTCCTGCTGAGTGTGTATTAAGAAAATGGTGATATCCTTGTAGACTCTACAGTTACAGTATGTGCTTGTGTGTCATGTTCACTTGAAATTGCTGGAAACATTTATTCATGGACTTAAACTTTTGAAGTCTATTTTCGTCCAAATGTTAGGTTTTGTGTTGGTTACCTCCTAGTGTGTCCCTGTGATTGCCCATTGATTTCACCTGTTTTGCCTGCTCTTATTCTATCCTCCAAGCTGCATCCTCCTGTGTCGCTCACCTGTTCTTCGTTGTCTCGTTACCCCTTGTCTGTGTGTGTATATAAGCTCCCAGTTTCTTTTCAATCCGTGTTGCGTCATTGTCGATGTCTATCTAAGTGTCGATATCTACTTCTGAAGCCCTCGTGTTCCTGCATTCCGTGTTTGAGTGAGTTTTGATGCCTTTTATTTGATCCCCTGGCCCTTTGTTGATAGTTAGTGCTTTTCTTAATTATCATTAAATCCATTTTGAGTTCACTGTTACCCGGCTGTGCCTTGGATTCGTTTCCCTGCTTTTGGGTCCACACCGCTCGTCCGCCCTCAGTCCTTGACATGTCTGTCATAGACTGACCTTTTATTTGATCCCCTGGCCTTTTGTTGATACTTTGTGCTTTTGTTAATTGTCATCAAACCAACCCCACAGGTCTGTCAAAGGCTGAGGGCGGACGAGCGGTGTGAACCTAAAAGCAGGGAAACTAATCCAAGGCAGGCAAGGCAAGAAGGCACAGCCGGGTAGCAATGAACTAAAAATTGGTTTAATGATAATTAACAAAAGCACAAAGTATCAACAAAAGGAGATCAAATAAAAGGCATCAAAACTCACTCAAAGAGGGAATGCAGGAACACGAGGGCTTCAGAGGTAGATATCGACACAGAGATAGACATCGACAATGACGCACAAGGAGTGAAAAGAAACTGGGAGCTTATATACACAAACAGACAAGGGGTAACGAGACAACAAGGAACAGGTGAGCGACACAGGAGGATGCAGTTTGGAGGATACACTAGGAACAGGCACAACAGGTGAAATCAATGGGCAATCACAGGGACACACTAAGACAGGGGTGGGCAAACCGGTCCTCGAGGGCCGCAGTGGGTCCTGGTCTTTGTTCCAACTGATCCAGCACCGAGCTTTTAACCAATGAGGTTTCGATGGAAACAAGAAGCACCTGACTGCAATCAATTGATTGCACTTATAACACACCAGATTGGTGAAAAGGTGTCCTCTTGATGGGTTGCAACAAAAACCCGCACCCACAGCGGCCCTTTGTGGAATAGTTTGCCCACCCCTGCACTAAGAGGTAACCAACACAAAACCTAACACCAAAAAACTAAGACTAAAACGAAAATTAAAATGGCTGCCAAAAACAACACTGATTAAATCAATGCAATGGTGGGCACAACGCATTAGAATGCAGCATCAGCATCATAAATCAAACAATCAGTCCTGATAAAGTAAGAAGATGCATGTGAACTCTAAAACTCAACAGGTGGTCCTAACCCAGCGAATCTCTCAACTTGTGTGGGATAACAGGGATTGTTACAGCCAACTAATTGCCATGCCGGGTGATTATCCTTCGTAAACACAAGAAGAAGAAGCTGTAATTATTCCTTTCAAAGGGAATTTCACATCGCCTTCTTAGGGGTGGGGGACGCTCGGTGGCTTTTATATCCGGGGGGTCTGCCGTCAAGGAGGGAGGAAGCGTTTTTATTTTTTTATCAAGGTTATGTTGAAGCTTCATCGACCACAACCGAACGCTGAACATGGGCTGTGAAGCACAAACTAACAATGTACACGGCCGCATGTACACACTGTAATTGTTAGGTCTTCAAATGTTTCCAGCAGTAAATCTGCAGTGGGGGAATGCTGACATGTCTTTATAAATTATAGAGCGGATTGACTGCTGAAAAAAAGGATGGCGAGGCCACCTTCAAGCTTCCTGACGATAAAGCAAAGGGAGGATAAATCAAGCTGTCAAAACAGTTGGTTGATCAAGACCCCCTTCCCACCTGACGTGGGACCGCCCTCTCAGATGACATGCTGAACGGTGACGCTTATTATTTATGGATAGCGATACCTACCATGAAAACACCCTGGTGAAGGGGGACAATGGTTAATTTAATCAAGTGTAAGTGAACTTTCCCCCTCCTGCCCGTCCCCCCCAAAAAATCATGCCGCTCTGACAGATAATCCGCTTTCCCGGAAACGCTCCCAACAGGATTAGCCCCCGAAGGGGAACCGGGATGCATTTTACAGAGGCAAGTGAGGGAGGTGGAGAGAGAGAGAGCAAACAAAGTGGGAAGCAAACAAGGCGAAAGGCAGAATAGAGGAAGTGATCGAGGAGTAAGATATATCGAAGAGGAAGAGAAGATAAAAAACACATTAAAACTTCAAGTGCACTCTCTCTGCCAAGGTCAATGCAGGGAATCAAGTGTTGACTATGTTAAAGATATTGCACTGCGGAAACTATTAAAAATGAGGAATCTACAATTTAGGAAACATTATTTGCCAATATACCGTAATTTTTGGACGATAAGTCGCTACTTTTTTCCCTCATTTTGAATCCTGCGGCTTATGGTCTATTGCGGCTTATTTGTTGATTTATTTGGGTTAGTAAGTAACCCTTTTTTTGACAGCGGCGTCATTAGAATGTCATAAGACCGTCATAACCATGACATGACACTATCATGAGCATTACTGAATGCTTATGACTAGAGAAGTCTAGAGTGTCCGATCACGTCATTTTCAAAGTATCGGAATCGGCAAAAAAATATCGGCCATGCCTTTTTTTAATATATATATATAGTATATTTTTTAATTAAATCGTTTTCTAATTGTATTTAAAGTTACAGACATAATATGTTACACTCATCCAGAGTCTTTAGTTTAGGCTTGAGGTAGGGTTATCAAATTTATCCCGATAACGGCGGTAATAAGTTTTTTAAAAAGTGTATCACCTTAAAATATTTAACGCAATTAATGCATGCGTTGCACGACCCACTCACGCATTGTCGCGCTCAATCTCTAATGGCGCCATTTTACCTATATAGAGAGATAAAAGGCAGCATAAAATGAGTAGAGTGAATTTTGGCAGCCCTTTGGAGCCTTTTTTTAATTGGCTAAAGCCTTACAATCCCTCTCCCTACTATTATAAATATCATGGGAAGCAATGTGGGGAAGCTAGGTAGCAAATGATTTTTTCTTATCACCTTAATTTATTTCCCAATGCAGAGAAGATATATCAATTAATAGCACTACGCACAGTCATGGTTCCACTTCCCATCATGCATTGGGGCATGGCTACAGTATCATTTACTGAAAGCGCAACAAATACACTAGATGGCAATATTTAGTCACAATATACAAAGTCACAAGTCTTTCTAACCGTGGATCCCTCTCACAAAAAGAATGTTAATAATGTAAATGCTGTCTTGAGGATTTATTGTCATAATAAACAAATACAGTACTTATGTACTGTATGTTGAATGTATGTATTCGTCCGAGTTTTATTCATTTTTTTCTTAATGCATTGCCAAAATGTATATGATCGGGAAAAATTATCGGGAATGATTGGAATTGAATCAGGAGCAAAAAAACGCTATCGGATCGGGAAATATTGGGATCGGCAGATACTCAAACTATAACGATCGGGATCGGATCGGGAGCAAAAAAACATGATCGGAACAACCCTACTTATGACAGATGTCATTAAGTGGCATCCGACAAATTATGTCACTAACTCCATTTATGTCCAGCACAGATTTTCAAATCCATTCGACAGTGAGATAGTTTACCGGATTACACTAAATGACATCTGTTATAAGCATTCATAAATGCTCATAACTGTGTCATGTCATTATTATGATTGTCTAATGACAGTCTTACGGCACCATTGTCAAAGCAAAAAAAAAGTGTTACCAAATGCCATAACTAGCAATTAATTAAGCAATTGGAACAGTAACTGAAGAAATAATTAGCACAGAAGATTTGTAGTGCTCCAATGAATGCTAGGAGGCATGTTGGACCACAACAATATTGACAGCAGGTGGCAGCAGGAGTGTCCGTCTCCCCAAAGGGAGCAGTGCTGGCCAAATGAAGCTTCTTGAAGCAATGAAACTTTGAAACAATTGGCTTCATGATGGTTAATTTGGTCTAATAACAGTATTTTGATGCCGCTGTCAAATAAAGTGTTACCGTTTAATATCTTTTGCTGTAAATATCACATAATACAGTGAGGACATCTGCCGCTTATTGTCCAGTGTGGCTTATCTATGAACAAATGCAGTTTTCATGTCAAATTTGGTGGGTGGCGGCTTATAGTCCAGTGTGCCTTATAGCCCAAAATTTACGGTAACAGGACAAAATATTTACAACAATTTATTGTGTAACACATAAGTTTGTGAGACCCTAACCACCTCAACGGACACTTCTAACATAGTGGGATATGAAACTCTTTAATGGCAATTAGTGCATTTCATCCAAAATATTTTCACTGATTTATGGGTAAACTCTCACCTTGGACACTTTCACTTCAACGTTGCATGCACATTTAAAATACTTTGGGGAGAAATAAAACATGTCTCTAATAATTTTTTATCACGCTGTGCAGTTGGAGTGAATAAGGCTATGGCAACCATTTGTGACTTGTTTTTTTCTGAGCTGCTTTTAACCACTGAATGCAGCCTCGAAATGCGACTAACATTTGCAGCAAGAGACTTGCTCGCTATCTGGTTGTTGTAAGGTTTTCACGCCTCGCTGCTAGAACATGCTAAAACGCTGTCTGTGCCTGAGCTAGAAGCCAACACAACGCCATATGACAACCATCTGATGTGGATGTGACTAACCTATCCTGGAGAGAAGAAAAGTTTGCATGTGAGGATCCCTTTGTCGTGCGAATGTGTTCACCCACGCTGCACAACTTCATCACAAGACGGCAGCATGACAATATTTTATGATTTTGAATTTATTGAAGTTATTTGCCCAAGTTTACATCACAATTGTACAATGCTCCCACCTTCAAACCTTCTTGTTAACACATCAGTAAATATGAGATTTCTTTCAGGACAATGTTTTATTTATGCCTCAAAGAATGTATTTTAAAATGAAAATTATACATGAGTAAGCCTTCAAAAGACTGAATGTTTAACTAATCGTGGTCATTTTTCTCGGGAACCTTTTGTTGACTTCTGATATGGTGACCTTGGAACGAGTTTGCCTCCTCGCCTGAGTGTTTCTTTTTCGCCTTGCCGTTTTGATCGCCGTCGACCCGAATAAATGGTCAACTTGTTCTCGGCGAGCCTTCTTTTAACCTTTCAAAATGGAGTAAGTACAAAGGGTTAAGACTCAAGTGAACGAGTTTGCCCTTCTGGCCGGATTGCTGGGTCCCGGTTCGGCCGCCGCCATTCCGGCGGTCTGGCTAGAAGGTCAGATTCCTTCAGATTAAAAACAAAGTAATAAAACTATTAAAACAATAACAAGTGGACTACAGTAATCAACACTGGGTCTCCTAGCGACCCACTTTTAAAAGGCACATATACCAGTGCTTCCAAAACCATGTCAAGTAGCATGTAAAACTGCAAAATGTTAGTCAAGTCCAACACAATCACATTTTTAGAACTATTCACACGACCAATAAAATTAAACATGAGTACCCTTAAAACAGACTCGAGGGTATTCACCCGAGCTGCTACAAACATAACCGAGGCACTGCTCCATCTTGGCCTTTTCGACAAGATTCTCAGAGAGTCGTTATATGCCACCTGATGTCTCTGAAAACTTGCTTTGTTATAATTAGACCACAGGTGCGCAGTGTAGAGGGCTGTACAATACGCCTTAAACCGGGCCACCTTGACCTCATCAGAGCACTGACCATATTTACGGGAAAGCTTACGGGTTAGCTTGGACATAGAGTCGACAATATTCATTTATTTAGAAATTACAACATTTTTCTTGGTCTAGTTTAGTCTAGTTTCATGGGGAAGGCGGTATGAATTAAGAAGCGTGGCTGTAGAAGGAATTAAACACCACTGTACTTTTTCAAAATGTTATGAAAGTACAGAAGGTGAATTAAAAATATGTCATATCAACGTTATGGGCGCTATTGAAGGACAAAGCTTGGAAGAATGACAGCACACCATGTTTTTTTGTCCAACTTGACTTCCATTTTCTAAGACTAATCACTTTAATAGTTTCCTCTGAGTGGGTGTCAGAGCACAATGCCATTTCTCTTTAAAGTGTGTCATGAAATTGAGTGCTTCAAAAGTTGTCTAAGCTACAGCTAAGCACTCTTTAAAAATATATTCTATTTTTTTCTCTATTCTAACTCATGCACCATGTTAGCACAATAGATGAGTAACCTTATTCACTGCCTGGCCTCCCAGTTTAAATTAATTGGACGTCTGTAGCAGTCAATGGCAGCAAATGAGCTAAATCTAGCTTGGGGGTGTCACAGAGGAGCGCTTAAAGCGAAAGCGTTTGATTAAGCTCCTCCATTCTCAGCCTAATGCCCTTGCCTTGAATTATTCAATCCAAGTTGGGGGGAGGTGGGGGGTAGCGGCCAGCTTGCGCATGCTACAAGCTGGCTAAGTGTGTTAGCCTAAAAAAACATAATGCAATAAAGCTTGGCCATGCATAATGGAAGTAAAGCCGGGCCAGTGGGCTCCTTGTCGTGGAAGGGCAGCATTAGCAGGGGGAAGAGAGGGGCGCAGGCAAAATGGCCACCGTCTTATTCCGGGGCACACTCGGTTGAAAAGCCAAATTATGTACTGACACGTTTGTATTTATTTCCTTTGGATGGAAGGTGACAAAAAAGATCATAAAATCATTAAAGGGCACACGGAAGAGAAACGCTTCTTATGTGTTGCACTGTGTAATCAACAGATCTCTGATTGAAGCAATGAATGAAATAGTACAAATGTTTTGCTGAAATATTCTAAAGATCTAGAGGTCAATCCTAATCCCTAAATGTTTAATCAATTCAGATGTATGCCTCATTGTCACTGCTCATATAGTGAGAATTCTAATTTAATAATTTGGAGGGGGGTGTTTAGTCTGACTCCAAAGCAATCCCTTTTTGTTGGCTGATGAAAGAAAAGATGGCGGTGGTGGTGTTGGCGGGGGTGCAAGAAAACAGAATGCAAACAGACACAGTGTGTAAATAAAAGTGTACAAATGGAGCCCAGTGCTGTTAAGCATGCATGAGCCCGTTTTTGAATTAGTCTTCTTGATCTGGGATGGATGACGGCACGGGCAGAATACAAGATGAGGACAGCCCAACCCACCCACCCCCCTTCCCATTAGAGTTTACTCCCTGCTAGCTTCATATGAAGCACTAGACCAGTGATGATCTGATGTTACCACATTGAGACGCCTAATCGTCCTATAAGTAATTGAGATGCATTTGTGTCATTTTAAAATAATACATTGAAAGAGATCTACAAAGACAATCAAAATAACACCAGCAGGGGAACTGATACAATGATATTGGTGAACCAATGTAGACACTAGACACTTTTCGTACTTTCCTGAAGCTATCTTTGCAGTAGGGCTGAAATGAATAACTTATTGCCTGCCATTGATGGACTAGATGTAAAATTGATCTTAACTGAGAGTTCTGGCAGTACTTAATCAATTCAAACCGATTAGGATTAATTCAGGATGGGCATCATTATTGTTCTAACCGGACTATCTGCAGTGGTATCCATTCTTCTAGTCAGACCAGCTCAGTGCTTTTTTACAAAACCCTTAATAACTACTGCTGTTACTAAAGATGTCCCGATCGATCGGGTCCGATCACGTCATTTTCAAAGTATCAGAATCAGCCAAAAAAAATATCGGACATGCCTTTTTTTAAATTTTTTTTTTTTTTTTTTAATTAAATCGTTTTCTAATTGTATTTAACGTTACAGACAAAATGTCTTACACTCATCCAGAGTCTTTAGTTTTGGCTTAAAGTAGGGCTATCAAAATTATCGCGTTAACGGCGGTATAACGCATGTGCTGCACGACCCACTCACGCAGTCGCGTTCAATCTATAATGGCGCCGTTTTACCTATATATAGAGCTAAAAGGCAGCGTAAAATGAGTAGAGTGAATTTTGGCAGTCTTTGGAGCCTTTTTTAATTGGCTAAAGCCTTACAATCCCTCCCTCAACAATTAGAAATATCGTGGGAAACAATGTGGGGAAGTAAGGTAGTGGTTGATCTTTTTCTTAACACCCTATGTTATTTCCCAACGCAGAGAAGATATATGAATTGGTACCACGACGCACAGTCATGGTTGCACTTCCCATCATGCATTTGGGCAGAACAGTTATATGGCTACAGTATCATTTACTGAAAGCTCAACAAATACACTAGATGGCAATATTTAGTCACAATATACAAAGTCACATTTATCCTTTAAGAATTACAAGTCTTTCTATCCGTGGAGCCGTCTCACAGAAAGAATGTTAATAATGTAAATGCCATCTTGAGGATTTATTGTCATAATAAACAAATACAGTACTTATGTACTGTATGTTGAATGTATATATTCGTCTTTATTCGTTTTATTCATTTTTTTCTTAATGCATTGCCAAAATGTATATGATGGGGAAAATTATTGGGAATGATTGGAATTGAATCGGGAGCAAAAAAAAAGCAATCGGATCAGGAAATATCGGGATCGGCAGATACTTAAACTAAAACGATCGGGATCGGATCGGGAGCAAAAAAAACATGATCAGAACAACCCTGTTGTTGCTGTTACTATTGCAAAAAGCAATTACAAGAGAAAAACAAATACATTATGTATTTTGCGTAGTGTACCTGAACGCACCACGGGACTGACGGCAGAGTGAGGGAGTGCAGTTGACTCTCTCTTATCACGTCCTGTTGCTATCAGTTGGCGACGCGTGTTGTGTTCCACAAGTTCTGAAATAAATGATTAAAAACCTGACGAAGCTGGTGATCTCTTTGGCGATGGAAAAATAACTGTCACCTTAACGTATAAAGACTGGCGAACAGAGGTCGGAAGAGTATTGTCAAGCAGTTCATGGAGGTGCACCCCACGCTCATATTTTTCTATCATTCTATCTTCATTTCAATGGTAAGTCTCACCTTTTTTTTTTCCTTTTTTCATCACCTGCTTTAACATTCTTGGAACCCACGTTGATTTCTCTCACAAGAAAATCCGCCGTGCGGGAGTCTTACGGGGAAACAATCAAATTGCGACGCTGTCATGAATCATCGTATTTCGAGCATTTCGTTGGATGTAGAAACAAGTAGCGTGTCAAATTTTACGTCGGATGTCAAAAAGATCGTGTGTCAAGGTACCACTGTATTATAACATTTTTGGTCTTCACTCGGAATTAGAACGTCACAGGCCTAGCGCGTGTGTGTTTGTGTGTGCTAAAATCTGCTATCAAATTGTAAAATGGTTCATCGTCACAAAACTGAGACCAGTCCTCACCGAAATATAAATATATGGACTCTCTCTCTGAAAGTACAACATTATCACAACAATAATTTTAATTTTCAAACTGTTTCCACAATCACGTGTGAAAAAAACTGAAGTGTTCATAGACTTCAAATTCTAGTACGGCACTTGACGTATAATACAGTGGGGCAAATAAGTATTTAGTCAACCACTGATTGTGCAATTTCTCCCACTTGAATATATTAGAGAGGCCTGTAATCTTCAACATGGTTAAACCTCAACCATGAGAGACAGAATGTGGAAAAAAAAAACAGAAAATCATATTGTTTGATTTTTAAACAATTTATTTGTTATGTACCCTTTGTTGGCAATAACGGAGGCCAAACGTTTTCTGTAACTCTTCACAAGCTTTTCACATACTGTTGCTGGTATTTTGGCCCATTCCTCCATGCAGATCTCCTCTAGAGCAGTGATGTTTTGGGGCTGTCGATGGGCAACACGGACTTTCAACTCCCTCCGCAGATATTCTATGGGGTTGAGATCTGGAGACTGGCTAGGCCACTCCAGGACCTTGAAATGCTTCTTGCGAAGCCACTCCTTTGTTGCCCTGGCTGTGTGTTTGGGATCATTGTCATGCTGAAAGACCCAGCCACGTCTCATCTTCAATCCCTTGCTGATGGAAGGAGATTTTCACTCAAAATCTCTCGATACATGAACCCATTCATTCTTCCCTTTACACGATCAGTCGTCCTGGTCCTTTTGCACAAAAACAGCCCCAAAGCATGATGTTTCCACCCCCATGCTTCATAGTGGGTATGGTGCAATTCAGCACTCTTTTTCCTCCAAACAAGAGAAACTGTGTTTCTACCAAAAAGTTGTATTTTGGTTTCATCTGACCATAACACATTCTCCCAGTCCTCTTCTGGATCATCCAAATGCTCTCTAGTGAGCTGCAGACGGGCCTGGACGTGTACTTTCTTTAGCAGGGAGATACGTCTGGCAGTGCAGGATTTGAGTCCTTGGCGGCGCATTGTGTTACTGATAGTAGCCTTTGTTACTGTGGTCCCAGCTCTCTGTAGGTCATTCACTAGGTCCCCCTGTGTGGTTCTGGGATTTTTTCTCCCTGTTCGTTATCATTTTGACGCCACGGGGTGAGATCTTTCGTGGAGCCCTAGATCGAGGGAGATTATCAGTGGTCTTGTATGTCTTCCATTTTTTAATAATTGCTCCCACAGTTGATTTCTTTACACTAAGCGTTTTACTTATTGCAGATTCAGTCTTCCCAGCCCAGTGCAGGTCTACAATTTTGTCTTTGGTGTCCTTCGACAGCTCTTTGGTCTTGGCCATCGTGGAGTTTGAGTGTGAGTGACTGAGGTTGTGACAGGTGTCTTTTATACCAATAATGAGTTAAAACAGGTGCCATTAATACAGGTAACGAGTGGAGCCTCTTTAGACCTTGTTAGACCTCGTTAGAAGAAGTTAGACCTTTTTTACAGCAAGAAATCTTGCTTGTTTGTAGGTGACCAAATACTTATTTTCCACTCTAATTTGGTAATAAATTCTTTAAAAATCAAACAATGTGATTTTCTGTTTTTTTTCCCACATTCTGTCTCATGGTTGAGGTTTACCCATGTTGACAATTACAGGCCTCTCTAATCTTTTCAAGTAGAAGAATTTGCACAATTGGTGGTTGACTAAATACTTATTTGCCCAACTGTATGTGTCTGTCTGAGTGTGTGTACTGTATGTGTTCATGATAGGCAGCCACAGGACTGTGACACAACTTGTCATCTTGTCACGGCGTGACGCTGACCGCCAGCAGGGGCCGCGGGAGGCGAAACAAGATGTCATAGTTTAGCAAATATTTACTAGCTGCCGATTGAAAGAGGGCAAAATAGATTTCCTTTTGGACACGCGTCTGCTTATCGTGCACTTTGAACAGTGACAAAACATGACATGGGGTGCAATAAAGTCAGAAAATGGCAACGCTTTTAGAGTGGTGATCCATTAAAACGATAGCGGGCAATCTGTTGGCAGACAGGTGCGACGGTCAAAGATGATGGAGGTGCCGCTCGACAAGCTGCAGGAAATAGAACAACAGAAGAAAAAGCTTGTCACCTCCCACCAAGTGGCAGAGAAGAGTTTGTTTGTCCTGCCGAGTTCATTAAGCGCAACTTCGTCCCGGCAGCGACAGCTCTAAAGCAAAACAGGCGGAGAGAAAACTGAGAGAAGACTTGTTTGTTCTCACACTGTGTTTGCATCTGTGACAGCGTGTGTATCTGTGAGGAAGAGGAAAATAGAAACATGGGGATGTGTTTTTCAAGTGCAGGCAGCATCGTTTTTTCCTTTAAGTAGGGATCAGGTACTTACGAGACTGACACCCAATTAACTAAAGGCTTGGAGTGAAATGTGTATAGCGTACATTAGCCTGATTAGAGTTGATCACATTTGATCACTATAAGGGTGAATTGTATTGTAATGAGTTTAAAATGGGTAAAGAATGACAATTCAAGACCTGTGGATTCATATATTTGTTTCTTTGATGAATTTTCCTAATATTTCACAAATATTCTTTGAATATTTTTATTATTTTGGGGTAAAGGGCACCCCATGGCTTGTTGGGGTTCTTTTTCATTTTAGCGACGCAGGTGGACAAAAGTGGTAGTGTTTTGCCTAAAGGAAGGCTGTGTTTCCCATGAGGACCAGCGCACACCCGCACAGTGTTGTAAAATCATCAATGAATGAAAAATCAATAACTTGGTCGCCTGCAGATGCATTAAATCAGGGGTCCCCAACGACCATTTGGTACCGGGCCACACAGAAATAATAAATAATTTATTAACAACTGCATTCTGGCCGATTGACTTTGGATTGTGCAGCTTAACACACAAATATCCCTGTCTACTCTAGATATACAACTACAGTGCTGTCTACATGCCAAAAAGCTGTTTGGGAGGCATGCATGGAGAAAACCTTTCCTCACTCACAATCATAAACGCAAACGTCTGGAGTTCGCCAAGCGGTATTAGGGCTTCAACTGGGACCGTGTGCTTTGGTCAGATGAGACCAAGATTGGCAAGCTTTTTGGCAACAAACACTCTAAGTGGTTCTGGCGTGCCACGAAAGATGCGCATGCTGAAAAGCACCTCATACCCACTGTGAAGTATGGGGGTGGGTCAGTAATGCTGTGGGACTGTTTCGCTTCCAAAGGCCCAGGGAACCTTGTTAGGGTGCATGGCATCATGAATGCTTTGAAATACCAGGACATTTTAAATCAAACTCTGTTGCCCTCTGCCCGAAAGCTGAAGATGGGTCGTCACTGGGTCTTTCAGCAAGACAATGACCCTAAACATATGGCCAAATCTACACAGAAATGGTTCACCAGACACAAAATCAAGCTCCTCCCATGGCCATCTCAGTCCCCAGACCTTGTTTTGTTGGCAAAAGGGGTTTGTACAAAGTATTAACACCAGGGGTGCTAATAATTGTGACACACATTATTTGATGTCAAATAATTATTTCTTTATGTGGGATTTTTCCCCCACTGAATAAATGCACTTGTATTGAAGGTTGGATTTCCTCTTTTTTCCATTAAGGTCCCATATTATTTGAATTTTTAAAAATTATTAGAAGCTAAAAAACACATCTTAACCAGGGGTGCCAATAATTATGGATGGCACTGTAAATACAAATAATATCGCAGCTCTTTACCGTCAGACGAACCTACTGCTGGCGTTTTAAATGCAATTAGAAGTTGATTTCGTACTTGCTGTTTGTGTGTGTGTGTTTTTTTTTTCCCAATCAAACATTACTTTCCAGGTCCTAAACCTGGCAATGCCATCAAAAAGTCAAGTTGATCGCATTCAGAATAGATTTGCTTCTTTGTCCTCCAACATATAATGGTGAATAAATGCCAAGGTCTGACGTTAGCCAAAGTGAAAGCATTCCCCCCCCCCACACCTTTGCAAGAATTCAAATGTTTGGACAGTGAGTGCCAGCGGTGTGTGTGGCCTGAGCGCCGCTCTGAGGAGGATCCAGCCAGAGGCTTTGACTTTGGCTGAGGAGATAAAGGCTTTAGCGACAGGCTAGCCTGGCAATATCATTTTAAACAGGAGAAAAATGGCAGTGGAAGAAATGCCAAAAAAACAGTCAATCCTGGTAGATAAAATTCCTCAAACAAGAGTGAAAATGAGAAGAGAGCAGGGTACTTGATGGTTCAGAAAAAAATCAAGTAGAGACTGTCAGATTGTCCCTTTTCGTATTCCTTGATAAAAGGTTTGTCTCTATTGTCCAACACGGCTGCAGTAGGAACCGGATGCAAACAAAGTGAGCATGTAAAGACCTCTGTACTTTGACCATCATCTTGAGTGTTGCGCCTGTAATTTTGATTGCAGCTGCTGCTGTTGTTGTTGTTGTTAAGCAATGAGAGATGAGGGTTTTTAGTTTCGGGCGGTGGGCTGGGAGACATCTGGTAGGTTGCTGCTGCTGCTTCTGTCTCATTTTCTGCGGCAGTTTTTGTTGTTGTTATGTTAATACTGTTTTATCATACGCTGGTGCCATTTTATTTAAATTCATCTCTTTAAGATGTTTCTGCTTTATGAAGAAGCCATTCCAGTTATGTTGTCTGATGATATAATTACAATAAAGACTATTCTATTGTAATCAAATACAGTGGTACCTCGACATACGATCGCTTCGACACACGATGTTTTCGACATAAAATTTGACTTGCCATTTGTTTTCTACATCTGACGACATGCTCGAAATACGACGATTTATGACAGCGCCGCAATTTCTCTGTTTTGCCGCAAGACGGACGTAAAGCGGACTTCCTTGTGAGAGAAATAAACACAGGTTCCAAAAAGGTTAGTGCAGGTCGTGAAAAAAAACAAAAAAGGTGAATCTTACTATTGAAATGATAAATAAACATGAGCGTGGTGTGCGCATCCGTGCATTGGATCGACAATACGGCCGTAGAATGTCTACGATCTTGCCGGTCCTCCTCAGACCTCCGTTCGTCAGTCTTTATAAGTTAAGGTGACAAATATTATTGTGGTAACATCGCCAAAGAAATTGCCAGCTTCGTCAGGTTTTTAATGATTTATTTCAGAACTTGTGCAACACAACACAGCTACTGACCGCTGCGGTTGTCGCAAACAACAAAACATTAAAAGAGGAAGTAAAATCTCTACCGCACCTTTCTCACTCTGGCACATCAGCCACGCGGTGCGTTCAGGTAAAGCACGCAAAACACGTCCGCCACATTAGAACCCGATTCGTTACATTATTACAGGAATTATTATTATTCAAACTTTTATTAAGAATTTATTTGTTTTGCTATGTGTAATTACCATTTGTAATAGCACCAGCAAAATTTATTCAGGATTTAATGTAGGTTTTTGGGCTGTGAAACGAATTAATGGAATTACAATTAGAGATGTCCCGATCGATCGGGTCCGATCACGTCATTTTCAAAGTATCGGAATCGGCAAAAAAATATCGGCCATGCCTTTTTTTTTAATATATATACACAGTATATTTTTTAATTAAATCGTTTTCTAATTGTATTTAACGTTACAGACATAATATGTTACACTCATCCAGAGTCTTTAGTTTAGGCTTAAGGTAGGGTTATCAAATTTATCCCGATAACGGCGGTAATTTATTTTTTTAAAAATGTATCACGTTAAAATATTTAACGCTATTAATGCATGCACTGCACGACCAACTCACGCATTGTCGCGCTCAATCTGTAATGGCACCGTTTTACCTATATAGAGAGATAAAAGGCAGCGTAAAATGAGTAGAGTGAATTTTGGCAGCCTTTGGAGCCTTTTTTAATTGGCTAAAGCCTTACAATCCCTCTCCCTATGATTTGAAATATCATGGGAAGCAATGTGCAAAGTAGCAATTGATCTTTTTCTTAACACCTTATGTTATTTCCCAATGCAGAGAAGACATATTAAATGGTAGCACTACGCACAGTCATGGTTCCACTTCCCATCATGCATTTGGGCATGGCTACAGTATCATTTACTGAAAGCTCAACAAATACACTAGATGGCAATATTTAGTCACAATATACAAAGTCACAAGTCTTTCTATCCGTGGATCCCTTTCATAGAAAGAATGTTAATAATGTAAATGCCATCTTGAGGATTTATTGTCATAATAAACAAATACAGTACTTATGTACTGTATGTTGAATGTATATATTCGTCCGAGTTTTATTCATTTTTTTCTTAATGCATTGCCAAAATGTATATGATCAGGAAAAATTATCGGAAATGATTGGAATTGAATCGGGAGAAGAAAAAAAAGCAATCGGGAAATATCAGGATCGGCAGATACTCAAACTAAAACGATCGGATCGGGAGCAAAAAAACATGATCGGAACAACCCTAATTATAATGTATTCTTATGGAAAAATCCTGCTCGACATATGACCATTTGGAATTACAAACAAGTTCCTGGAACAATTTAACTTTGTATGTAGAGGTACCACTGTAGTTCAAAAACACAGACTTTTATTGCAAAAAATATACAGTGATACCTCAGCTCACGAACGCTTAAGCTCACGAACTTTTCGCCTCAAGAACATTAAATTCGCGAGCATATAGTCTCTGCTGATGAACTAGTTTTCGGCGGATGAACCAAACCACGCGGTCGAACAGCGCCACGAGAAGCTGACGCACGCTCACGGCGTCCCAGTTCGTCCCCTCCCTTTCGTTGAGTGCGGACGTGGTTTGTGTTCGATAGACATTTTGGACCATATTGAGTGTACTTTTGCTATTATGGGACCGAAAAAGACCCCACCACAGGCTAGTGTTAAGCCTAAGAAGACATTAAAGAAAATAAGGTATATTTTTGTGTAGTTTTAAGGCTTATTTAGTAGAAAATTATGTTTTATGGGGACCTGGGAACGGATTATTCTCATTTTAATGGTTTCTTATGGGAAATAAATGTTCGGAAGACGAACTTTTCGCCTTACACACACTTTCTGGGGACCAATTATGTTCGTGAGCTGAGGTATCACTGTATATACAAATACTATTTTCGTAAAACATTACCTGTGAACCAAGAAGGTTTGTTTAACTGCAGTTATAAAGTTTTCTCCCCAAACCTTTATCCGTCAATCCATCCATCTATCATCTAACGCATAATCCGAGGTCGGGTCGCAGGTTTATTTTATATTTTAATCTTTAATTATTTACTGAATTCCCTTATAGGAAATAAATGAAACTCAGCATTATTTTGCCTTTGCCCTGATTTTCTGGAGAAGAGAATAACTACTAACTTATAAAAACATTGTCCTTTTCCAATAGAAAGTAACTGAGAAGCAGTGATAAAGACATAGGATGCCATATTACCTTCCCGTTGAAGGAAAGCCCCATGTTTTGTGTCTGGGTGATAAAGTGGAGTCAGTGTGTTAGTAATACTTTAGTAGCATTTTTAAGTATTTCCAGTTTTGATGGTTTTTAGAATCAAGACAATGGTGGTGCTGTATTAACAGGCTAATCCCCCACTAAAGCCCCAAAAACCAAATACACCGTCAATTATGTCCACACAGCCAGACGACCGCAATCGCCCATTAACTGAGTCTTCTACCTCAACTTCATCTTGGAGACAGATGACCGCTCAGTGTGGTAAATAACGACGTACTTTAAATAACGTAGCATTGAACTTTGACCCGATCTTGTCGATAACCGTCTCACCCAGGCGTTTGCTCTCATCTTTTGCTCTCTTCGATGGCCTTTTCCTCCCATCCTCTCAAGTTTTACCTTCCCTCCATTGCACTAATAAGACTAATCAGCACAGCGGATGGAGCAGCCGCGGGCCCTGCGAGAACATTTCAGCGTGGGGAGATCAATGGACGACATCAAAAGGCTCGGGCCACAGCAGCAAAGGGCCGGGGAGATAACGCTTGCTTCTCCCGGTGCATTTTTCATGAGATTATCCACTGCCGTTCCGCTCCTGGCCGAGCTTGGAAGCTTAGGCCCAATTTTTAATGAGACTATCCGATAGTGAGTCGGAATCACACATTCAGCAGGAGATGAATTCACACAGGTGAGTTGTTCTTGGTGTGATTCCACAAATAGGCAGGCGGCGCTTTTTTTTTTACCCCCTCTTGCTCATCCGTACAGCTCCATTAGCGGTTCATCTATAATAGACGCTCTGCTAATTAAGGGATAGTTTCCTGCTCCCAACATGGATGGTGGAGAAAGCTGCATCACTAAAGAGTGGACAGGGTAAGAAAGACATTGAAATAAAGAATATGCTTAAGTTGTTGGCAGGTCTTGAAGCTGAGTGAGGATGAATGTGCATGAGGGAATTCGGAAGAGGGCTGACCTTTCGGTCCGATAGCCAAGATACGATGGAATGCCACAGATTGCACGCGCCGCATGACATTTTCTTTATCGGTAGGCACATCACACGCTGGACTGGAGAAGTTGAGTCGATAAAATGCTGCAGATTTTTGTGTGGGGACAACTTTTCACGGGCATTTGGAAAGAAGGCAACTTTTCTCTTTTGACATGATGTACCGGAACTTGTATTACTTCACTCCTTACGCTCAACTCCAAATCTCTACACTAAAGTATAGCAGTTCACGATCATTTTCGAATAACATTAACAGTAACAAATAAATAAATACATGGTACTCACCAAGGATGCTGTACAGGGTGACCCCAAAAAAAAGTTTACACTGCCATAATACAACTTAAATGCCATGTTTATTGGGACAGTGAGATAGGTACATTAGAGATTTTACTTTCTCTTTAATGTTTTGTTGTTGTCATCAACTGTGGCAGACAATATGTGTGTTGTGTTGCACAAGTTCTGAAATAAATGATTAAAAAAATGACTATAGCTGGCAATTTCTTTGGCGATGTTACCAGGATAATAATTGTTACCTTAACTTATAAAGACTGGCGAACGGAGGTTGAAGGAGGACCGTCGAGATCGTAGACATTCTATTGTCGAGCCAGTTCACGGATGCGCACACCACCCTCAATTTTTTCCATTATTTCCATCTTCATATCAATGGTAAGTGTCACCTTTTTCCTTTTTTCACCATCTGCACTAACCTCCTTGGAACCCGTTTTGATTTCTCTCACAAGAAAATCCCCCGTGCGTCCGTTTTGCAGCAAAACGAAGAAACTGCAACGCTGTCATAAATCGTCGTATTTCGAGGTCATCGGATGTAGAAACAAATGGTGAATCAAATTTTACATCGGATGTCGAAAAGATCGTGTGTCGAAGCAATTGTATGTCGAGGTACAAATATATAACAATGTCCTCCCCACTAATCAATATCTACCCATTGGAGCAGAGAGGTACCTCAACCAATCAGAGGATGGGAAAGCATAGTATTTCCGGGCCTTTGGAAATCAAGTGAACAGTAATCCGAAATCTGATCAGAACCTTGAATCATAACGGTGTGTATGTACGAAGTCTCCGCACTCTTCATTTTGATGGCTCTGATCGTGCCCCCCATAATTCTGCTATTCCTCGATCCCATAATTTGTCGCAGATGTCAACTTCTTCCACACAAAACAAAACAGTCCATAAAATACAGGGCGAGCTGCAGAATAATATATTTTACCTGTAGTTTTTATTAAATGATTTACGTATGAGTACGTGTACAATATCCAAGTCTACTGGATGGCCACGACTGTTTAAATAATTCCTTCAATATCACTTTGCCCTCAAAAACATTGTAGAATTAAATGTTTTGCACCTTACAATTAATACAAAAAAAAAATAAATGACAAGAATGTCATTATAAGGCAGAAAACACAGACAAGGCTGAAAAAGCAGTTTCTGCTCTTGCACTCCTCTTTAAAAGAAACTACTGTATTTTAAGCTAAAACAACTGTTGTGTTTGATAGAACAATATGTCTATATGCTGCCATAGCAGATTCATGGCACATTAAGCCCCCGAACTATTTTTAATTTGTCCGTTTTACCCTGTAAACCCCCGTTTACAGACGTCGCGCAACCGCTTTTGTTTCAACCCAGCCAAAAAACAAAGGTAATTATATTTATTATTCAAAATGTCTGTCATTTTTAGCTTAGGATCATTCATTGATGTCTCGTATTTCGTTTAAAAAAAAACTACTTTAAAAAATTATTCACTCACATATTTTAAACTTTTAAATAAATTATGTCACAATGAAAAAAATGGCATCTGTAAAAAAGTCACGGATCTCTACCTCATAACTATCGCTTAATTGTATTTTTTTTGTTACCGTCGCATTTTCTCCAATATGTTAGATGATGAATAATTGATCCAAACAAACAAAAAAAAAAGTTTTTAAAAAAAATGTTTAAAAGGGTAAATATATGAAAACGAAAATCTCGACCACTCCTTGGTGTCTGCGATTTCTGCATCGCGACCCTTGTTATATCACCATGTTTCATCCATAAAATCCCCCCCAAAAAACAGCTGTGGCCATTCACAGCTGTGTCTTGACACTCAGTGATACATGCTACATGTAGTTTTTGGATCGAAACAAAGTAGTTACGCGATAATGTCTCGTTAAAGTCATGGCGTTTGTAATTTTGTTCTCGCGTGCTCTCACCTCCAGATAGGGTTTTGCAGTTTAAAAAATATTTGTGTTTAAAAAATGCCCTCCTGCTCAAAATTTTTCTTCCCCGAGAAAATTGAGATTTTAAGCTTTCCAATGATGTATCACACATGCATATCGGACAATTTTGAAAGTTGGCTAAATTGTGGGTCTCAGAGCGGAACTTCAAGTCACCTGAGTGTTTTCCGCCATAAATAAATTCAATGTTGTCAATGTTTGAAAATTTTGGGGTATTGCAAATAATTTCATAAGAGAATTTTTAAATCATTATTGCATAAATTTTCTTTATAACTGTGGATTTTAGGTTGTTTTTTTACTGCCCATAGAAGAAAACTTTCAAGCCGAGGAATCAAGAATTGCTCTTGGCAGAATCAGGATTGGTCTCTGTGGAATCAACACTTTTTGGCGTAGATTCCTGGGGGTATTACTCCAGCCAGAATACCATTAAAAAGCAACACAAAGAAACTAAAATCTGATTGAGCAAAAACATGGAGTGAAACTAGGGAGCCATTTACATGTACAGCAATGAAAAGATAATTGACTTAAAATATAATTAACACAATGTAATCTTAATTGTAAAAGACTCAGTGCTTTGGATAGTGTTTGAACCAGATTTATACGATAGACCCACTTTTATCGCATGGGATACTTTCTAGACCACCACCAAAGATTGTGATGCTTTTGTTTGCTTTTTTTTTCCCAGACGAAGCTTGGCTTTTGAAAATAATGACATAAGGCAATCTATGAGAAGAGCTGCTTCATGACCACATAGGAACACTCAAAGAGGTTCAGCGACCCACTAAATCAGTCTTTGATGGCAGCAGGAAGGTCCAGCAATCGTGTCTGGAAACACTTGGAAGTGAAGCTTTTTGCGCACCCTGCAGTTTCTGATCAAATTTTCTGACAAACCGCTTGAAAGAGCATCGGCAAAATAAAAGAAATAGAACAATTTTTCTACCCATCATAAAACATCTAACAAACACAGCACTTGAATAAATACAAAACATACAAAGTTGGTGTTCAACCTGATTAAATTCAGTTGGGCAATCTAGAACGCAGGTTATCAATCCATTAAAAGGCTTTTATTCTTTTACAATTCAGAGGCTGTGGACTACCATTGCCATGGTTACAATAATAATAAAGAGAAGACTGTTGCAAGCAGGACACAGAAAGCAAGACCGTGTCACGTCTTCAGTCCCAGGGCATCTGACCACCTTCGATGACTTGTGCACGTCATTAATTTTCCCCTCGCACTTAATACAGTTTAATTTGAATTAAACAGCCTTCTTGTGCTTGGTGCCTGTGCTGCTGGGCTCCAGCTGATAAGGAACACTAACAACCAGTAGTGCCTGCATAAAAGCCCGGTTCTTTAGCATTTCAGCAACACAGGAAAAGCAGCCACAATGAGAGAAGATACGTACATATCAAGTAGGCATGTGTCGGTATGATATTCTGACGGTATGATAACCTCAAGCCAAAATATTACGGTTTCACTGTATCACGGTATTGCAATTTGAGCTCTGAAATGTGTTACTTTGAGAGATCTGGATTTTAAAAAAAAAAAAAAAAACTAAAGCCTAAACCTACAGCTAAACCTTATCTCCATCAGAAAAGAAATAATTGAATTGTTTTCCATAAAAAGCACACGTGTATGACTATATCATGTTTACATTATACATACACTGTCTTCATCAACACAGACAGTTACCAGAGAGGAAAAAAAAAAGTGTTTTACATGTCGGTTGGCCCTCCTCCTCTAAGCCACGGCCATCTGTAACTTTTCTCTTGCTGATGTATTCCCATACCAGCGATTTAGTTTTCTTCGATAGGAGAGAAAGTTCAGGATTTTCTCGTCCTCCAGACATTGTGTAGCACAGTTGTCTCACTGACACTGAGAGCCTGACAGCTGCAAACGAGGGATTTCTTCATGCATTTTTGGGACATTAAAAATAGCTGATACCTTAGGGACGGTATGATGGAAAATTTTTGAGTTTTTGAAACCTTGCCGTTTTCATACCACGGTATACCTTAACCGGCACATGTCTAATATCAAGCGACTGTGATCCCCACCATACAGCCAAAATTTCTAATGTAGTTTGTTATATTCATGACACCCATAATTTTAAGTATTACGGCACATTCTGTGCAAATATGTTAAGTACTTCCATGTATGTATGTATGTACTTACAGTGAATCACAAAAGTGAGTACACCCCTCGCATTTCTGCAGATATTTAAGTATATCTTTTCATGGGACAACACTGACAAAATGACATTTTGACACAATGAAAAGTAGTCTGTGTTCATCTTATATAATAGAATTAATTTATTTTCCCCTCAAAATAACTCAAAATATAGCCATTAATATAGAATATTGAAGAGGTGGGGGGTCAGCCTGTTAGTGCTCAAACCATACGCCGCACTCTACATCAAATTGGTGTGCATGGCTGTCTCCCCAGGAGGAAGCCTCTTCTGAAGACGGTACACAAGAAAGCCCGCAAACAGTTTGCTGAAGACATGTCAACAAAGCACATGGATTAATGGAACCATGTCCTATGGTCTGCTGGGACGAAGATTAGTTTGTTTGGTTTCGATGGTCTCAAGCCTGTGTGGCTGTGACTAGGTGAGGAGTACAAAGATAAGTGTGTCATGCCTACAGTCAAGCATGGTGGCGGGAATGTCATGGTCTGGGGCTGCACGAGTGCTGCGGGCGTTGGACAGTTACATTCCATTGAGGGAAACATGAACTCCAACATGTACTGTGAAATACTGCAGCAGAGCATGATCCCCTCCCTCCAGAAACTGGGTCGCAGGGCAGTGTTCCAGCATGACAATGACCCCAAACACAACTCCAAGGTAAAGGTGATGGACTGACCAAGCATGTCTCCAGACTTAAACCCAAGAGAACATCTTTAGGGGATCCTCAAGCAGAAGGTGGAGGTGCGCAAAGTCTTAAATATCCGGCAGATCCGCAACGTCGTCATGGAGGAGTGGAAGAGCATTCCAGTGTTAACCTGTGAAGCTCTGGTCAACTCCATGCCCAGGAGAGTAAAGGCAGCTCTGGATAATAGTGGTATATATTGACAACTTTCACTAAGGGGTGTACTCACTTTTGTTGCCAGGGGTTTAAATATTAATGGCTATAATTTGAGTTATTTGAAGGGAAAAAATAAATTAACTATATTATGTAAGCTGCACACAGACTACTTTTCATTGGGTCAAAGTGTCATTTTGTCATTGTTGTCCCATGAAAAGATATAAAATTTAGATATCTGCAGAAACGTGAGTTGTGTCCTCACTTTTGAGATACACTGTATAAGTACATTTTTTTTATTTTAAGTGAGGCATCACTTCCATCTACAGAGACGGTGCTAGACATGCCATTTTTTCCATCTATCACCGTCAATGTCAGCAAATGAGTTATGTTACGCCAGGGGTGCCTCTTACGTCGATCGCAACGCTAGCGTGGGTAGCTCGCAGCATCACAAAATATATATGGTTTTTTTAATGCACATAGTTAATTATGTGTGCGACCATTAACTATGTACATGTATTTTAATTCATTTATTATCTTGCTTTAAAGAAGGTTGTCTCCCTGAAAAGTAGATCTTGGCGCAAAAGAAAAACACTGAGCCCCTCTGTGTTACGCCAGATGCCATTAAATGTAGTTAATATTATTGTTGTTGTTGGGGTTTTTTTTTTTTGTTAACTGTTTTTTTTTTTAATCATCACTAGTTGTCTTCTCTAATCATCAAAATGTATCCTTACAGTGATGTATTAACAAGATATTTCAGTGTTCAACTCATTCGCTGCCATTGACAGTGATCACCATCATTTGAACTGAGACTGCTGGCATTTAGTGATCATGTTTCACAGCCATTGATGGCACTAGACGTCCACTCCAGTTTGAATGGAAGGTATGGCAGCGATCGAACGGTGCCAGCCCTTCCAGTCAAACTGTATTGGACGTCCAGTGCAGTCAATGGTGGGAATGACTTAAGTGGATTTTACATTTGTATTGCTCTTAAGAATTTATATTACACAATGTTACACAGAAAACCGCTGCATAATCAATAAATGTATGACCCTGAAACTGATTTGATTCAAATTTTTTCCATGGAGAAAATATGCGTTTTGAATAATTAATTGTTTTAATCCATCCCTGTATAATAATTAACCAAAGCAGAAGACAATGTATGCTCAACTAAAAGGTCCTCAATTTGGCTTTTCAATTAAAATCCTCTAACAGTCTATAAAACAAACCATTCGTCAAAGGGTGACACGGCGTAAAAGAAAGGTGAGAGAACAAAGTGTGTCAGCAGACGCTTCTGGCTCAACTTGATAAAACAGAAAAGCATGAAATCAAACAGAATATATTCCACGGCGCCTGGGGGCATTTCCCACAATGCTCGAATCACTCAACTTTTCACCACGGCAAACTGTCACCTAATGCGAGGCAGATTTTCATACCGTCTTTTATTCATTTCGCCGCTCATCTACAAACACGCGGACTCTCCTTCAATGAAGAATTTATTCCCAACGCGGACGAGAGCAGGGTGTCCTCGCCCACGCAGAAGCTAACTCGTCCTTGTCCCCTCTTTGCCACCGAGCGGGAGACTAAACTTCTGCCGAGTGGCGTCCTCCCCGCACCCCCTCATCACGACGTACAATGAATATTTCAGGCTTCAATCTTGCAGCCGGATGTCTCGTCACGTAACATCACCTCCGTCAGCCAGCGAGTCTTAAAAGTGTACAAGACTCTGACTGAGGAAAAGCATTAAGATGACACCTGTTTAACTCATTCTCTGCCACTGATGATGAAAGACATCTAATCCACATGAATTCAGAGGGCTGCCAGAAGTAAGTAGGTAGTGAATAGCTAACCTAGCCTGCTTTTTGCCATGTATAAGCTACGTAGCAAGCCAGTCTGGTCTTCTGTGGTTCTGGCTACATTTAAGAACCGATGTTCGAGGTGGGGATAGCAAACACAAACTGAAACTGAAAGAACAAATCACAAAAGCACAGATGTGACCTAAACGCAGTGCGACTCACACATAGTCAATATGTAATCCAAAAACAACGATTAATGACAACTACCGGGGAACAAATCGAAAAGTGCATGGTGTACCGCTTGGATGTGTGTGGAAGCGATCGCTATATTGATTTAGTTTTTTAAATCCCGGGCCATGAAAATGAGTGACTTCCGGCTTCAGTCTTGCATTGAGGAGGAGGGCGCTGTGACGTGTACGGGTGAAGGCGTCCTCTTCACTAAACAGGCGTACTGTTGTGTATGAGGACTAAGGCTTCAGCTGATTTTGCCGATTAATACGTTTATTTTTTGCATCACGCCAGCCAAACGAATGCAGAAAAATCTTGCTTCATGAGGGAGAGGCGTGTGCGCCTTCTTGGAGTTTCAAAAGGTTCCCATTCACCGTGGATATTGGCCAAGCCCTCCTACTGTGGGACTATTGGACTTACAAGGAAGTGAGTAAACATCTTGTTTTGTATTATGTCAAATATTAATACAGCGATTACAAACTAAACACTACAAACTTTCTTTAAATAAAGGACTACTTACGTTTGATCATTGATAGGCATGTAAAAAGCTCTCCTCGTGCACATTAGCTGCATGTTAGCTGCACAACAACTGCAGCCGCCCTCCTCCGGGGAACGAATTGTAAATTGCTCTCCGCCGGGCGGTTTGCCGATCCACAAAGACAATCGACAACCCAGTCGTCATGTCAAATAATCCGGGCTAGTTATGTGTGAGTTTCCGCTTCGAAGACTTTGAAACATCACTCGGTTCGGGTTAGCATGTCGGCTAGCTGTCACGCCTCTTGGTTTGTTTACATTCTCCGAAGCCAGGGAAGGGAAATGACATATGTCCGATTTAGGTGTCATAAAATATCGTTCGGGAGGTGCGACAGTAAAGGTGAAGTCGACAGTTTTGACCATTATGGGGTAATTTTGCCATGTCGTCCTGAATAAGTGCATTTTTATTATTTCATATTCCATTTAACACAAGACTGTTATTTGTCATGACAATGCCATTTATTTAGCTATTGGGGAAAAAAATACTTGGATAAAAAGAATATCCTGTAAAAATATTGGAGTAGAGAGACTGAAACAATGACAATTTGCGGCTCTCTTGGTCGCGTTTTCCTCGTTCTGAATAATTCCCCCTCAATGGGTTGAATAGCAAAACCGATGAGCCCAGTCTCCCGCTGACGTCATCCACCTGTTGGGGACGTTAGAGCCCTATAAAGGTAGGCGTGGCTAACCGGCAGATTAAAAGACTAATTTCTCATCATCTGCGCTTTGCTAAATTGTTGTATATATAATGCTATTTAAGACTTTTTTTCTCATGTCGTATGCTCAGACACAGAGAATAGGAATCTCGTGTGTCCTTAGTGCAGGGGTGGGCAAACTATTCCACAAAGGGCCGCAGTGGGTGCGAGTTTTGGTTGCAACCCATTAAGAGGACACCTTTTCACCAATCTGCTGTTTTACAAGTGCAATCAGTTGATTGCTGTCAGGTGCTTCGCATTTCTGCTGAAACCGCATTGGTTAAACTATCTGTGCTGGGTCAGTTGGAACAAAGACCAGGACCCACTGCGGCCCTCGAGGACCGGTTTGCCCACCTCTGCCTTAGTGTCTGAACAGGTTTAATGTGGGAGTTTGATATGCTGTGATAGATTGTGGTTGTCATTATGTTTTATTTATTAACTCACCCATGCCACAACTAGGCGTGTGCCGGTATGAGAATCTGACGGTATGATAACCTTAAGCCAAAATATCACGGTTTCACGGTACTGCAATTACAGCTCTAAAATGTGTTACTTTGAGATATCTAGCCAAAGTTTTCCCATACCAGCGATTTTGTTTTCTTCGATGGGGGAAAAAAGTTCAGGAGTTTTACCTCCTCCAGCCATCGTGTAGCACAGCTGACTCACTGACACTGAGCAACAACCGGTGGGGGAGGGTTTAGCCTTACAGTTGCAAGCGAGGGATTTCTCCATGCATTTTTGGGACATAAAAAATAGCTCATACCTTGGGAACGGTATGGCGGAAAATTTTTGCGGGTTTAAAACGTTGACATTTTCATACCACAGTATACCTTGTAACCGGTAATCGGCACATGTCTAGCCACAACTGGACCTTACCCAGGCCAAAGTAGGACTCCTCCTATGATTAAAGCAGGACTCTCACATATAAAATAAAACACATCTCATGAACAACAAGATTTTGCCTTTTTCATTTTAAGTGGCCCAAATCAATTATACTGTATTAAAAGTAAACTCAATGAAAATTGCTGCTGTAATTTTATTCTTTCAATATGCCATGTAACTTGCTATGATCCACAGTTTTGAACAGGCCTGATACTAGTGTGTGGCCTCCGTGTACACATCTGATGTTGCTCACCGTAGTTCACAGTGTACTAAGGGAGCTTGTGTGTCTGCTCAGACACATGAAAAATTAGAGGGAACACTGGTTGTAGGCCTACAAGCAATAGCAGGACACTGAAAAAGTGTCATCTACCAGCCTCATCATTGGATATACGGGACTGCCAGCAGTTTACCACGCATCACAATGTCCCGCCTCACGTGCTGGGATTCCCCAGTCAATATTGGACCGGAGTGGAAATCCAATTAAAACAACAGAAGACAAGACTGACTGTTCTTGTGCGTAGCAAATGTCAGGCTGGCTTGCAAGGTTAGTCAATAGCAGTTAAAGATTTAAACAAAACCCTTTTAATTCAACACCGATTATCATCAAAATGGTTGGAGTTCTTTCAACATTATGTCATATAGAATTTGGCTCCAAAAATCTTTCAGAGATTTTGGGGAGTGGAGCTTCAAGTTACAAAGCCAGTAAAACCCAACAGGCTGAACCTAAATCCCAAATCTTAAAATGATGTGCAATGACAAGTCCAAGAAAATGTTCTAGGCTTTAATCATTGAAATTGTTGTTATTTTCATCTTTCTGTTGCTCATGTTCTGAAGACAAAACAGAACTTAAGTTTTCAATTTCAGCTTAGTACTTTTGGCAATCGAAACAATATTAAAATAGAAAATGAACATGTCACTGATTTTCGACCCTGATACTGGAACTCATATTGTATCCATTTGTTGTAAATTGTGACCAGTAACGCGTCACTGTAATTTGATTACTTTCTTTCAATAAAAAGTTATCTAACGCATTAATTTTTCCAAACCAGTAATCTGATTAAAGTTAGTTTCCTTATTGTTTATGCCTTACCATCTTGTTATTGACTCATAATGTATGTAACATGAAGAATATTGTAGTCATGTACGAAGAGCATTTTGAATAGAAAATGCTAGAAAGGTACCTGCTACGTGTTCGTTTCCATGGTAACTGTTTTGGTCTTGGGTCACTTGCGCTAAGTGTTTTGGGACTGAGAAAGGCGTGTGACAACCTTCCAGCGAGGCTGCACATTCGAGCCAAGAGCTTCCACCTGTTGAGATGTACGAGGGAATGTTGATCTGTGTACGTTCATGAATGAATGTTGGTATTTTTCCTTCATTCTGGAGGGTTCCACCGACAGGTTGGACCCCGTACATGCGCGATAACATTTCCAGGGCGGAGCAAGCCACAGCAAACAGACAGCGGAGTGGACCAATCAGTGACGGGCAGGACGAGGGACTTGCGTGCAGAAGTAAACATACGAGGAGAGCAGAGTTTATTCAACATGGCTAGCGCGAGACAGACTGTTGTCAATTACTTGTGTCGATGTGTTTTTGGTAATTTAAAACTGATTTTACCGTGGATTGGAACATATTCTCGGCTCTCCTGTTCGCCATCTGTGTTGTTGTGGAGACGACTTCCGACGCGGAAGAGTGACGTTGCTCATTAAGAACACGTCAAGCAAATAAACGAATCTGATTTGTCGATTGATTTTGTACTTGCTCGAGAGGCCGTTAATGGGCTGGGTCCCAGACTATACTTTCAGTGTTTGAAATACACAGGGAGAAAAGTCTGGCCGTGCCAGGCAAGTGCTTAGTTGCCGCCACATTTTGTGGTCAAATTGACCGCACGTATGTACAGCATACATCTAGGTTGTGCGCGTGCATCCGCACCCTCCCCACCTTTGTGTTTATTGCACTGTGCAATTCATTTGTGTGTTGTTGATTATTGTGCAGTCATTTTGCATTGTTTTACATTGGCACTGACGTCCAATCCACTCAAACTGGTCGAGCTAGCAGTCATTTGCTCATTCATTCAAATGAATTGAATGTCTATCGCCAACAATAGCAACAAAATTAGTAAGATATTAAAAATCAGTGTGGCTGTTCCTACCTTTATACCGACTGTGGATTCAGTGTTCCATTACTTTTGCACGGTACCGTCATGTTTTTCAATATCTTAAAAGGGAGCCCGAGGCGGGAAACTCCTCTCGTAGCATTTTGTTTCACTCAAGTTGAACATCAAGCCTTTAAAGTCCTACGGTGGCTGCATGACCTACTTATTTATACCTCACACACACACACACACGCACCCATGTTTACCCACCAATCTATCACATCTCCCCAGTAAGACATGGCATCGCTACGTGTGGGTGTACGCCACCTGCAAAGCGACAGATTCCCATATGGCAAAAGACGAAACAAGTAGGTGCACGCCACCCCTACTTCTTCCGTGTTCTGTTGATGCTGTAAGGCCTCTTGGGAAAAACGCACATGCATATACAAACAGCTTGTTTGCATGTCACTTCACTCATGCCTCCTCAGTCATTTCCGAAGGGACGCAAAGTATGTTTACTATGGGAATCTGATATAAATACATGGCATAATGTGATACGCATTTGTCAAAATACCTGATATATGATTAAAAAAGTCATATTTAAGGATATCCTGTGACATAATAAACAATTGAAGGGTTTAGCTTTTGTTACCATGACAACCGAGAAAGGCGCAAAAGGGCTGAACAGGCAATCAAGTGCTTCTACTATTGGGAGCAGACACCAGAATGAGGCAGGGGGTGAGGGGGTTAGTATTTGTAAAGAGTACACAACTATTTTTACTCATGGGGCAGCACTTCACACACTACACCTAGGGTCAAAAAGCTTTTAGAAAAATGAATGCAAAGAGTACCCAGTTTGGTACACACTTCTGAAATAACAACTTTTGCTCAAGTATAAGCCATTCTACCAACGTATAAGCCATTCTACCAAAGAATAGAAGAAACTGCGATACAATAATATTTTTCCTCAATACAATTTGACGAAATCCATGATCATTAAATCTGAGAAAACTGCCAAACAAGGGGTACATCATACAGAATGGTATGTCTGGAGTAAAAAAAAAATCCTTAGCAACCATCCTTTATTCAAATAAATATACTTTTGACCCTCATTTTGATCACTCATGTGTTTTATTTTTTTTAAATTAACATTCCTGGAAAATCACAATGCCCACAATTACTCATATGGTGACCCATGCATGACACTGTGTTTATGTAACAATTTTAGCTCACCCCATTTTTGTATGAGCTTCCAACAAAGCTTGTTGCAGTTCTGTTCATGTTTGGGCTTTGACATAATTTATACGGTCCACTTTTTCATAATGTCCCCTTTTAATGCAGGTTTAAAATGAGTTGTCTATCATGTCCGTGGGTGAGTGAAATGCGCGTTGGCAATTGGCCACTGAACGGGACATTGATGCACAGCAGGTCTAATGAGCGTGTCTAATGCGACATTGACACTTGTGCTTAATTCACTGTGTCCCACCTGAGCCCAGTGTGGCCTGACAGCAGAGGGAGAGTGCGTGTGGATTCAAAATGACGTTTGTCTTTCCCTATTGCTACCTGCACCCATGTTATCTTTATCTGGACTAAGAGGACGTCAAAGTTTGACATTAAGGGTTCTGGGTTTGCTTGCGGCCTCTATTTGGCACACTTTCATGGTATGTGTGGATGGCTATGAAGTGTTGAACAAATTAAGAGATTGTGTTTAAAGTGCCTGTGACACCTTAAAAAAATGTTACATAGCATTATGTGAATTAAAATCATATTTTGAGACGATTAGACAATATACAACAATTTGGCAAAGCGCAGATGACGAGAAATGAGTCTTTCAATCTGCCGTTATAGCACTCTGGCACCGCCATCTGAGTGATAACGTCGGCAGCGTAACGATATTAGCTGATTTAGAACTCAGCCCAATGGAGGAGGAAGATTCAGAACGAGGAAAATACGACAGAGAGCAGCAAAATGTTATCATCTCTCTACTTCAATATTCTTACAGGATATTCTTTTTATCTAAACATTTTTCCCCAATTGCAAAATAAATTGTATGGTCATGACAAATAACAGTCTTGTGCTAAATGGAATATTAACATTAATAATAAAAATGCATTTATTCACTACAACAGGCCTAAATTACTGAATAATGGTCAAAACTGCCGACTTAAACCTTTCAAATGGTATTTTACACCACTGAAATTAGTCTGGCTGTTTTCATATCCCTGCCCATTAGTGGAGTCCTGGACAATGTGGCTAAAGCACTGAAAATGCAATTATATGAGACTCTTACGTTCGTGTCTTTGGAGAAAACACGTAAATAAAACAGGAGGCGTGAGACCTAGACGACACGTCCAAGTCTCTTCCTCGCCTTTCGAAAACGAAAAATCACACAAAACTACCCTGCCTCATGTCACACACGGCGGTGGGGGTGACTGTCTTCACCGATCGGCCAGTCCCCAGTGGCAAGCAAGTTTCGGCTCTTCGTTCTGCTGCGGCTTCGGCAGGCAGGCAGTGCTCGTTGTCGAAGACGCAGAGAGGAATGAACGCCGAAAATGGTGCATTCTCGGTGGACAAACCGACCGACGTCGGAGTGCATGGCTGCCCGAGCCCAAGCCTAGAATAGCGCTTTCCAGGCGGACACGTGAAAAATGCTGAGGGGGGTGGAAATCTCGACGCAGACGAGAGCAGGGGGCTCCCCGGGCCCAAGCCGAGGACAGCGTTCTATAGGCAGGCACGCAAAAAGTGCCGAGGGGGGGGTCAAAGTCTTGACACAATCAAGAACCGGAGACGAGAGTGGGGGACTCCCCGTGCCTAATCTGAGGATAGCGATTTATAGCCGGGCACGCCTTTATCGGCCGGTGACCATGGTGTGCTGCCGGTCATCGGTCGAGTGGCCTTCTTGGTGGACTGGAAGCATTGTCACCCACAAAATGCAAGTCACCTCCTTATTAAAACGTTTGCCATGATCCCAGTATTTGACATAACATAAAACACTTGGCTTACTCCATCATCTGTCCATTTGTTTCTAGATTGTCAGACTTATTTTGTTATTATCTGTTGTGGTGAACAGGATCTTTTGGAAATCCAAAAAGCCTCCCACCACTCTCTCTGGTGTACCAACAAAAGCCTGCAGTACATTGGGCTGGCGTCACGCAAAAAATATACAAATTAATCCGCAAAATCATGTGAATCCGCAGTCCTTCTGCATACTATAGTAATGGCTGTATTGTGAAGATGATTACTTCGCTGACGTCACATTCTCCTTCTTCTTCAGTCCAGACTGTGGCTGGAGGTCATTCATTTTCATGGCGCGGGATTTAAAAAATTGAATAAATATATCGATCGCTTCCACACACATCCAAGCGGTCCATTTCATTCAGGAGCATAAAATACAGCGTGTAATGTGAAATAAACATGCTTTTTTTGTGTCATAGGCACTTTATTAATGGCAGAAAGGTTCTGGAAAAACTTAACATTTCTCGTTATTGGCTTCCAAACTCAACCCTCAATCACGCCTTCTTGTCAATAACATGCGATACTTCAACTATAAAGTCGCTCAGCTCCCTCTTGCTGCACCAGACAGACTATAATCTATAATGCATGAGGCCCAGTCAAGTGGCAGCTGCTAGGAAACGAGCCATATCCAATATTCTGCAGCAAACACACTCTTAAAAAATCCAAAAATATTATTACAGCATTAATACATTTGACATATATCATGGCATGATATCATCAGAGGCCTTGTTTACTGTTAGAATCGAAGGCAGGAGATGATATAAACATTTTGCTCGAGTTATGTGAAATCACCCCAAACTAAGCAACTGTGAGGTGGGAAAGTCGCCAGGATAACTGTCGTGTTTTTATTTTAGTTTCTTAAAAAAAATTTAAAAAAAAAAACATTTCATCATATAATATAGTAACATCTTAGTTTCACTTCAGTGCCATCTGGTGGGGCACCGCGTCGCTTGCCCCCTGCTGATCTCGACTCCGACATCAACAAGTTCTTTGAAGGTGAACATTCTGAAGAGTTGATTGGTGCGTGTTCTTCCGCCGCAGGCGTTTAAAAATGACAGAATGTGCAAGTGAAAAATATGTCAGATTGTTTGAAATGCGCAGCAGTGGGCTGCCTCCAAACCCCCCCCCTCCCCCCCCCCCCTCTCCCACAACCATCCACAGGAGAACATCGTCAACTTTAAGTAGGTCAATTTTTCTTAGTATGAGAGTGAAGGAGGACAACATGGAAGTGTGTTAATAAACACAATTGTACAGAACCATCCTGCATGTAGTGTTTGTCATGTGACTCAAGGGAGAAGTTGGTTGTCAATGCGGAGAACCCCCGTTACGCTGTCCTCCAATACAAAACATGCTGCCATTTAGAGTGATAGTGGCAATTAGAGCTCATCTGAAATACAGTGATACATTGATATAGGAGTTTAATTCATTCCGTGAGTAAGCTGGGAAGTCAGTTTATTAGTATATTAACATTAAAACAAAAACAAACCTCAAACTCGAGCCACAATTGTTCTCTTTTACTGAAGTGCGTTATTAGAAACACATTGCCATTGATTTAAAGGGTATTACAACACCTGGGGAAATGCTAATATTCCATCATTTATCCATAAACGCATGCCTTTTGGATTCATATCATTCCACTTCGTGTAATTACACATCGCAACCAAGAAAATGATAGAAATTTGGATCGATTTTGAAGCTAAAAGGACCCGTCCCCGAGATCCCGGAAATCTAGCATATTTTGTGCGTGACGACACAACAAGGAAACAACCGGCTCAGTGGTTTGATGGCAGACAATTTTGTTTCTAGTTGCAGCGACGAATCCGATGTAACGAACGTTCTTCTAATGGTGACGAGGAGAGTTATGAACCTTTCTTTGGTGTTTTGGGTTATCAATTTGAGCCCAAACGAAAGCCAATGCAGCCTAATGAAAGGATCATTGAGGGGAGCAATCACACTGATGAAACACCGGCAACAGATCGTGTGGGAAACACCGAATGGTTTTGCATTTCTTTTTGTGAAGCTGATACACCGTGATCGCAAAATAATGTATAGAATAATTATCATTTATTGTGCTATCATAGGTTTTCGCTCTGCCAAGAGACAAAAATATGAATGGGATTAGAGGATTTGTTCTATATATTTTACGAGCGATAATTTATACATGTGTCCAGTCCTATATCCAATGCGTGATATGTTTTTTATTATAAAAGAGTACTCACTCTGGTCATTTCGAGCTTGGCTGCTCCGCTCCTTTGGTTAGCCTGGGGTGGTGGGGTGGTCTCAACAGAGCCAGTCATCGTCCTCTTTCTTGAGATCTCGGGACATTTAGGTGGCTGCGCACGTATGGTGGGCACCGCATCTGCTTTCAGCAGCAATTTCCTAGCAAAATCTGATTTCATTTGTCCATAGTCCGAATAGCTTTCAGGTGTAAAATGTGCACCACACAATACCGTGCCAGAGGCTGGGTCTGCAAAATTAGCCCTCTTAGCACGGACGAACTTTACTCATTGCTGCGTAGTCCAGGTCTTTTTCTCGCGTTCGGGAACTCATGGGTACTACATTGTGACAAATGGCTATTTGTACACCACATAGGATGACAGGTTTGTACCATTTTAGCGATTTTTTGATAAAACACGAACGCAACTCTCTCATCGATAAACAACAATGGCACCTGCCTCGACCTTTTGTTCCCTTCTTATGATGTCTCCGCCCTATTCGGCTGTTTCCGGAATACTTTAGGAAATGTTCGTAATTTTCGATCTATTTTCGATCTTGCTCATGAATGTGATTTTTTATTTATTTTTTGTTAACTTCATTATTAATATTTGTTATTTTGCCACATAACGGTTCTATTGATATCTCACAGCCCCTTAGTATTATAATACCCTTTAAAAATCTATAATATTTAGTACATGTTTTGACCTACGGAGGGCGCCATATCTTAAGCACACAATGGACGCTCGGGGTGATGACGTAGATTGTCACCATTACTAGACAAATAGTAACGGGTTACTGCAATTCCTTCTATGCGGCGATACGTCCAACACATACGCTCGTCAGTTTAAAGCAGCGAGTACTTACTCTTTGTGTTTTTATTACCTTTTCATTGCCTCAAAATACTTTTTGCATGTCTTTCCCTCTCATACTTTTAAGCATCGTGTTTTTTTGTGGTAGCTTTAAAGCAGATTGTTGATCTGTTGACCACATTAGTCACGTAGCATATTTAAACCCCCCTTATTTGATATTACTACGTTTATTAAGTATTTTATTAAGGTTTCTTCTGTATTTTCTGTCCGTATGCATCGAAACAAAACAAGCTGAAAGCACACAGTAGTGCTTTGGGTGTAAAATTTACCTATTGTAGATTTATTGCCGGTGTAGCACATTTTGGCAGAACACAGGTTTTTTTTTTTTTTTCGAACTCTCATCTCGTCCTTCCTGTCCATTTTGCTTTTGCTGCTTGTTTTGTGAAATATCAACAGTGCTCTCATGTTCCTACTGGGTTCAAATTGAAAAGGTTAAAGAGATGTCATGTTTAAGTCGCTAGAGTCATACTCTGGAAGCCCAGCAGCGTAACCATGTGACGTCACCGCCCTGTGACATCAACAACAATGGCAACCTATTAGTTACACTAATTTTACAAATTGTATAAAAACAAAAACATCAAGAGGGGTTTCAATATCTCATGATAACGTTTATCTTTTAAGAACTTCATGTCTTTCTGACCACGGATCCCTTTAAGACTCAAGATAACAAAATAATACTGCATTAATTATTGAGGGCAGTCAGACAGTTAGGTCATTAATGTACACAGATTTAATAATTAAAAAACGGAAAAAAAGACTGTAAAGAGATACAAGTTTTATTAGGTATACACCTACTGACTTAAGCAGTGGCATATCTGAAGCTTGCTCATATCTCAAATTAAGCTACCACTGTATTTATCTGTACCGACCTGTGCGTGATCCCCCAACCCCCAGCTTCCCGCCTACTCCTTTCTGTGTTGCGACCCCCTCGTAGCAGACATAAGAGATGTGACTCTGAATTTTATCTGTCTGGACAAGCCACACATTGAGGTCACTGAGGTCACTACCACGCGACGGCGAGGCATCACGTAGCCTCAAGAAAGGGCTGCGACAGAGCTCGTCTCGAGCCGGGGGTCGGAGGTTCGCTTGATCACCGTTGGACGGTAATGGTGCACGTGTGTAATGCACTGAACTGAGAGAGGAATAGCGGAAAAGAGGTATTTTTAGAGAAGAGGTCATCATTTTATGACAAAGTTCTGCTTCTACCACGATGATGTAACCAAATGTGCTTTTAAGAATTAGGTTATTCGGTAAATCCCCGCCTATTTACAGTTTTAAAATTCTATCAGTCCCCACTCTAATTTGGTAATAAATTCTTTAAAAATCAAACAATGTAATTTTCTTTTTTTTTTTTTTATCACATTCTGTCTCTCATGGTTGAGGTTTACCCATGTTGACAATGATAGGCCTCTTAAATCTTTTCAAGTAGGAGAACTTAACAATTGGTGGTTAGGCCTGTCGCGATAACAAATTTTAGTGTGCGATAATTATTCTCATAAATTATTGCGATATGCGATATTATTGCGCCCCCCCCCAATTTTTTTTAAACCAATTTTCAATAACACAGTGAGAATACAGTTTATATTAATAGATCAAGTACACCCATTTATACGCGATAAATATTTACTCTTAAATTCAAAAATACTTTTTAAGAAATCACAACTAAAAACAATAGACCATGGCTCTTAAGTAAAAAACAACAATATTGATACCGCACAGAAACACAGAATAAATAAAATGTGTTTAAAAAAAAAAATTGCACTTAATAACTTAAGCATTTAGGCAAATGAAAACTTCTCCCGTCATAGTTTCTGCAATGGTGTTCCATAGGGATGCAACGATGCAGTTAAGTCACGGTTCGGTACGATTTTTGATACGGGGGACACGATTCAATACATTTAATGCTCTGTAAAAAAAAAAAAAAAAAAAAATTATATTTTTTGTTTCGTTTTGTTGTTGTTGTTGTTTTGTTTTTTTTTTGCTAACGAGCAAAAATTAAATTGCCATCATATAAACATGCATTTTAGTGCATAATATTTATGTGCTTACTTCTTACTGATCTGAAAAAATTGTATATAAAAGTGCTGAGAACAATCTTTACTGTTTGTAAAGTGAGGCAGGGCACACTGTTGATTGCTACAGCTCTCTTAGCAGCTAGGTTTACTACAGGAGCAAGATATCCTATTTGTGGTCCGAATCCATCTGTGTCACGTACTAAATTAACAATATTTGCAACATTATCTATAGTCACTGGTATGGATTGCTTTGGCCTTCTTAACTTCCATTCAGTCATGACAGTTTAGAATTCGAATTGATGTAGTATATGGACTACGTGTCCCATAATCACTCTGGGCTCACGTAGCCAATGCCATGGGATGTAGCACATCTAGTTTGCCATTTCATGATATCTAGTGTGTGCGTGCATTAAAAAAGTGAGCAAGCGCCGCTAAAGTCACGTCTGCTCAACACCAGCATATGACAATCGACTTTCATAAACAGGACGAGTTTGAAGCACAGCGCTCTTCTTAATTTCATTCAGCTGTTCGTTGTCAAAGCGAGGTTGTTCGTAGCAGCCAAGTCGGTAACAATGTTTTGGCGGACTTTGTTGTAAATATCCGGCGTTGTACCGAAAAATAGCCGCCCCGTGTGAAATGTCACTCCTGAAGGAAGCGCCCACACGTCAACAACACCGGCGCGCCGTAGATGTATACATTGAACAATAGGATATAATGGGAACGATTGGCTCCGGCGCTAGTTTTTGCAGGACCTGGAACGAATATGCATTTTGCGCAGTTGGTAACGAGGAATCCGAACTTTTAACAGCACGTCTGCTGCACGCGCGCACGCACGTTCACGCGAGGCGATAAATCGCAGCGGAAAAATTACCGCCTTCATTTTTATTTATCGCGCGATAAATGGAATTATTGCATATTGTGACAGGCTTATTGGTGGTTGACTAAATACTTATTTGCCCCACTGTAAGTATTTATTCATCCTTCAAATTAGACACCATTTTCAAGTTTCATGATAATACGGGACAAAGCGCGTTCCTTGTAAACTCAATACTGGACAAGTATTTTTTTTTTTCCTGAATACGGGACAATTCCATTTTTCAGTACATGATGTTACAGAAACTTTACACACGTATTACTGTAATAAAAATCAGAGATCACAGTTCAGTTGAACTGGGTAAATTCAATAAACTTTCTTTTGCGGTCTTTCCTCACACTTTCGTAATAAGGTACACATGTAACAGTCACACCTATGGAAAACTTTCAGTCTTCAGTGAAGGCAATAAGAATATGTTTGCAATGTGGGAGAACACCCAAGAAATCTGAAAAAGAGCACGGGGAAGACCCAGTGCGCAAAAGCTAGTAGGACGGCAACTAATTAGGTTTATGCTTTTGCTGGCAGGCCGGCGGCTCGTTCGCTCGCGCCGCTGCTTGTTGATTTACGCATCGTCCTCAAGGACGATCCGTTTCCTCCGCTGCCGAGCTGGAAAGAAAACTCGAGCTAGTTTGCTGCCAGCTGGTTGGGGGAAGCACATCTCATTAACAACACCCGCTTAAAGTTGACTCGCTGAAAGTCTGCAAACTCCGGTGTATTTGATTGCTTTTTGGCCTCAAACGGCCCTAGCAGACTTGTTTGTAAGGTCTAATAAACGTGATCATTGCTAGGCTGGTTAAATTAAGGTATCGCTTCAAGTCGAACTTGCTTCTACTCATTGGTTTCTTCCAAAGGGGTAACAAAATCATATCAGTTCAATATGTGAATTTTATGTGAGGGGAAACTTATCCTACAGTGCGTTATTTGCTGCAAACTGAAGTATTACAGAATTGCTTTGGCACCATCAAGTAGCATAGAACTAAGTAGCACAATTTAAACTTGACAAGTGACAATAGATGCAGTTTTCTATCATTTATTTTATTATTAGACTCATTGAATGTCCTCTCTTCTCTGAGCTGGTAGTTATTCATACTGTACTGTATTAATTTTAGAGTTAAACTTGATAGTGTTAAGGAGGATTTTAGGATGCCTGGCAGTAAATTAGTAAAATTTGAAAGTTAACCCAATGGCTGCCACTGGCGACAACAGACATTAATCCATTTGAACTCGGAGGGTTTGCAGTGATTAATCATAGTTTAAATGGCTTGGACATCTACTGCCAATGAGTTTTATTAGCCTCTGTGGTATAAAATGAAGAGAAAAAAGACAAAAAACTGAACATTAAAGTGTAATTTGAGAGGGGGAAAAAAATCGCACATTATTTAAAATGTATATAAATTATTATTTCCTCTCCTTCATTCAGCATTTTTAAACACAAGGAATGTTTCAATTTCCTCTGAAATGTTTAAAAAAAGATTAGAAAGAGAGCAAGCATTTCATTTCAACAGTATACTTGTCAAGTACTGTATTGAATTTTACAAGATGTTTTTTTCCCCATTCAAACTGAATTAAATCTAAATTATGAATAAAGACTGAATAAATTCTGTGAATATGAGGACAACGTGTGCATGCAGCATTTCCAAAAGACCTGCGTCCACTTTATTCTAAGAAGAGTACCTTTGTTTATGTCCAGGCCGCTTTTATGCGCTGTCACCAACAATAAATGAGATCCCCGAAAAGCTGAGCAAGGCAAACAAATCCAATAAAGCTTTGTCGCTCATGCTGTGTGTCATTTAGCGATATTCTCTTCTTCCCCACTTCTGTCCTACTATTCCTTCCTCCTCCCTTTGCCTGCCCGTCTGATGAAGCTCCGCCATTGTACTCCTCTTCACATAGAAAAGCGTTATGCTGGGTTTAATAAACACTTGTCGACCTGTGCCACAGCATGAGAAACGCTGATGCTTGGCACGGTGCGTTCACATCGAGGCGTGTGCCAGGTAGTGGGAAACATCCGTCAAATGAAAGACGGATAGCGGGTTTGAATGCAGATTAAGCCGCTGTATGCTCTGTCATCTATTTAGTACTGCTTCCAAGAAGAAAGCAACTGCCTTCTGGATTGGGATCTGGATGAAGGTGAGTCACTATGGCAGACGTCCCAAATTTCAAAAATTAATTTCAGGGAGATATCATATGCACCTTATCGAGTGGCGCCACAACACATTGAGCAGCAGCTCACTTTTTTTTTCTTACACCTTTAAATAGTTCATTAGGAAAGTCCATGGATTGTTGCCAATAGGGATGACAATCGAGAACCGTTTCTTATGGAGGACCGGTTCCGTGTGTTCCGATTCGGTGGAATTGTTTGGCAATTTATTTAGTGATTCTTTTATCGATTCCATCCAGCATGATTTGCGTTTTGAAATTTACGCATGTTATACACGTTCGATTCGACACGCACGGCAACACAACTGTTCATGGAGCGACTTTTCATCAAGTGTTACCTGGAGATAGTCGTTGCCGAGTGAATTCGTATTGACTTTCACAAGCCAAGTCATTATTCATGAGACTACTTAAAGAAATGGTGATTTTTCCCAAAAAGTCCATTAATGGTATTAACCGTATTCCTCGTCGAATAGACCATAAGAAAAATATAACATATACAGTGCCTTGCAAAAGTATTCGGCCCCCTTGAATCTTGCAACCTTTCGCCACATTTCAGGCTTCAAACATAAAGATATGAAATTAAATTTTTTTGTCAAGAATCAACAACAAGTGGGACACAATCGTGAAGTGGAACAACATTTATTGGATAATTTAAACTTTTTTAACAAATAAAAAACTGAAAAGTGGGGCGTGCACTATTATTCGGCCCATTTACTCTCAGTGCAGCAAACTCACTCCAGAAGTTCAGTGAGGATCTCTGAATGATCCAATGTTGTCCTAAATGACCGATGATGATAAATAGAATCCAAATGTGTGTAATCAAGTCTCCGTATAAATGCACCTGCTCTGTGATAGTCTCAGGGTTCTGTTTAAAGTGCAGAGAGCATTATGAAAACCAAGGAACACACCAGGCAGGTCCGAGATACTGTTGTGGAGAAGTTTAAAGCCGGATTTGGATACAAAAAGATTTCCCAAGCTTTAAACATCTCAAGGAGCACTGTGCAAGCCATCATATTGAAATGGAAGGAGCATCAGACCACTGCAAATCTACCAAGACCCGGCCGTCCTTCCAAACTTTCTTCTCAAATAAGGAGAAAACTCATCAGAGATGCAGCCAAGAGGCCCATGATCACTCTGGATGAACTGCAGAGATCTACAGCTGAAGTGGGAGAGTCTGTCCATAGGACAACAATCAGTCGTACACTGCACAAATCTGGCCTTTAAGGAAGAGTGGCAAGAAGAAAGCCATTTCTCAAAGATATCCATAAAAAGTCTCGTTTAAAGTTTGCCACAAGCCACCTGGGAGACACACCAAACATGTGGAAGAAGGTGCTCTGGTCAGATGAAACCAAAATTGAACTTTTTGGCCACAATGCAAAACGATATGTTTGGCGTAAAAGCAACACAGCTCATCACCCTGAACACACCATCCCCACTGTCAAACATGGTGGTGGCAGCATCATGGTTTGGGCCTGCTTTTCTTCAGCAGGGACAGGGAAGATGGTTAAAATTGACGGGAAGATGGATGCAGCCAAATACAGGAACATTCTGGAAGAAAACCTGTTGGTATCTGCACAAGACCTGAGACTGGGACGGAGATTTATCTTCCAACAGGACAATGATCCAAAACATAAAGCCAAATCTACAATGGAATGGTTCAAAAATAAACGTATCCAGGTGTTAGAATGGCCAAGTCAAAGTCCAGGCCTGAATCCAATCGAGAATCTGTGGAAAGAGCTGAAGATTGCTGTTCACAAACACTCTCCATCCAACCTCACTGAGCTCGAGCTGTTTTGCAAGGAAGAATGGGCAAGAATGTCAGTCTCTCGATGTGCAAAACTGATAGAAACATACCCCAAGCGACTTGCAGCTGTAACTGGAGCAAAAGGTGGCGCTACAAAGTATTAACGCAAGGGGGCCGAATAATATTGCACGCCCCACTTTTCAGTTTTTTATTTGTTAAAAAAGTTTAAATTATCCAATAAATTTTGTTCCACTTCACGATTGTGTCCCACTTGTTGTTGATTCTTGACAAAAAATTAAAATTTTATATCTTTATGTTTGAAGCCTGAAATGTGGCGAAAGGTTGCAAGGTTCTAGGGGGCCGAATACTTTTGCAAGGCACTGTATGCATCTAAAATAGGGCTGTCAAAATTATCGCGTTAACGGGCGTTAATTAATTTTTTTAATTAATCACGTTAAAATATTTGACGCAATTAACGCAGATGCCCCGCTCAGACAGATTTATATGACGGTACAGTGAAACGCTCACTTGTTAATTGTGTTTTATGGAGTTTTGCCGCCCTCTGCTGGCGCTTGGGTGGGACTGATTTTATAGGCTTCAGCACCCATGAGCATTGTGTAAGTGATTATTGACATCAACAATGGCGGGCTACTAGTTTATTTTTTGATTGAAAATTTTACAAATTTCATTAATTCATTTTAATATAAAATTTCTATTAATTGTACTAACATTTTTCTTTTAAGAACTACATGTCTTTCTATCCAAGAATCGCTTTAACAGAATGTTAATAATGTTAATGCCATCTTGTTGATTTATTGTTATAATAAACAAATACAGTCCTTATGTACCGTATGTTGAATGTATATATCTATCTTGTGTCTTATCTTTCCATTCCAACAATAATTTACAGAAAAATATGGCATATTTTATAGATGGTTTGAATTGCAATTAATTACGATTAATTAATTTTTAAGCTGTAATTAACTCGATTAAAATTTTTAATCGTTTGACAGCCCTAATCCAAAATAATCCTAAACGATTTTATTAGCAATTTTAATACTCCTGTTAGAAACATTCCATGGGTATGTGTTCGTTCCCATAGCAACCAGTCAGTTTCTTCCTGTTATTGACCTACGTCATGCGCGCTGTGTATTCTGGGAACGAGAATAGGCATAAAGTGCGCATTTCGAGCAGAGGACGGCCACCTGTTAGAGGAAGTATCTGTGTGCGTCCATGAACGAATGTAAGTATTTCCTCTTCATGCCATAAATACTCGAAGCAGCAAAATTTAATCTGAATCTTTTTTTCTCATCAAATACTCGAGTTAATCGATTAATTGTTGCAGTACTAATTCGAAACCAGAGCATTCACAGTCATTCTGTCAGATTTTCGGGGCATTTACAGGTCACTTGCTGTTCATTTACAGGTCATTTCCTGTTGAGTTTGAGTCACTGCCTATTCATTCGGGTAATTCCCAGGTCACTTCCTGTTCTGTAACTCAAAATAAAAAGGAAGTGACCCATAAAATACCCCAAAATCAACAGGAATTAACTGATAATCAACAGGTAAATGACCTTAAATGGCCCAAAATTACCTCTTTGCTTGGCATTGGCTGCCAATGACGGCCATAGACATTCAACCCATTTGAAGTAGGAGGGATGGCAGCAAATGAACGAATGTTCATTCGCTGCCACCCTCCCAGTTCAAATGGATTGGACGTCTACTAGTGATAAACTCATTCCAATTCACGGCAGAAGCTTGTTTTTTCTGTTTATTAGTTGTTTGTAGAGTGTCCTAGAATGATTTCCTGACCAATGTATCGATAATCGTTGTATCGCCATATCGTCAGATCATCGTTATCGTGAGCTTTGTATCGTATCGTATCGTGAGGTAACAAGAGGTTCTTACTCCTATTCAGCAGTCTCGCTCCTTCCCTCTTTCTCGCATGTCTGTGCAATATAATTGAAGCATGCTATTCCACGCATGATGCACGAGTTATTATTTTGCCTGCACGCTCTCATTCACATTGTCAAGAAATAAATAAACAAACACTCCTTAGCATAGTCGCAAAATCCGTGATGTTTTATCAGACTCGCGGGCATCAGGGAGCCACAATCAGTCTGCTATGGAATCATACAGAGGTGGCTAAAATACGACTGAACTGCTGTGAACTAACACATAAGTCAATATACAAGCAGATTTCCCAAATATCTAGTTAAAATAATGGTATCAAATGAAGTTGAGCAATATTCAGTATTAAATTATGTATTTGTACTAGGGCTGTCAAACGATTAAAATTGTTAATCGAGTTAATCACAGCTTAAAAATTAATTAATCATAACTAATCGTAATTCAAACTATCCCTAAAAAAATGCCATATTTTTCTGTAAATTATTGTTGGAATGGAAAGATAAGACGCAAGACTGACATAAACGTTAAACATACTGTACATAAGTACTGTGTTTGTTTATTATAACAATAAATCCACAAGATGGCATTAACATTATTAACATTTAGGTGTACTGTATATTGCATAGCTATTTGATTGGGAATGCCAGCTCTCTTTGCATTGAGCGCTTTTCTATTTGTGAACATTATTTTTTGAGAGATAGGAATATTATTTTTGTTGTGCTTTCACCAAATGATACTGTAGCGACTTAACTGTTCCGCCCAAATGCATGATGGGAAGTTTGGCAACCATGGCTGTCAGTGGTGGCTGCAAATGGTATGCAGTATGTTCTGCCTTGTGTTCAATTAGGCGTTTTAAGAAAAAGAACGTCTCCTGCTCCGCCCAAATGCATGATGGGAAGATGGGCAACCATGACTGTCAGTAGTGGCTGCAAATGGTATACAATGTGTTCTGCGTTGTGTTCAGTTAAACGTGTTAAGAAAAAGATCATCTTTTGCTCGGCCCAAATGCATGATGGGAAGTTGGGCAACCATGACTGTTAGTAGTGGCTGCAAATGGTATACAATGTGTTCTGCATTATGTTCAATTAAGCGTGTTTAGAAAAAGATAGTCTTTTGCTCGGCCCAAATGCATGCTGGGAAGTTGGGCAACCATGACTTAATAGTGGCTGCCAAAGCTTAAGCCAATAAAAAGCATGGTCCAATAAACGCCTGTGTCCACTCGCATTTCTCTGCCTTATCGCTCTCAATGTGCTAAAACGGCGTCATTGTAAACTGTTTGAGGCAAAGCATGAATGGGTCATTCCGTCCATGCATTAATTGCATCAAATATTTTAACGTGATTAAAAAAATTAATTACCGCCTGTATTTGACAGCCCTAATTTTGTACTCTCCAGAATCCCCGCAGCACAAGCCTTCTGCTTGTCATTCTTCACCAACCAGGAAGCAGCTTAGTAACCAACAAACAGATGGACACATAATATGCCTCTCCACCATTTGTTCTACAATGAGTACACATACACAATATCAATTAATTGGTTGTTGATTAATCCTGTCTGTAAGCAATTGAGGTTAAATGGAGCGAGCTACTGCGGCATAGTTGTCTCCAGTCTCAACTGGTTTGCTGTCGAATGTAGTACAACCTGCTTTGGGAAGTGGAGCTACAACTACGCATGCAGCAGATGAGAAGTGTGAGACAGACCTGCTCCTGCTGTCTAATTAAGCTACAAAAATATGAAAATGAATGTGTTGCCCTCTCATTCCATCATGGAAATATATTAAAAAGTTGTACTTTAGTTTCGGTGTAGTTTATGGTCATTATACGTTGATTGCTCACAAGTTTTTGGCTTTTGGTGAGTCCACATTTGCATCTTTTTAAAGATTGTTCCACTAAGGTGCTCTGTCTTGAATATTATTAAACCAAAGAAACAATTTCCTCTGTGGCGGTCTTGACATTTCAGTTTTTTCGCTGTCCTCATTAAGCTGTGGTTCACCCCTCCAGGGACCTTAAATGTTAATTTTCCAACAAGACACTTTGGATGACTAGACTCTATTGCAAGTCTTTTGGGAACAGTTTGAGGAAGGCCCTTTTTTGTCTGTTGCCGGTGCACAAAGCATGGCCCATAAAGGTACGCTTGGGTGAGTTTGCTCTGAGGAACAAGTCCATCAAACACCTTTGGGATGAAGTGCAAGATTGAAAAGGAGATTGGAACAGAGCCAAGAGAACAAGTAAGGAAGGTAGACTAATATCACTTCCTGTATTTCTATATTACACAAACCGTTGGAATGCCGCTTTCTCTGACGACCGAGTGTGCAAAGTTAGCGGATGATCAAAAGTCTCGTTACGCGTTGGTGACAGCCGACGCCGTTCGTCATATAAACAGCCATGCAAAAAAAGGGGGAAAGGAGTCGCTGACGGATTCAGAAAAAATGCAACCTGGCGACAATTAGGCGAGGAGAAAAGACACTCAAGCAGCAGATGTCAAATTTTAGTAAACTATAAAGCCAGGAACTGGTGCTTTTATGGATAAATAAGACACTAAGATGGATTATAGGACTTTCTTACTCTCTGTTGTGACTTGCTCCTTCTACTGTAATATATTAAAATACACAGACAACAAAAAACTTGAGACTGAAACCTCGTAACCAAAAAGAAATGTTTACTTCACTCACACTCTACGACTAGAATGTCACCATTTTATTTTTATAACTTATAAAAACTTATTAAAAAAAAAAAAAAAAAAAAATCGCCCGAATTTTCAACCTCTTAACAGTCTATTTAATTTCTGTGGTCTTTAAAATCCAACAGATTCTGATCTTTTGTGTTTCGTGAAAATAAAGCATTTGCATTTGCAAAAATGTGCTCTCGCTGATACTTTTAGAATAATCACACATTTCTGACTTGTTGTGTACAAAAACCAGCAATTAAATTGTAATCTCGACCTGGGTGGATAGTAACTTTATTGTGTTATGATATGAATCTTTATTTGCTGATGTAGTTAGTAACTTGTCGTCGTTCGTGTTGACAATAATCACCTAATTCACATTATCTTTAAAAGATTTTTTATAAACTTTAGAAACTAGTTTTCAGCAGCCCTTTTAATTTTCGTCTTGGACAATACTTATTAGTCGAAGTCGTATTTGAGTAACGTGTCCATTAGGGATGTCCCGATCCAGGTTTTTGCACTTCCGATCAGATACCGATATTGTTTTGCACTTCCAATTCCATACCGATACCGATACCGGCCTATCTGAGCATGTATTAAAGTTTAAAGTTATTTAGCCTCCTTACTTAGTTGTCAGACTAATGTTGAAAAGGGTTTTAGTACTCTTGATAACAACTAGCCAGCTGAATTAGGTGAGTTTGAATAACACACAATGGTTGGTAACAAGAAACTGACCTTATTCAGTGACAAACACAAAACATTATAAATAATAAACAGAAATGGCATAGTCAGTTAGTAAAACGTGCAAATAATATTGTAAACTGTCAGTGGAAAACCCCCCAAACCCCCCCAAGCTATTAGATGCTTTAAATGTTTCGTGCATTAGTTACATAAATTGTATAAAAAGCCTCTCAGGTTTAAATAAACGACTATTTCAGTATCAAGTTAACATTTTAAAACAGTAAATAAAATACTCAAGTCCCCATTCTGTATCATCAGCTTTAAACTACATTAAATTCATTTAATTTTTCGAATCAACTGTTAAAGTTGTTAAAATTGCTCCCGTTATTCCATAATTTCCCTTCTGTCTACTTTTGACATGTGAAAGTTTTAAAACTGTTTTGAAGATAGATTCAAGTCAAGATTTTGCCGATTTAGGAGTATTTTAGATAAAAAGTTAATTAGGTTCGCTTGGAAGGTTCACTACAACAGCCTACAAGGGAAGTCTCCTGCTTTAAGATGGCGGCTGTTTACTAACGCACGTAGTTTTTAATCCATGTGTTGCTAACTGCGTCGAGTCTGTCATTTTGCATCTACTTCTATGTACATACAGTATGATATCTATTAGACAAGCATGATGTTTACTCTCGGGACACAATGCCGTCCGTTTCTCATTGCGTCCCGAAGACCGCGCTGTGTATTAGTTCCGCTTTACTTGACATATTTCAATAATCGGAATTTGGATGTTTGTGAATTGTTCTCGAATCTTCCACGGCCGGATCGCTGAAGGATGTAATGACGTCTGGGCATGTTGCACCGTGGTTCTAATGCTGCGTTCCAGAAAAGTGGGATGTCGGACTTTTCCGACCTCCGACTAGGAAAATATCATTGGAACGCCACTCGAACTGGGACGTCCAAGTCGCGAAGTCGGAGAAAAAATAACTACCCCGACTTCCAAATTGTTTCAATCTGACGTCACTGGACAAAATGGCGCTCAAGAAAACGTATTGAATGATAACACAATAATGAAGTAAATCAAGTTTATTTGAGACGCCATATATTTTTTCTCATACAGTGATTAAATACATACATTGTTCATACAGTGAACAATTATCTTTGTTGCGCTATATTTTTATATTGACAATCAGCAAAGGATGTAACTAAAAAAAGGCAGTTTACAGTGTGGGCAATAACGCAGCCGTCGTTTTTCCTCTACTATTCGATCGCTTATAGGAAGGCAGGTTCGCTGGAGGTCAAAATGTCTTTGGATGGCCAAAATAAAACACACCTCGTCGCGATCAGCCATCTTTGTTGTTTACATTTGCTTGGAACGCTTTGAGGTCGGAACTGGTACCATCCGAGTGGGATAAATCCGACTTCCCACTTCTCTGGAATGCAGCATAAAAGTGTTGGATGGTGCGTCTTTACTCACGAGAGATAATGGCTCGTCATCAATCAATCAATCAATCAAATTTATTTATATAGCCCTTTACAAAAACCCGAAAGGCCCTCAAAGTGCTTTACAACAAAACATGGCTCAAGATAAATAAAAGGCAGGAAAATATTATACAATGACATTTAAAAAATAAAGTAAAGAGCGCATCACAATAAAAGTCCAGCAAGTAAAACAATAAAACCGATAAAATCGAAAAACATTTTTAAAAAAGTCCTTAAGCTAATAAAACCAGGCTATCCTAATCTTTGTAAAGTTAGTCATCCAGAATGAATTCTTCGGCAATGACTCTTGTTATTCCCTGGGCTTTGGGACTGTCGAGTGCCAGTTTGTCACGCATAGCAAAAGTTTCTGCCAGTGTTAGTTGCGTAGGACCCTTCTTTTTGTCTTTGGTTTTCTTAACATACTCCTTATATTGTTTGATGTGGTATGTCGCTAAATACTTGATTAGGTTGGTTGTATTAAAACTTCTTACAGCTTTACCACGACCCTTGACTTTATTCTGGCATATGCTGCACTCTGTCTTTGTTGTCCTTTAAGGTGAAATGATCCCACACAGCTGACATTTTTACCGATAAAGTCTCTCGGTAAATTGGGAGACGGTAATGTAGTGTGTTGAAGGAGTGCCGTAAAATGCAGACCGGATTTTAGGGAAACCGAAGCAAAAACTGGAATGGATTATGGATATTGGTGCGCTGGAAAACTCAGACCGGATTTTCAAAAAAACTGAATCGGAGGTCTGGATCGGAATTTTTCCGTGTCGGCCGATCCGATACCGATGCGCATTTTTTTGCCCATATCGGCGTCCGATCCGATCCAAATATCGGATCGGGACATCTCTAGTGTCCATCTAGTTTTTCTTGACCAAAACTAAAGACTAATTTTGTCTAGTATTAGTTGACATTTACTAAAAAGGTTTTTTTCTGTAAATTGAAAAAAAAAAAAAAAACTCCAAAAATGAATAAAGGTTTCCAACTACTGTATTTCGAATTTTCCAACATTGACAGACGAGCACATATTGTAGCGTCTACAAGGACAACGCCACCTTGGTGATTTTACACTTAGCTGGGAAACAGTACATTATTTTCAATTATTTATACCAACCTTGATGCCACGAACTGTATGCAAAAACATTTTTCCATTAGCATTCGCCTATTGTCAACGCGAAACCCAAATGCTATGCTTACGCTACGAGTTACATTTAGTATGTGATGATTACTCAGCACAGACCATTAAAGGCTTAAGCAACATTGCATATTTTCTCTTGCAAAAAAAAAAGAAAAAAATCTTACCGTGTGTGCAAGCCTTCATGGAGACTGAAGACGACACACTGCTGAGTCGGGAAGAGGGGCAAGCAAAATGTTACAAGTGACACCACCAGACACTGCTACCATGCAGGCTAACTACACATAAAATGTCACACATTATGAACATGTGAAAAACTATTGCGCATTTTCGTCTCGTTCTTGTCTCGTCAGACGAAAACTGGCATGAGCCTAGTTATGTTTTACTCTCTCAAAACACGTTTTTAGGTCGTTATCGTCCTGTCACCGTCATGAAAAAAGTGTTCGTTGACGAAAAATTTTCGCTGTCGTCATCGTTGACGAAAACATATCTGTTCAGTAGGAATACATTTTCTTTCGATAATTCAATTGATTTATGTTATAATTAATAGTATGACTGATTCTAAAAATATTAGTGACAACCCTAGTTAGCCATCTCCTGACTCCTTTGTTTACGCTGTATATGCTGCCTTTAGGCAATATCATCAGAAAACATAGCATTAATTTTCATTGTTACTCTGACAACACACAATTGTATTTATCAATTAAACCTGATCAGCTCAGGCAAGTGGATAAACTAAGTACCTGTGTCTGAGATGTAAATACTTGGATGAGCACTAATTATCTTTTATTGAACCCTGAAAAGACAGAAGTCCTTATAATAGGCCCTAAAAGTGTGAGAGACTCTCTAACTTCCCAGATAGTCACTCTGGACAATGTGAGTGTAGCCTCCAGAACCACAGTTAAAAACCTAGGAGTTCTATTTGACCCAGACCTACCATTTAAAGCTCATATTAAACAAACCTGCAGAACCAGAAACCAGCCTTTTTTCACCTGCGCAACATAGCCCAAATTAGAAATATTCTGTCTAAAAGCAATGCAGAAAAATTGATTCACGCGTTCGTTACATCTAGATTGGATTACTGTAACTCCTTACTCGCAGCTTGCCCTAAAAGTTCCCTAAAAGGTCTTCAGCTAGTCCACAACGCAGCAGCAAGACTTTTAACAGGAACTAATAGAAGAGAGCACATTACCCCTAAGCTCCAAGCCCTTCACTGGCTTCCAGTCGAGTTTAGAATTAAATTTAATATCCTCCTTCTTACATTTAAGACCATTAATGGTTTGGGACCATCTTATCTCACAGATGCTCTGGTTCCATACCATCCCAACAGAACACTTCATTTTTAGAATGCAGGTCTATTGGTAGTTCCCAGGGTCTCTAAAAGTACAGTAGGAGCTAGAGCCTTTAGTTACCAAGCTCCTGTCTTATGGAATCAGCTTCCAGCTAATTTTAGGGAGGCCGACACAGTCTGTACATTTAAGATTAGACTAAAAACGTTCCTATTCGACAAAGCTTATGGTCAGGCTAGTTGAAAACAGACTAGACTCATAGTTCAGTCTAAGCTGCCCTAAGAGCTATAATGCTGGGGGAAGTACAGCCACTGAGTCCTATTCCCTGTCTTTCACTCTACTTACCACTTGTCTTTACTTTATTTCTCTTTTCTAATTCTAATATCTAGTTGACTAGTCTTTTCATCACTATTCTCCTGGTGTCCCTTTCCCCCCGCTACTTTTTCAGCCGCAGTGCCTGAGTATCCTGACCCCTGGCTGGATGGACTTGGACTCATCACATTCATCTGCTGTATCTGACTGTGTATCAAAATGACTCTGTAAACCCTTTTCAGACAAACCTGTTGTGATATAGGGTGAATGGAATGGAATGGAATGGAATGGAATGGAATGGAATGGAATGGAATGGAATGGAATGGAATGGAATGGAATTGAATTGAATTGAATTGAATTGAATTGAATTGGGAAAATGAGGGCGATGAGGTGAAAATTCCACAGGTGGTACAAGCACAAGTGTGCCAGAGCACAAAGCAGGGTGAAGGCTGTGACGGAGAGTGCACATGCTCCTACTGACAATCTTAAAACCTAGAGGAGCAATAAGTCCGTAATTATTCAACCTTGATATAAAAACAAATCATAAGTCGGGCTCTGATGATCAATAGATACTGGCCCATGCTACATAGCTACCAAGTTTCAAGGCGATCGGTTCACAAATATGAATAGGACTTCAAAGTTAGTGTCCATAAAAATAAAAACAAGAAGAACCACTAATTGAGTGGCAACATGAGAGGCCTTCAGCTTGTAATAAAAAACAAAACAAAACAAAAAAAATCAGTACAGAAGCAAGAAAGAGAAACATTTCACCAGAACTCAATAATATACAGTAATATAGTCAGCTGCATTATTAGAAAGCAGCACTTTAATCTGAACCTGGCGTTTTCATCAAAAAGCCATGGCAAGTCTAAAAGTACTGTATTCATATTATATCAGAGTGTTAAAAAAACCCTGCTGCGGATGACTATAAACAATGTTTTTAATCGTTAACAATGATTGCAAATAATTATCTTAACAGCCACATTTTGCCTCATGATATCTCTAGATGGGTTTCACATTTGAATCATGTGCTTTAATTATTGCCAAGTACCCTTCACGTAAGCATCAATTGCTGTAAATTCCGCAGCAAATCACTAGTCGTGCTGCTGGGATTCATTAATGGCGCAACAATAAAAAAAAAAAACTTGCTCTTAAGGATTATTCGTTTCGCGGGAGGAGATCAAATTCCCACCCGCTGCCGCTATCATTAATTTTATTTTCATATCTCCACTCTTTCGCTCACAATGACAAGATCAAGAAGTAGCTCACGTACCAGCGAGCCAATAAAAACATAGCAGAAAAGAGGGTGGAGCTGTCCAGGGGGGGCCTTCACAGGGCGAGTAAACAATGAGGAAAGCGGCAGTGATGTTGCCAATCTCATCTGCGAGCACCTGGGATTCATAACACGGATGCACATATTGCTCAAATATTACCCTTCTCCAGCAGGAATGCAATATTCACATTTGCTTTATTTGTTGCCTTGCAGGGCGGCGGCATAAACTTTTTAGAAATGAGGATCATTTATCACTTACAAGGCCTGGACTAAGGGCACTTGCATGGGAACTGGGGAGGAATTAAAGCAACTCTATCTAATGATGGTGGCTTAAAATAGAAGCTTGAAGAACATGTTGATACTACACTTTTATATCACTGCAACAACAGCACCGCTGTGGTCGTTTGGATATCAGAAGTTGCCTGTTTTTCTACTTTGACGAGAATAATTAGTGGCATTGTCTGCTATAGACGTTCAAACCGTTTGAACTGTGGTTTAGACAATTATTGTAATAAAACCACATAGTCAGTTTAGTAGGAATTATATACCCTTGATTGATAGATGTGTAATCTGATTAGAACTGAAACGAATACTCGAGCAACTCGATTAACTCGACTTTAAAAACTGATCCGAGTAATTTTATTCACCTCGAGGAATCTTTTAATTTTGCCTGCTCTAAGCATCACGTTTTCCCTGGACTACTTTTAATGCGGGACAACGCACTGACGTCACGTGCGTAGAGGAAGAAGCAACACAACAAATAAATAAATAAAAAACTTACTGCAGCTGACAGCCGCTACAAACTACGGCGACTTTGCTAAAAACTACGCCCGCATGATGCTAGTGTGACAGCAGGTAATGTCTCAGGCGTCTCATAGATATATCATGCATTTAGAACAAGATGCGAAATGACAAACTTGGCTGCGTCTGGGCAGCGTTAGTAAACAGCCGCCATCTTTAAGCAGTAGACTTCTCAGCGCGAATAAGTATAACGCTCGCTCACGTAACGTTAGGTTTCTATTGATTATGACCACTGTCGATGTGCGGCTAACGTATCTTACATACAGGCTTTATTTAATCTGTAAAAACACAGCGCTGTAGAGTGATGAGGGTGTAAAATTAAAACATAATAAAGATAACTGTCAGTTGTAGCTCAGTAGACATTGCTGAATAAAACACCAAGTAGCACTGGTCCCTAATGTGCTCCAACACAGCAGGTATCATACATTTATTTTGAACACTGCAAAAACTCATAATTCTATCGGTACTTACAGTTTAGACTAACTTAAAACTTAACTAGAACTTAAAAATAGCTTGACACAAATGGAAATTCAATTCAAACACGTGGAAAAAACACGTAGCTTTCAAGTGATGTGTGTTATCAAGCGTAATTACATTTTTAAGTAAGAAACATGTTGTTGTTGTTTTTTTTATAAGATCTAGAAGTTTTTTGAGTGACAGCAGCGAATTTTTTTTCTAGTCACATCTGAGATGCAATTGTTGGCTGTTTTCAACAATGTACATCGAAAATAAAGACATTGAAAATGGTTCAATTTTGGATTAAATGTCTTCTTTTCCTCATGTATATTTATAATTGCCCTTTACCTAAAAAAAAAAAGTTTTATCCAATTACTCGATTAATCGATAGAATTTTCAGTCGATTACTAAAATATTCGATAGCTGCAGCCTTAAATCTGATTATTTCTTATTTTGTCAAGTAGTAATGTGGACAATGTGATAAGAATCACTTCAAGGGCATCCTACAAGGTTCAATCTTGGAACACCTGCTGATCTTAAACTGTCATGTTTTTCTAAACATCTATTAAGACAACACAATTTTTTAAAAAGTATCTTCCGATATCAACACTCAAATGTTTCTGGGGAATTTGTGTCTGAATATTCATTTACAGTTAAATACTGTACTTTGACCCAATGTTAATTTTCATTAGGTCTGTAAATGACATCTCCCATTACATATTAACATTTAACGAATCTAACTTTTCATCATAATGCACACTTGTGCAACTTTCTTTGTGTTTAGTTTGACAGTTGACCTCAACTGCAGTGTATTAAGTGGCTTTAAAATCATCACCACTGGTCTATTTTTGAAGTGCTGTTCACTATCTGACAAAGTAGTCTGGCTGTAGCTCTTTCCACCACTATTCATCGATTAAATATGTCACAGCTTATCATCGAATTCGACCTCAATTTTTTCATGATCTACAGTCTCAATCCAGGCCCATCATTTATCAATTTTCTCACAACATGAACTTTTATCAACTCATACACTACCACTGTCAGCAATCGATCCCCAATCCATTTAAATGTTTAAACTGGATTGGACGCTTAGCGCTAACAATGGCAGCCAATGAGTTTATTATTAGTGGGGTGGTGTGGCTCAGTGGTAGAGTAGTTGTCCCCCAAACCCAGAGGTTGTGGGTTCAATTCTCCGCCCTGATGAACACGCCTAAGTGTCCTTGAGCAAGATACTGAACCCCACGTTGCTCCTGGTGCTGCGTCACCAGTAGGTGGATGGTGAGATAGTGTAAAGCGCCTTGAAAGGTGGAAAAGCGCTATATAAGTGTAACACCATTATTACTAAAGAACACTGAAGGTAGATAGATTTTGTATAAGCCTGCGCATGAGCATGACTTGACACATTTTAACCTTCCTCTGGTTGAAAAAACTTTTCCCTGATACATTTTAGCAGCTTCGACGTATGCCCCCGAGAGTGCGATAGGACTACGGTTACCGTGGCAACAACACACTTCTTCAGAGGCAGAACAGAAGAGGGAGGCGGCGGGTGGGGGCGGTGGAAAGAGAGGAAGAGGCCGCAATGGTTGCGTGGCAGCTTGTTCCCCGTGGTAAAAGTAGTGCAGTGGCGGGGGAAGATGCATAAGCACGCTGCTGCCGGCCCCGTTGATGAGAGCTCATTAGCCATGCGGAATCAATCATGATGCTAGTTTAAAACAGGCTGCGTTAATAATCGAACATGAACGCAGGTGTGCATGACTGACGTTGTGAGGGTCCACACGCAAATGCTGCAGCATAATCAAATATCTATTCATACTGGATTTGTTTTTATTCATGTTAAAAGCAGAGATAAAACGAATTGAGTCTTATAGGAAGAGGTTCGGGCACTTTGGTTGACTACGGTCGCCAGTGGCAACGTCCCTTCTAGAGTTCAAATACAACAGCAGGGCACAAAGACCATACCTGTCAACCCGAGGCCGTTGGCAATCTTACAAATAGTGACGTATGCCCTTACAAATTGGTGACTAATCTTACAACGTGGTATATAGCGTGCAATATGAAACAAAAATAAAACTCAATTTTTAAAATCATATGAATTTATTGGTAGTATTAGAACATATAACCTGGTGCAATCAAAGAACAATCAATATTTTCAGCTACATCATGATTACTAAAATTTAACAGTGACTTTTGTTATAATTGTATGTAGCACTTTTGACAATTTTTATCATGTCTTGAAGACATCAAGACAACAAGGCACTTCATAGCACTTCAGCTCGCAATTCAGTTTGACGTGAAGGTAGTTCGTTAGTGTGTCCAATTATAAATTGAAAATGTCAATTGATAAAATTAACTTACTAATGCAATCTTTGAGGCAGGGAACATTTCTTTTGCTAATTCTGAGAAGTGATCAGCAATAGTTGCAGGCAAATTGTGTTCGGCAACAAATTGGCAGAGTAAAATCTCCTCTTTCGTCACTTTTCATTCTGCAGACTTCCTCTTTATGACCAGTGTTGTTAATATTACTTTTAAAAAGTAATCAATTACAGTTACAAATTACTTCTACCAAAAAGTAATTAAGTTAGTAACTTAGTTATCTGAATGTAAGAGTAATTAGTTACTTGCCAAAGTAACTCGTGTTACCTTTCATGTTTTTTTTTTCTTTTCATTTGTTCCAAAAAAAAAAAAAAAAAAAACCCACACAAAAAAACATAGTACGGTAACGTTTGCTATGTTTGGAAGTCATTTAATGTTGTGAATCAACTGTTAAAGTTGTTAAAATTGCTCCCATTTTTGGCATTAGTTTCCTTCTGTCTACTTTCGACGTGAAAGTTTTAAAACTGTTTCATTATTTAAAGATAGATTCAAGTCAAGATTTTGCCTATTAGGAGTATTTTAGATAAAAAGTTACTTAGGTTCGCGAAGAAGGTGCATGAGAGCAGCGTTTCTGAGAAGTCTACTGCTTTAAGATGGCGGCTGTTTATCAACGCCGCCAAGCGTCATTTCGCATGTAAATCTGTATGCATGTGATATCTAGGCGTAGATTGTAGGCTGTCGGCTACAGTCAGGAAATATTGGAGCCATCTAGCCTAGCATCGTGTTTGCTACAGCGTCACAACAAACACTCTTCTCTCTCAGTGTCTCTGACTTGACCAACGTAGTAACGCACATTGTCTTGTTGCCGAAACGGTGACAAAATCCGAATGGAGAAAAAAAACGTAATGCATGTAAAACGTACAGATTTTGAACGTACGGCGTACACATTTGCTCACTTGTACAAATTATGCCGAAAACCGTACAACTTGAAAGGTATGCAAAGACATCCACTGAGAGCTGTGCCTAATGTTTTGACACTCTCAGTTTAATAATGTGACTAAAATACTAAAACAACTGTCAGTGTGCTGCCGTTAAAATGTCAATTTAAATTGTCTATAAAAGACAACATTGCTCAAAATGAGGCTTCATGTGTAGTAAATACAGTACTGTATATTTTTATTATATTATGTATATACAGGATATACTGTATGTATATATTTTCCCCAAGTGGAAGCTTCCATGATCCTAATAAAATTAATAATTAAAAAAGATATATATACAGTACTGTGCAAAAGTTTTAGGCAGGTGTCCTACAAATTACAGACCTCTACATGGCTTGGAAGTGGGAAAACCAGCAAGATCGGCAGTGTATCAAATACTTGTTCTCCCCACTGTACATATATACTTTCACTTACACATACAAATATTCTCCCCTCACACAGATCTATATTCCCTCTTATACCGATATATTCTCTCATTTACATATATTTTCTTTCTACATACATACACACACACAGAGTGAAAATGTATGAATGTGAGAGTAAAAATGTATGAATATGAGAGTGAAAATATATGAATATGAGAGTGAAAATGAATGAACGTGAAAGTAAATATTTATGAATGTGAGTGAAAATATATGAACGTGAGAGTGAAAATATATGAATATGAGAGTGAAAATGAATGAATGTGAAAGTAAAAACGGCGTGATGTGAAAAATAAACGGTATTTTATGCTCCTGAACGATATGGACCGCTTGGATGTGTGTGGAAGCGATCGCTATATTGATTTAGTTTTCTAAATCCCGCACCATGAAAATGAGTGACTTGCGGCTTCGGTCTTGCATTGAGGAGGAGGGCGCTGTGACGTGTACGGTAGAAGACGTCCTCTTCACGCTACAGTGTACTGTTGTGTATGAGGACGAAGGATTCAGCTGATTTTGCGGATTAATACGTTTATTTTTCGCATCACGCCAACCAAACGGCTGCAGAAAAATCATTCTGTATGAGGGAGAGGCGTATGCACCTTTTTGGAGTTTCAAAAGGTTCCCATTCACCGTGGATATTTACTGTGGGACCATTGGACTTACGAGGAAGTGAGTAAACATCTTGTTTTGTATTATGTCAAACACGAATACAGTGATTACAAAGTAAACACTACAAACTTCCTTTAAATAAAGGACTACTTACGTTTGATCATTGATAGGCATGTAAAAAGCTCTCCTAATGCTCATTAGCAGCAGCACATTAGCTGCACAACAACTCCAGCCACCCTCCTCCGGGGAACGAACTGTAAATTGCTCTCCGCCGGGCGGTTTGCCGAGCCACGAAGACAATCGACAACCGGGTCGTCATGTCAAATAATCCAGGCTAGTTATGTGTGATTTTCCGCTTCGAAGACTTTGAAACATCACTCGGTTCGGGTTAGCATGTCGGCTAGTTGTCACGCCTTCTGGTTTGTTTACATTCTCCGAAGCCGGGGAAGGGAAATGACATATGTCCGATTTAGGTGTCATAAAATATCGTTCGGGAGGTGCGACAGTAAAGGTGAAGTCGACAGTTTTGACCATTATGGAGTAATTTTGCCATGTCGTCCTGAATAAATGCATTTTTATTATTTCATATTCCATTCAGCACAAGACTGTTATTTGTCATGACCATGCCATTTATTTAGCAATTGGGGAAAATACTTGGATAAAAAGAATATCCTGTAAAAATATTGAAGTAAAGAGACAGAAACAATGACATTTTGCCGCTCTCTTCGTAGCGTTTTCCTCGTTGTGAATAGTTCCCCCTCGACGGGCTGACTGGTCCTTCTCAAGCCATTTATATAGCTATTGGGGAAAAATACTTGGATAAAAAGAATATCCTGTAAAAATATTGGAGTAGAGAGACTGAAACAATGACATTTTGCGGCTCTCTTCGTCGCGTTTTCCTCGTTCTGAATAATTCCCTCTCAATGGGCTGAAAAGTAAAACCGATGAGCCCAGTCTACCGCTTACGTCATCCACCTGTTGGGGACGCTAAAGCCCTATAATGGTAGGCGTGGCTAACCGGCAGATTAAAAGACTAATTTCTCGTCATCTGTGCTTTGCTAAATTGTTGTATATAGTCGAATCATCTCAAAATATGATTCTAATTCACATAATAATGCCATTTAAGACTTTTTTTCTCGTGTCGTATGCTCTTTAATGTTATGTAATAGTAAGAGGTACAAATCACTCAGTGTTCTCGGTGTTTGAGACTTGACACAGACATTGTCTAATGTTCTAATTTAAATGAAGGGCGGCAGACTGGCAAGGGCAGCGACCCAACGGTGAACTCATTTGCTATGACTGTGATAAGACATAATAGCAAAGCATCATTTTGGCGAGAGCTCTGAGGAACAGCTCGAGTTGAAAGAACAACGAGCCATCCCGCCTCGATCTGAATTACATTTTTTTTCTCTCCCAACTCTTTTTATCCAGGATGAAATGGAAAGCGCGCCGATACCTGTCCGTCCTCTCGGTGTTAAAAACAGCACTCTAATGAGATGGATATCTCACTCCTTTCGCAATAATGAAGTCAAAGATCTGCAGCTCTGAGCGGCAGTTCATCACAAGCGCAAAATCCATTAAAGACAAACAGATGAAACCAAATCCCAATGCGTGCCTGATTGTGCAGGTAGGAAACAACATGTTATCTTCCTATGATGAGTTGTGGGAACTCTGGTGTTGTGTCACCGAGTGTCCATAAAGACTGATTACAGTGGAAGCAGAGGCCTGCTCACTCTGCAAAGTGCCGTCGACAAGCAACCCTTAGAGCTCCGACCGACCACTTAGTCCTGCAGGCTTTGCTGGGAGAATGATTAGAGATGGTGATTGGCCCGCGTTCCCTGACTTTGCAATAAATGTGGACTTGAGTGCAGCGGGTGCCAGGGAGTTTTATGAGGAAGCGAAGCGCCTTGTCACGCTGTGTCTCTTTGAGAACCTGCATGACTTGCAGATCAGAACCAGCCTTGATTAGAAGTAGGGCTGCAGCTATCGAATATTTTAGTAGTCGATTAATCGATGGACTATTTAGTTCGAATAATCGACTAATCGGATAAGGAACATGAACAATTAAAATACATGAGCTGAGCCTCAAACGGTATTTTTTTTTGTGAGGATCTATGTACAACAAAACAATTGGCTAACTTACATAGAAAAAGTCCGCTAGCTTAAATGCTATAAAATGCTAAAGTTTTTTTTTTTCTTTTTTTTTTTTTTTTTTACAATGCTCTTAACAAATGGTTCAGACACATATTCCCACAAAAAACGGCTAAATATACCTATAACCTAAATTATGAATGCATTAAAAAACATTAGCTCAAACAAAAACCTAGCTTACGTTGGTCTTAACAGGGAGCAGTTGGATTCAGCCATGTGAAAAGAGATAGACCAGAGGGCAATCAATAAAACTAAATGCAAACACTTTCGAATACTCGAAGCAACTAAATTTAATTCGAATATTTTTTTCCAATCGAATACTCGAGTTAATCGATTAATCATTGCAGCACTAATTAGAAATGCACTTCCTAAAGCTACAGTATTGTTAAATCTATTTTTAGGATACAGAAGAGACCTGAAACTTTGACATTAGTAATTGATTATTATCTCCATTATTTTTTCCCTATTACTGGTAATGGCGTACCGCAAGCAACACGTCACTTCCGCTCATTAATATTCAGGACATTAGCTACTGTTGCTAAGTGGGGACACGCCACCATTTGTCCCTAATAGGAAATGAATGGAAATTGTGTACGAAGGAGATGTTTACAGAGCTAAACCTTCAAATTCTCTCCGAAAAGGATGTCCCTGGTGCCAAATTCACTGGCAAAGATGTGGAAGAACATAAAAATGTTCAGTTAAAGAGATGGCTTGAGTGTCGAAGGCTGAAAAAGACAAAAAAAACGAGCCGACCTCAGCATAGCCTTAGCTTTTTTATGGACGCGACTGACAATGACATCCTCCTGGTTCAACAAGCTATCCTTTACCACCAGTCCTACCCTTCTTATATATTATATCCTCTGGTTGTTCTATATCTCTGACCGTTCTTGGGGGTAATTTAGTTAGTTTTATGTAGCGATCGCAAATGCTATTCAGTGACAGCCAACGAACACTTTTAATTTCTTTCATTGATAACAAATATTAAATCTATAACGTATATACACTACCCCCTTACTAAAGTTGTTGTTGTTTTTTTTGTTTTGTTTTTTACAAAAGAAAAGGCAAAAGTGGCAGTCAGATAGCCTACTATTTTAATTCTTTTCAGGTCATTCATTGTTAGACAGAAGCAGCACGGCAAAACGTCACGCTAAAAAAATAAGTTAAAAATATCAAAATGGCTTACCTCTTTGTCCTCTGAAAGACCATGCCAACCCAACAAAAAATGTTTACTGCATATGAAATGTGAATGGATACACCGAGCTGCCGTCAAAAGTCCGCGCAAGTTGATTCATTCTTTTTTTCCTCCGAGTTTTTCATATGTCGTAATGTGTAGAGTCATTTCTACACCTTCTAAAAAAGCAATGTGTGATTGGCATGTTCGTTTTTGAAAGATTACCGGAGAAAAGTAGCAGAATTAACATAGTTTCTGCGAGGGCGGGTCTATAATGTCCCACTTCTACTTTACGATGTGACGTCACGGTCTAAAAATACCATGCGAGCGGTACGCCATTGAATTGAAAACAATACATTTTAAATTCCATCCCTTCATTAAAAGAAGGTCACTTCTTCCTATTTACTGTGGGGCCGCTGTGATAAACCGACAAACCAACAACTAATCTGAAAAAAAAAAAAAAAAAAAAAAAAAAAAAAAAAACGTGAATAAGTGGGCAAAAAAGAAGCCCTTAGGTTCAAGAGTAATCTCTGCTCAGGCTCCAAAGGTAAGGAATTGCTTATCTATGGAAATTAGAATGTTTAAAGGATTTCTACCGAGGTAGCAATAGTTTTACACAAAAGATTAAGTACGAAGGCCTCTTTTAGTGGCACATTTATTCTCTCCCCCTCCTGCTCTCCCTGTTTTATGGAAGATTCATTCATCAAAGGCAAATCAGAAGATGTCATCATTGATTGCATCGGTTGCTTTTTATTATAGTTTTATTGACGACACGTACGTAATTTGCTGTTAATTAGCATTTAACATTTTAACATCATCATTTGTCTGTGAAGCCCTTCGAGATAATTTGATGATTTAGTGCTCTTCAAATAAACTCGTTTTAATGTAACCTTTATTTATACATCTAAAATCCCATTGCATTACAAGCTCTCATTTACAAGAGAGACCTGTTGCGAACAATCGATTAATCATTTTTGCAGTGATTTTAATAACGGCGTGCGAGTATAACGGCGTTATGTTTTTCAGTAGTGAGTAATCTAATTAATTACTTTTCTCATCTTTGCAACGCCGTTCCCGTTACTGAGGATGTAAAGGCGTGCGTTACTATGCGTTACTAGGTTGGTTGAATGATGCGAGAAAAGTCTGAGAAACACGGACTCATGGAGACGAGAGAGCAGATTGGAAGTGGGGAGGAGGCAAGGGAGTTGTGATGCCGTTGCAAACGCGATGCTAAGTGACTTCAATACCCTGACTTTAGCCAATAGCCTACAAACTACCCCCACATGATTCTACGGTAGACATCATATATTTATAGAACTGGATGCGAAATGCCAGACACTGCGGCATTAGCACATGTTTAGAGAACTAGATGCAAAATGATAGCCTCGCCGGCGTTAGTAAACAGCCGCCATCTTAAAGCAGTAGACTTCTCAGGAAGACTCTGTTGTAGAGAACCTTCCTAGCGAACCTAAGTAACTTTTTATCTAAAATACTCTTAAATTGGCAAAATCTTGACTTGAATATATCTTTTAACCCTTTAACACCAAACATGTCGGCAGCGACACGTTTACGCATATCGTCTTTGAAGCTTTGTGACGCTGTAATTACGTCACCCACGTGCCGCTGGTTGGTCTCGTTTGAAAGTGCGGAAGTTGATGTCCCCACCAGTTTTTATTTGAAGTCAATCGGCCAAGAAAAATGGGAGAATGTCATTTGAGTTTTATAGTTTTATTGCACTCATAAATATGCATTAAAACGCTGCATCGACCATGTATCCATCTCCATATTTCCATCATTTCTTGTCCTTTTTCAAAACCGAAAGCAGCACAAAAGACTACATATCCCAAGAGCCGTTGTGTAGTGATGTCAAGAAGGACGAACCGAATGTGATCATTTTTAATAAATTTCCGAGTGAGGCGCCAACTATTGAAAGGGAGGCATTCGAAGCAAACAACGGCCGGTTGGTTTGAGCGAGCAACTTTGAAACGTGCAGAATGAATCTAAAACTACATTTAGCGCAAGCTAATGCATTATTTCATTAACTCAAGGAAGAAGATGAGCCGTATTTGTCGATGTTTTCTTAGGATGAGTCAGCGTCTCGGCGAGTAGAAGTGACAACAGCGTGCAAGCGGCGAAAGAGTAGGCTGTGTGACGTGTGACGCAGCTCTGTGACCTGTTCAAGGAGAAGCTTTATTAAGTGCGCAAAAAAAAAAAAAAAAAAAAAAAACTTTATTGAGTCGCATGCCTGAAAAATTTGAATTGAACGGAAATATTTGGCAATATTTTTTAAACTACTTTTTTTCAATATTATATATATTTTTTTTCTTCACTATAATATTTTCAATTTTTTATGTAGATGTGTGTTCAAGAAGCTTGATTGCATGTATGTAAATACTTTTGATAAGGTGATGGGTACAACACCTAACTTCACAAAGAGATATCCTCCAAACCCTTTTTGTGTTGGATGGTATATATAATTTTTTTCTCACTATTTTGCACAGTATATAACCTGTTTTGACCATAGTATGTGTAAAGGCCAAAAACGCCTATGACCATACCTGCTGTTTATGTTGAATTGTCAAACATAAAACTATTCAATCTTATTTTTTTCTATCGAATGTTTATCCTAACAAGTTGAATAAATATCATCAAGCTTCAAAACGGTTGGTCGAGCATGTTTGGTTGTCAATGGGACATCAACATTACAAATTTTGAAAAAAAGATTTTGGGATTTATTTGTCTTTTTGGGTCCAAAATGTGGATTATAATTGGTCAGTGAAGAAAACAACAGTTTGGACATGAAGTTCAAGGTGTCCTGAAAAAAGGGACCCAACTTGGCCATTGTAAACAATTTTTTCTTTGAAATATAAAGGCAACATCAAATGCATGCAAATTCGGCCAAAATAGGCTTAGGTGTTAAAGGGTAATGATACAGTTTTAAAACTTTCACATGTCGAAAGTAGACAGAAGGGAACTAATGCAATAACGGGAGCAATTTTAACAACTTTAACGGTTGATTCACAACATTAAATGACTTCCAAAAATAGCAAAGGTCACTATCTAGTTATCGCAATATCTAGTGTCATGTCTAGTTCAGTTTAGGGTAAAGAATTGGGCTTGGGCCAAGTGTCCCAAAAACCCTTTAAACTTCACATAGTGTGACCTAAGTTTTTTTTTTTTTTGGAACTCAATTACTTTTTGGAGTAATTGGTAACTGCAATTAATTACTTTTTTAAGTAAGATTAACAACACTGCATTTTGCATTTTCTTCTATGAGCCTCTTGGCAGGTAATATTTCCTGATTTCTGTAATACTTGACAAAGGCTGACTCCCTTTACAAAATAAGATAAAGGTAATAAGAAAAATAAGATAAAATATCAGTTTTTCTCATTGGAAACCAATTACAGAGTTACATAGTATTCACAGACCAACTTTTCTCAGGTATAGTTTTGGGTCTAAAGGCAAATTCACAGCTAAAATGTTAAGCCCAAAGTAATATATCAGTAAACACGTTATTTATATATTGCAAAAATAATCGGTTATGTTTGACCATAATGACCATAATTCACTGTAAACAAACAGCCTAAACAATCTTGCACATGAAACATCATAAGGATCATCTCGGCATTTCCTTATGACCATCGGCCAGCTGGGGCACGAACAAAGGGACTCCCTCGTATTTCCAACCAAGCCCTGCAGCCGCCGCCCGCCTCAGCCTAATGCGATTACGAACATCGACTCAGAAGTAGATGGAAGCAATTAGTATGCTGTCTGCCCTAAAGAGCTACGACCATTGCGGCACTGACGCTTATATTACCCCAGCATCGCGGTCTAGAGTTGCCATCAAAATGCTCAGGAAAAACAAGTTTTGAACATGAGTGGTACTGCCAAAAATAACAAGTTTCATGATCTTAGTAAAAAAAAAAAAAAGTATTTTTCATTGCTCCACAAAAAAAGACGGACCAACATTGGCCATTTATGCTACAACTGAGCATGAATTCAATAGCTGCGATCGATGTAGTGATTGGAAAGGGGGTTTGGGGAGAAATTCCCAGTAGGTGCATGATTTGTGGAGCACTTCTATATGACAAGTCGCATAGAGCAGAGGGGAATAGTAATGCATCAAACGGGAATTGATGCGACAGAAGCTATTCACGAGGAAGAAACTGGAAAGACAGCAAATATCATCAGGATGCGCCAGACGAGACGAGGACAAAACAAACAATTTTGGTGTCCGACTCCTCCATCCTCTACCAGACGCTCTATTATGAGTCAATTATAATAACTGTCAGACTGAATCAGCTCTGTGGGCTCAGCTCACAAAGTCAATATTTTCAGATAAAAAGATTGGGAAACGCGACTCTTAGCAGAGCCAAGTACAAGTGAACAAAGCACCTGTTCAGATGTCCTCCAAGACCAATTAACAGGCAATGGAGCAGAACTATTTCTATTTTGTTGTACGATATAGTGGTAGCTATTCAGAAAGAACAGAGTAAAGAAAGTCTTGGATTGAAGGTTTTTCAGATTGTGTTTCATCTCAAGTTTGCTCGGTAACATTTCAAATGACAAATTGATCTACTAGTCCTCTCAAAAAAATTAGCTTATTGTGATAAAGTTCAATATTTTCTGTAATGTACTGATAAACATTAGACTTTCATATACATTAGATGATAAACAACTGAAGTAGTTTAAGCCTTTTAATATTTTTAATATTTATGATTTTGGCAAAAAATTCAAGAAAAAACAAAAATCCCTATCTCAAAAAATTTGCATATCATGAAAAGGTACTCTAAAGAAGCTACTAACCTTATCATCTGAATCAACAAATTAACTCAAAACCCCTGCAAAAGATTCTTGAGGCTTTTAAAACTCCCAGCCTGGTTTATTACTCAAAACCACAATCATGGGCAAGACTGCCGACCTGACTCCTGTCCAGAAGGCCATCATTTACACCCTCAAGCAAGAGGCTAAGACACAGAAAGAAATTTCTGAGCGAATAGACTGTTCGCAGAGTGCTGTATCAAAGCACCTCAGTGGGAAGGAAAAAGTGTGGCAGGAAACGCTGCACAACCAGAAGAGGTGACTGCACCCTGAGAAAGATTGTGGAAAAGGGCCGATTCCAGACCTTGGGGGACCTGCAGAAATAGTGGACTGAGTCTGGAGTAGAAACATCCAGAGCCACCGTGCACAGGTGTGTGCTGGAAATGGGCTACAGGTGCCACATTCCCCAGTTCAAGCCACTTTTGAACCTAAAACAGCAGTAGAAGCGCCTGACCTGAGCTACAGAGAAGCAGCACTGGACTATTGCTTAGTGGTCCAAAGTACTTTTTTCAGACGAAAGCAAATTTTGCTTGTCATTCGGAAATCAAGGTGCCAGAGTTTGGCGGAAGACTGGGGAGAAGGAAATGCCAAAATGCCTGAAGTCCAGTGTCAAGTACCCACAGTCAGTGATGGTCTGGGGTGCCATGTCAGCTGCTGGTGTTGGTCTACTGTGTTTTATCAAGGGCAGGATCAATGCAGCTAGCTATCAGGAGATTTTAGAGCACTTCATGCTTCCATCTGCTGAAAAGCTTTATGGAGATGAAGATTTCATTTTTCAGCACAACCTGGCACCCGCTCACAGTGCCAAAACCACTGGTAAATGGTTTACTGACCATGGCATTACTGTGCTCAATTGGCCTGCCAACTCTCTTGACCTGAACCCCATAGAGAATCTGTGGGATACTTTGAAGAGGAAGTTGAGAGACACCAGACCCAACACTGCGGATGAGCTTAAGGCAGCTATCGAAGCATCCTGTGCCTCCATAACACCTCAGCAGTGCCACAGGCTGATTGCCTCCATATTACGCCGCACTGAAGCAGTCATTTCTGCAAAAGGATTCCCGACCAAGTATTGAGTGCATAGCTGATATAATTAACTGAAGGTTGACTTTTTTTGTATTAAAAAACACTTTTGGTCGGACGAAATATGCTAAGGTTTTTCTTGACTTTTTTGCCAAAATCATCAATATTGAAACAAGAAAAGAACTACTTGAACTACTTCAGTTGTAATGAATCTAAAATATATGAAAGTCTAATGTTTATCAGTACATTACAGAGAATAATGAACTTTATTACAATATGCAAATTTTTTAGATGGACCAGTATTTTCATTAGTTGTGCTGCTAATAGCCTTCGTTTTGCACCCATTTCACAACCTTTGGTAGTGTAAATCAGGCCCTATGTTATTTACTTTAATAACTTAAAACTTATAAATCGTGTCAAACAACCACACTCTGCTCTTGTAGTGTAGTTGTGTTTAAATCCTTTATCATATTACAAACCTTCAAGGGGAAACAAACAAGTTCTTATCACCAAGGCCTCATGCACCTCTGCCTTGAATTGAAGACAAACTGAGAATCCTCAAGTGAGATAAGCCACAGACCTGCAAGAGGAAGAACGCCCTTTTACGCGATGATACAGTCGCAATGCACCGTGGTCAACAGTCTTCCCCTCCATCCAGTTATCTCCCACTAATCCATGCAGTGTCTCTCCAGCTCGTGCTTTACCCAACACCTGACACAGGCTCCTCGCCCGGGCCGTGTCGGGCGGGAGATTACCGCACCGTATCTCTGGCCAGAGCTCACTGACCATAGCCCAAGTACAAGAGGAAAGCGTGGTCCCTTCTCTCAGCTGGCTGTGTCTGGAGCTAGTAGATAGGCTGTCGCTGCAGTGTATGCTTTGAATGTTTTCTGTGGTTCATCTGTAAAAAGCGGATATGCAAGTACAAAGGCAGGCGGGTTGCTAGATGAGCAGAAAGGGAGGGAGATACAATTATTATAAGATCAATTGATCCATTGGCTTTTAAGACTGTTCTTCAGATATAAGAGGACAACAAAGTCAAAGACCAACACAAAGTCAATTCACAAGGACAGCGTTTAAGTCTTTTGGTTTTTGTTGTTTTATTTTGACACTGTCTGCCTCCCCATGTGGTCTATTTATTTCCAGAGTCTCATTCCTCCAAGCCAATCGATGCAGAAACGCTCACTCAGTCGCTCTAACAACCCACAGGCAAGCCTTTCGGGGCGCAGTAGCCAAACGATCACCTCAAGCTAGGAATTCTGATCACTTTGTCAATATTTGTGTCAGCTCATCTACAAATCGTGAGCCAAGTTGATCTTGTTTTCGGGTGGCAGAGATTTGGAGGTATGCAGAATCAAAATAGAGTGAAATGAGGTTCTAACTTGTCTTTGATAACAAGCATTTTGCTGGTTTTCCATGCGGGCACATCGCTTCCACCTGCATCCCCCTCGCGCTGATGTCCTGTCGGGAACATCGGGTAACTATGGCAACTGCAGCCGGGGCACGAAAAAAAAGGGACAAGTTGAGACAAGGCCGCAAAAAACAAGGACAGTTGTGTGCCTTCAGTGCACTTTGCTTTGAACGATTGAGAATTTAATCAATTACTTTCTGTTTTGATAATTAATGCATCATTGCTGAATATTGTTTAGCTGTATTTTTTTCTAACAGTTGACTGTAAATATTCTGTGATTTCATCAGTCACCTAAAAATTACCACAAAAAAAAAAAAAAAATTCCAACCATTTGATTTTACTTTGGGTAACAAAAAAATTTCTGCTGATTTTCGGACAGATACAACCGTCTTAACTTGTACTCAATCAAAATTATGTTTGTGCATTTTTGTCACATTTAAAAAGAATGGAATTTAAATATCTTTAATTCACTGACGAATTGAAAAGATTAATCTATCAGTCAAACTAAATTATTGGCAGCCATCGTAATATCACGACTATCTTGAAGAAAAAAAAATACAACTTTTCTTACCGAATTTTTTTTATTATTTTAGTAAAGATTAAACTTTTTCAAGAAAAAAAAACATTACTGTATTCTTTACATTTTTAATTCTTATTTAGAGGTGGTGTTTAACTGGCATCAGAGCTGCCACAAATGATTATTTGATAGTTGACTAAACACTGATTACTTTTCTGTGGAGTTGACTAATCAGTCACTATTGTAGTACTCGCAAAGGGACTGAGTAGCAGTAAATGTGCAACGGAACCAAAAACAAACTGCTGAAAAAAACTGGACTATGATTAGTATGTAACTATGACACTGCATCATTGTTTTCAAGCAAAAGCCAGTGTTTGCAAATATTTTATTTTGATTTATTACAGATCAGTCTGCCTTAATGGAGGCCCACAAAAATCAATTTAGGGTTAGGAGGCTCAAAGATAACAATTTTTACTAGGGATGTCCGGATCACATAATTTTGTACACGAGTCAGAGACTCCTAATTTTGAAAATGTGCCAATACCATAAAAAATGTCCTATTTTATTTCATTTTTTGAACAAAACAAACATGTTACAGTACTAAAGGTGTGTGAAATTTCTGATTCTTAGATTATTTGCGATTCCGCCGCTCAAGATTCGAGAACAATTCACAAACATCCATACTCCGCTTATTTAAACATGCCAAGTAGGGTTGTAGGGTTGTTCCGATCATGTTTTTTTGCTCCCGATCCGATCCCGATCGTTTTAGTTTGAGTATCTGCCGATCCCGATATTTCCCGATCCGATTGCTTTTTTTTTGCTCTCGATTCAATTCCAATCATTCCCGATAATTTTTCCCAATCATATACATTTTGGCAATGCATTAAGAAAAAAATGAATAAAACTCGGACGAATATATACATTCAACATACAGTACATAAGTACTGTATTTGTTTATTATGACAATAAATTCTCAAGATGGCATTTACATTATTAACATTCTTTCTGTGAGAGGGATCCACGGATAGAAAGACTTGTGACTTTGTATATTGTGACTAAATATTGCCATCTAGTGTATTTGTTGAGCTTTCAGTAAATGATACTGTAGCCATGCCCAAATGCATGATGGGAAGTGGAAGCATGACTGTGCGTAGTGCCACGAATTGAATTAAATATTAAAACGTTAAATATTTAACGTGATACATTTTTTTAAAAAATTAATTACCGCCGTTATCGGGATAAATTTGATAACCTACATTAAGCCTAAACTAAAGACTCTAGATGAGTGTAACATAGTATGTCTGTAACGTTAAATACAATTAGAAAACGATTTAATTAATATATATGTATATATATATATTTTTTTTTTTTTTTTTGCCGATTCCGATACTATGAAAATGACGTGATCGGATGCCGATCGATCGGGACATCTCTAATGCCAAGTAAAGCGGAACTAAAACACAGTCTTATGGTCTTATGGATGCAATGAGGGTCGGACCGAGAGTACACACCCACAACTCATGCCGCTAGATACAAAACAGTAAAAAAAAAAAAAAAAAAAAAAAAAAAAAGGGAAAAAAAAAATACAAAACAGCAACAAGCATGGCTGACATAACCAACCAACCAACCTCTCTGTGAGATCAGACCTGCTCCCATGAATTTAAAAGCAGACGTCTGGAATTATTTTGGATTCTACGAGAAAATCTTCTTCTAGAAAATAGGGGATTTCGAAGAATGCCGAAAGCAAGCCGAGGTACGTCATCCCATCCCGACGCCGTTTCACTGAATAGAAATCATGTTATCGCTGTTGAATGTAGACAGAGTCGCCATTACGTGTTATGCGTGGACATCTGTAGCCCCCGAATTGTTTGTTACGGTAACAGCCCATTTCATAACCGATGAGTGGGAGCTGAAAGCATAGGTGCTTCAAAAAAGAGCAATGAACAAGGTTGCTAATATGGTGGAGCTGCTAAGCGGTGCTGTAAATGAATGGAACATCACAATAAAAAGACGTTTCTGTTGTTACAGACAACACAGCTATTATGGTTGTCACTGCCCAGCTGGGTAACTTTAGCAATCTGACATGCACGCCCACAGGCTGAACTGTGATTTTTCATCTGCAGGAGTCAATGCACAGTGCAGCACACTTTTTTTAGAATGGAATTTTCTCAATAGCTAAACACACTTGACCTGTCCTGCAAAAACTTGTTCAGTTTTTTTTTTTTTTTTGTACCTCAGGGAAACCCGTTAACTCGCCCCCTGCAGGCTGGCTTCATGCCAAACCGCTCAACATCAGATCACATCTCCGCCGTCCATCTGCTCATTAAGAAAGTCTATAAGTTCCGGAAAGACCAGCATCTTTCCATTGGATTCCAAGACCTTAAGGCTGCATTTGATACAGTCCACCACTCATCAATGTGGAGTATCCTAAAAGCCCTTAGCATACCCTTGAAAATCACCACCCTCTTCAGGCTGCTTTACAGTAACGCACACAGTTGTGTCCGCGTCAACGGCCACTACTCTGGCTGGTTTTCCATCTCCAGTGGTGTCCGCCAAGGCTGCATAGCTGCTCCAGACCTTTTTAATTGCATAACCAACCACCTGATGTGCAGAGTCTGTGAGCGAGTACCCGGAGTGTCCCTTGGCAACTACCAACTGACCGACCTGGAGTACGTTGATGATACCATCTTGCTCAGCACCTCCTACAACCACCTAAGGGACGTGCTGAGTATATACAGCGAAGAAGCAGAAAAGCTTGGTCTCCACATGAGCTGGACCAAGACAAAGTTCATACATGTCAGTGAGGGACCTGATCCACCTCCCATCCTGCTTGGTGATGACACTGTAGAGCCTGTGAATAGCTTTGTTTATCTGGGGTCCCTGGTGACCGATAACAGATCTAAAATCAGAGATTCTCAGCAGGAGTGCCCTGGCAGCCTCTGCGCTGCAGTCTCTCTGGAAACCACTCTGGCAGCACCAAACCATCTCACGGAAGACGAAGCTCCGAATCCACAACACCGCTTACTCTCTAATCTCCTCTATGGCTCTGAAACATGGCCCTTACACAATACACTGGCCGCAAGAACCGACGGCTTTGACAGCAAGGCTCTCAGAACCATCGAGAACATCGTGTGGCCCCAGCAAATCTACAACGAAATCCTGCGAGCCCGGACAAATCAACCTAGAGCCTCGTGCCTGACTGCACAGCGCCGCATTCGCTGGTTTGGCCATGTTCTTCGTCTTCCTCCTGACCACCCGACAAGAGCCACCCTGGAGTTTGATCCAAAGGCTGCAGGCTGGAATAGACCGCGAGGATAGCCCCGCAGTCGATTGCTTGACACCATCATGGACGACCTCCAACAACACGGAGTTACCCTGAGCGATGCAAATCTGCTGGCACAAGACCACGAGTACTGGGGGAACCTAGCTCACCTGGTCAGCTCTACGCAATGGGACAGGAAACCAGCCCCAACGCAAGTGATGATGATGATGATGAAACCTGTTTATGTTTACATAACTGAAAGCAGAAGAGCACCTTTTTTGGCTATTTGTATTAAAGTAGTAGTACACAGTCTTTCATATATATACCCAAGTTCACTTTTAGTTGGATAAAAACATATTTCTGCAAAATGCTATAATTTATTCTGTTGAAGATTGAATGTAGTTTAAAGCTGCTGATTCAGAATGAGGACAGTATTTTATTTACTGTTTTGAACTGTTAACTTGATACTGAAATAGTAGTTTATTTAAGCCTGAGAAGACTTTTGTACTATTTTTGTAACTAATGTACGAAACATTAAAAAACTTTTTAGCCCTTAAAAATATATATATATAAATATTTGAAAATTAAAAACCCGATGCTTCTCACCTGATTCCGATCCTCTGTATAAGGCCCTAACGGCCCAATTTACAATCACCTAATCGGATCGGGGACATCCCTAATTTTTTACATTAAATAGCCGCTGTCCACCAATTAGATGTTGCCGCCTTCACTTTTCCGCAAAGAGACACTGAAGCTAGAGGAAGGTCACTGTAACGGAGCCTTCCAAATATGCTCTTAAGGGATTAAAACGGTAACTTTGCAGCTCCTAGAGGGATGCTATCTCGCTGGTTAGAGGATTAAAGGCGCAAACATCCGCGCGTGCATTCAAGTGTGCTGCCGGAAAGGTGTTAATGCTCCGCATCGCCACGTCGATGATGCTAATTCCGATCCCTGATTACACTGCTGGGAATCAAAAACAACAACAGCAAAAAAAAAAAAAAATGGAAATGGAAGACAGGGGAAGTCACGGGTTTTGACACTAAACGGCGTCGACAGGGCCCATCAAGGCGGCCCGAGTATGAGGCGCGACAAAAGGCGACGATGACGGCACCAGTGTGGAAGTGACAGGTGTTTAGCTCTGAGTAGTCGTGGCTGCAAAGTCGGACTGAGCCCTCAGGAACAGCTCCGAGTTCCTCCGCTGCACTGCGAGAAATGCTGACGTGGACTTAATCTATGTAGACTGTGGTATAGTGAGAAGTCCTGGTTAAAGTAAACCCTTTTCATCTCTTATGGAATTTTTGCACTGAGGAATTTGCATCAAAATATCAGGAAAGGAAGTACCATATTTTTGGACTATAAGTCGCAGTTTTTTTCCATAATTTGGCTGGGGATGCTACTTATACTCTGGAGCGACTTATGTTTGAAATCATGAACATATTTTTCATAATTTCACATGTTATTTTGGTGTTTTGGATGGACACTGATGGTTTGGTAAACTTGTTAGCAGATTCTTTATGCTATAGTTATCTGAATAACTCTTAATAGCTATGTTACGTTAACATACCGGCCACGTTCGCATTTTGTGGTTCATACATCATGAAACATTATCATACTATAAACTTATTCAGCATTTAGTTTTCTATTGTAATTTTATCTCAAATTGCCTTTCGAGATGATTTTATCAAGTACCGTATTGGCCCGAATATAAGACGGTGTTTTTTGCATTGAAATAAGACTGAAAAAGTGGGAGTCGTCTTATATTCGGGGTCTAGACATTATACCCATTCACGACGCTAGATGGCGCCAGATATCATTGAAGCGAATGCTGAAGGAGTAATGTTCTGTCATGACAGATCTCAGCTACTCTCAAGTTTAACCAGTTTGCATTATTTTCTTGCAATGTTTTTCCTTATTCAGATTTGTTTCAAGACTACAGTTACAGTTAGACCTCACTTTGATGGTTAAAACCTGACCTCAAGGGGTACTCGTAACATGCAGTTATTGCAATTTTGTCGTTTTATCACTGTAGATTGGTTTATTTACATTTCAAAAACCAGAAGCCATTCATTTACGAATGTGATTGTACTTAAGTTTACATATTTAAATGTTCAGATATTAAGATTTCAATGAGGCAAAATAAAATGCTTTTTCTCTCAAATACATTGTTATAATCATTTGTTTCAGATTACTGTAATTATTTTCTATCTAAAAATTTATTTGGTGTTCAAAAAGTCTTTTTTTCCAACTTGAGTCTTGAAAAAGAGGGGGTCGTCTTATAATCAGGGCTGTCTTATATTCGGGCCAAAACGGTAAATTTCCCCCGAAAATGCGACTGATACTCCGGTACGACATATGTTTTTTCCTCTTCGTTGGGCATTTTATCGCTGGTGTGACTTACACTCAGGTGCGACTTATAGTCCGAAAAATACAGGTAGTAAATTTAATTTTCGAGTGGAGTAGGCCTAAAAATACATTGAAAAGCTGGTGTGATTAGCTGTAATAGCACAAGAGCACTCACAAAATCTATTGCTTTTCACGTAAGCCGCCAGCACGAGAAGTGAGCCACTACCTGCTTGACCTGCTTTCAGCCACTTGGCGCCATGGCAACAACAACAAATCATTCAGATACATTTAAAGGCGTGAAAAAAGCTGGACTACCGACAGAGGGAAATTGTTCTGACACTCGGCCACACGCACACTTGCGCGGAGTTTGTGTGGGCATCTCTGAGCTCTCCTCACTAACATTGGCTGATGAGCTCATGAGGACACGTTTGCCAAGTCACAGCTTGTCTGTCATAACAGACAGAGGCGGGACTGCCGCTTGTATTGTAGTGTGTTGGATACCAATTTCAGGCTAATATTTTGAACATTTTTCAAATGACAACAGGAAGTATTTCATCTTACAGTAAAATCTTAAATATCTTAAAATAATTTTGTATGGTCTATCACAGATTTTCCCCTACCCTTGCCTGATAAACAAGGGTATACTGATATATATATATATATATATATATATATGTATATATGTATATATTAGGGCTGTCAAACGATTAAAATTTTTAATCGAGTTAATTACAGCTTAAAAATTAATTAATCGTAATTAATCGCAATTAATCGCAATTCAAACCATCTATAAAATATGCCATATTTTTCTGTAAATTATTGTTGGAATGGAAAGATAAGACAAGATGGATATATACATTCAACATACGGTACATAAGGACTGTATTTGTTTATTATAACAATAAATCAAAAAGATGGCATTAACATTATTAACATTCTGTTAAAGTGATCCATGGATAGAAAGACTTGTTATTAAAAGATGAATATTAGTACAAGTTATAGAAATGTTATATTAAAACGCCTCTTAATGTTTTCGTTTTAATAAATTTTGTAAAATTTTCAATCAAAAAATAAACTAGTAGCCCTATTCTGTCCTCAATGTGTGTGAGTACACAAATTGACAGATAGCGAACATAAGTTCCAAAAAGAAATCAGACTGTGTGGCAAAGTTGCATGGGCTTTACTGAAGTCATCTCTTTTTGACAGGAGCACGTTTCTTGTATTTTTGTAAAACTGAAAATAACAAGGCAATGTGTCAATAACTGGCATAAATCACAAAATAACATACAATGTACACACACGTGTCCATTTGAGCAGTAGCACTAGCCAATTAGCTCACAAGCATCTAACAATGTAACTGCATTTCACCATATATGTGAACAAATTCAAATACACATCATCAATAACTATCTAATGCTCATGAATATAAGCAAAGGAGGAATATAACTCACAAGCGATGCATGTATTAGACACAAACAGTGTGATGGGGCTATGAGAACTGCCACTGAATACTGGATGCGGACGTTAGCTGGTCTGAATAGCACTGTCTATTAGTGTGAGTTCGCGTTGACATATAATCACGTCAGAAAAGCGCGCTGAAACCCAAATAACATATGCAAGTCACACCCAAGCGCCAGCAGAGGGCGGAAAAACTCCATAAAACACAATTCACAAGTTGGCCTTTCACTGTACTGACATTTAAATCTGTCTGAGCGGGCCTAGTGCGTTAATTGCGTCAAATATTTTAACGTGATTAATTAAAAAAATTAATTAACGCCCGTTATATATATATATAAATATATATATATATATATATATATATATATATATATATATATATATATATATATATGGCGGAAAAAGAAGTTTCTGCTCTTGCACCCCTCTTTAAAATAAACTGCTGTATTTTAAGCCAAAACAACTGTTGTGTTTGTTAGAACAACATGTCTATCTGCTGCCATAGCAGATTCATGGCACATTTAGTCCCCAAACTATTTTTGATTTGTCTGTTTAACCCTGGAAACCCCCGTTTACAGATATCGCGCAACCACTTTTGTTTCAACCCAGCCATAAAAAGAAGGTAGGATATTTTATTAATCGAAATGTCTGTCATTTTTAGCCTAGAATCATTAATTGATGTCTAATATTTAGTTTCAAGAAAAAACAACTTTAAAAAAAATTATTCAACAAACAACTTTAAACAAATTATGTCACAATGAAAAAATTAGCGTCTGTAAAAAAGTCACGGATATCTACCTCATAACTATCGCTTAATTGTATTTTTTACATTACTGTCGCATTTTCCCAAATATTTTAGATGATAAATATTCGATGCAAACAAAGAAAAATTGAAAAAAATGTTTCAAAGAGTAAATATATGAAAATGAAAATCTCAACCACTCCTTGATGTCTGCGATTTCTGCATCGTGACCCTTGTTATATTACCATGTTTCACCCATAAAATCCCCCAAAAATCCAGCTGTGGCCATTCACAGCTGTGGCTTGACACCCAGTGGAGTTTTTGGATTGAAAAGAGGTAAGTACGCGATAATATCTCGTTAAAATTGTGGCGTCTTTAATTATGCTTTCGCGGGTTTTGCTGTTTAATTTTTTTTTTTTTTTTTTTAAATGCCCTCCCGTTCAAAATTGTTTTCCCCCAGAAAATTGAAATTTTAAGCTTTTCAGTGATGAATACCACATGCAATTTTGAAAGTTGACCAAATTGGGGGTCTCAGAGTGGAACTTCAAGTTACCTGAGTGTTTCCGCCATATATACCCGTAGATGTAACAATACATTGATCTGGATCAATACGGTTCCATAAAGTGTCTGAATTGTTTCCGCAACAAAATAGTAAAATATGCATCAATTTTTTTGTATAGTTATTGCTTTAGGCTGAATGTTTACGTATTAAATCAAATTAATTGACTGTCCGTGAATCGTCCAAAGAATCGATATATTGTATCTTCATGAAATTCGGGATTTACATTAGGGATGTCTCGATCGCATATTTTTTGCCCCCATGTCCAGGTCACCTGATTTTGACTCGCGTCCCGATACCGAAACAAAAGTTCCAAACATGTTTCTGTCCCACTGTGCACCCTTCATTACGTGAATTATTTTCAAACAATAGCATAGAACAATGCTTGTCTTTATTAAATGCTTCATTTAGTGAATCCATTCAAATTCACTCAAGCTGTGACGCTCACACTGCTGAGAGCAGCCTCTCAATTACACAATGAGTTGCCAAACCACACTTATGCAAGTTTAACGATGATTGACACATCTGTGGCTTTGATCGAAGAGCTACCAAGCTTCTCGAGCAAGATCAAAGTTACAAACCTGTCAATCATTATTAACTCATTTGCTCCCAAAAACGTATAAATCCGTTCTATTTTCAATTGTTCCAGTGTCCCAAAAATGTATTTAGATGTGTTTTACGTTTTTTTTTTTTTTTTGACAAGCAGCATCTCTTGGTTCTGTTTCACCTGAACTGCAATGCACAATGCTCAAAACTCATTTTAAAGCAATAAAACTGGCCACTGGGCGGTATCGCATTTTTTAAGCTCATCTCGGGCCAAGAAAGGAAGTGAAGAAAAATAGTCAGGAAACGGAAGTTGGAGGGATCTTGTGAAGACGTGTGAGAAAAATGTGGAGAACGATCGGGAAAAAAAAGGCAAACGACAGTGGAGGAGTATTTTGAAAAGAAAACTAAACCATCGTCGAAGAAGGATTTGAAAAAATCTATCTTGATGAGACAGTCGGTGACGGCCACAACAGCGTCAGGTTCCACACGCGTTCTGCGGAGCTCACGTTGTGTTACTCCTGAGCCAGAGGTTGAAACCAACGATGAAGATGATGAAAAAAATGAGACCGATCTTGATCCGGACTCATCAGATTAGCCACGGGAGCAGCCGAGAGCCTTCCTTGTTGTTATGTGCGCAAATAGTTCAACAGTTCAATAGTTTAGTTATGTGTAAAAAAATTGTTACTTTGCGATCAAAAGCTCTATTTGTCTTGTTGTTTATGTTATTTTGTAGAACGAAAACATTATTTAGATATTTGGGATGTCACAAAAGTGAAAAATAGTTGTGTTAAAGTAGGGTGACCAAACGTCCCCTTTTGCCCGGACAAGTCCTACTTTCACGTAGTATTCTCGTTGTCCGGGCGGGTTGTATAAATTCATAAAAATGTCCGGTTTTTATGATTTTTCACGGGACCAATTTGAGCAGAATCCCTCCGGCCGCTGGGTGGCAGCAGCTGACATGGCTCCTACTAGAAGGGAGGGAAGGATTAGTTCGTCTTGTTTTTGTTGGCAGTTTACCCCTATCATGCAATCATGAGGCATTACCGCCATCTACTGGGTTGACGATTTGGCCACAACGCCTGCCCAGTTGTTAAGTTTTTAATGATAAATACGTATATAATGTCAACTGTTGACTTCTGTCGGAGCTTTGACTGTAAAATCCCGTTTGGTGTCGCATCGTTGCGCTGCCGATGATTGTAAACTTTTACAGCAAATTTGATTTTTGCCTCAGCTAGCTATCAGTAAGCTAAACCACGCTAGGCATTATGGGAAACGTAGTTTTGAACTGCTACGTTTGGAAACATGCTGGTTGAATAGTTTGTCAGTTTACTTCGGTTATTGTTTGTGTGCAAGCTAGAACATCGAATGAGAATATCAATTGAATGGGAATAACAATTTGTCAAGGACAATTGTCGTGATAGTAATTTATAAAAATGTTTAGTTGGCACATAGCCTACTGTGTGTATTGACTGGACTACATTTCCATGGGTCTGCATTTTATATAGTTTTTTAGTCTTTTTTTTTTTTTTTTCCCCAAACTGCATTTTTCCATCCAGAGTGAGGGGGCGCACTTTAAATATTTTAAAGTGATATAGACATCTTTGAGTGAACTTCAAGTAGAGTAGAGTAAAATTCAAGTATCTTGAGGTCGGGGTGAGTGTCTTTTTTGGAAATCAAAATATGGTCACCCTAGTTAAAGTCAAAGTTGGAATGGAAAAAATGAACTAACTTTTTTTCTGCTGAAAGAAGAGTAATCTTTCTTCTGGTGGGTTCCATGTTGATATAACAATAGAACAGAATTTTCTGTGGGTCTTGCAAAATCAGTCAAAATCCAGTGAAACGGCCAGGAGCAAAGGGCCTTGCTCCGGTGAAAATGGCTGGGAGTGAATGAGTTAACTTTAAGTACCAAACGCAAGCTAGACAGATCCTTTTCACCTGATTCTTATCCTCTCAAAAATGGCGCAATTGGCCCGATTTTCGATCACGTGATTGGATTGGGACATACCTAATTTATGCCCTTACTTTCAACAGTACAGCAGATAACTCATTCACTACCATGGACTGAAATGTGAACACTCGTCCACATAAACCCCCAAATTGCATCTAATCTGAGAACCCTTGATTTAAATGATGATACGGCGGGATATTTTTTGCCAATCCGGCAGCCTCTCATTGTCAATGTGTTGAAGCGCAACGCGGGGGCTGAGGCAGCAGTGCCACATGGGAGAATATTCTATTTTAACCACTTTAGCCTGCTCGCAATCGCAAATTTACGGCCCCGAAGCATTGGAGAGGGAATTTGAAAGCATTTGCTTGGTGAAAGTTCCCTCCCGGAGGACACACTTTTCCCCTAACCATCTTGCAATCTATAAACGCACGCGTGCACGTTGTATCTCTAATTTCCCCCGTAATCCATTTTTCCCTTAATCATCACTTTTCATGGAGCTTCCCCTCATTGTGCCCGGGGCCCACAGCTTCTTGAGGATCTGTCGGGTAGATTCGGGCGGCTCGGGTTCGCGTTGAATTGCTAGAAAATGTCACAGTCGGAAATAACCGAGCTGACACAGAAGGAGGAAAGTGACACTCTGCTGGATTTGTAGAGGGAGGAAAAAAAGATGAATAGAACATGACTGTGGCGTGACAACGACATGAAAATGGCCTGAAACTGGAGAATTGAGGTGGACTGAAGTCATTCTCATAAATGTTGTGAATATAAGAGTTCACATCAACTACATCAAGCATCTCTGTTCAGCATTGAAAAACCAGAATTGTAGTTCTGCAATAGAACAGATGTCTCAAACAATGGCGAAGACTTTAAAGTGCATGTGACACGAAAAAGCATGTTTATTTCATAATACACGCGGCATTTTATGCTCCTGAATGATATGGACCGCTTGGATGTGTGTGGAAGCGATCGCTATATTTATTTAGTTTTTCCGCGTCATGAAAATGAGTGACTTCCGGCTTCGCAAATGGCTGAAAGCAATCAATCGAGGAACAGTAAAAGAAGACTGTTCCATGGACCATTCTCGCCAGTGGGAACCTAAATGCTGTACGTTTGCAGCAGACATTTTATTACTGGTGAGTAAACTTTATTCGTTTTTTTTTTTTTTTTGCCCCAATTAGCTGTTAGGATTCAATAGACTAGGCAGTGGTTATTATTACCGTAACCGACAACTCGCAAAGCGTTATTTTTCTTTTGCCGTGAACTGCTCTGATCGGTCAATCGGTATATTACTGGCCTGGTGGGAATTGGTTATTTTGCCGTGACGTGTTCACGGCTAAACAACGCTTGGAGGCGAATTACCAGCTACGGCAGAAATAATCACTCCGTATATACTACCAGTTTTCTTAGTTCCACACAGAACATATTCCACGTAATTGATAAAGGTCAACTTACTGGGTGACTTTATGAGGTAGTTGTAGATGTTTCCGAACTCCACTGCAGGCAATTCCTTGGAATTGTTTATCCAGCTATCAGCTGCGACTTTGTATGGGCAGATTTCCAGGCCAATACACGCTAATTTTAAGTTGTATCGCTGCCTCGCGTCTGTCGGCAGTGACTTGTGATAATGATAAGTCATGTTTAAGACATTTTTATGAAAAAAAAGACGCAAAACACAGCTGAAATATATGAATTTCAGACAACGATTGTCGATGGATGTTTACCTGTGCGTGCCCCCATCTCAAAATGGCGACACGTTGCTATGCGAGATGACGTCATCGTGATATTACGCCGACTGCGAGAATAAGTAGATAGATGAATGAAAAAAAAAATTAATGCAGCCTCAACGGGACACAAGCCAGTGTCCTACTTGCGCCGGTCCCAAGCCCAGAGAAATGCAGAGGGTAAAAAAAAGCCTACATTGGGGGTGCCCCCTCAACATTTCTCAGTGCCCAATCTGGTGGGTAAACCTAGATCCGGGCCTGATGATTGACAGGTTTGTAGCTTTGATCTTGCCAGAGAAGCGCTGTGGCTCTACGATCAAAGGCACAAATGTGTCAATCATCGTTTAGCTTGTTACACACTAGCGGTAGTGTGCTGTGGCAACTCATTGTGTAAGTGAGAGGTTGTTCTCAGCAGTGTGAGCGTCAGAGCGTGAGTGGATATGAGTGGATTCAATCAGTGAAGCATTTAATAAAGACAAGCATTTTTCTATGTTATTCTTGTTTTGACGTAATTCACATATTGAAGGCGGCATGGTGGGACACTTACATGTTTGGAACTTTGTTGTTTTGTTATTGTTTTGTTGCTCGTTGTCGGCAGGTTCTCCAAATAATGTGATCCGGCCTCGGGTGCGAAAATATGCAATCGGGACATCCCTATTGATAACTTCACAGATTCTAACTAGAATTCAAATATCCATGCAATTTTGAAAAGCATGTCAAGTACACAATATGGATAGCTTTAAATAAATATATCCAATGTTGACCAAAGGTTCTGGTAGGAAAGTGTTCATAATTATTTCAACCAGTAAAATTCAGGACTTTTAAAAGACCTTTTTACGACCACTTGAAACAGAATTTAATGCCATTCGCTTGGAAATGTCTGAAAATTTAATGCAGTGCAGTACAATTTGAAATTTAGGTAATTTAAGACCTACCAGATGACATTCAATGCCTTTTCATTACTTTACATAATTTGTTAAAATAACTAAATTTAAAAACTTTGAAGACCCTGCAGGAACACCGAAGAATAGATCACATTACATACAAAAATCAATGTGTTCTGTCTTCCCTATAGAACTGTAATCAATGAGCATATTGCTCTGTATTTTCCAGTGAACTCAGGCACAAGCACCCTCACATAACGTTTGAAAATCAATATGCTTCTTGCTTTGACAATGAAAATGAATGCACAGCAAGCACGTTTGTTCTTTAGTGGTTTCATCACACAAATCAGAGAGCGACTTCTTCAAAAGGAGCTCAGGTGAGGTTTTGGCAGGCGGGGTCCTCGCAGTCTTTTCAGGCATTCATTATTTAGCCCGTCTAAAAATACATCTGAGGCTGCTTTCATTTTTTTTATTCACAGCCCGAGTCGCTCGATGTCATCTAAGCAATGGTTTGATCACAAATGTATGCGTGGATTTCATTCGCGGTGTATGCGTAAAAGAATTTTCATTGTTTTGTTTTGGCTATTTGAAGACAGATCGAGGCGAGCGTGCCTCACGGGCTCGCGATTCAAAACGGCGTCCGTGCAATCAAACATTTGGCGAGTCGCAGATTGGACAGCACTGGTGGTTAATTGCATCAGGGCGAGAAGATGTCAACTTCATTACTTCAGCCGCCACAAATGCAGCTTCCACAATCTATTAGACGTTGTTCTCGAGGTGGTAGTGTCGGGGGGGGACGAACCCCCGCTAACAAGGGCGACACACCGAATCCTGAACCTCACAGTGAATAAATGATGTTGAAGGCTACTAAAAATACAAAGTGATCTGTTATGAGAGCAAGGCAGCCACAAATAATTATTTCGATAGTGGACTAATCGCGAATTATTTTTGAGAATAATCGACTGATTGGTTACCGTATTGGCCTGAATATAAGACGGCCCTGATTATAAGATAACCCCGTTTCTCAAGACAAAAAAAGACTTTTTGAACACCAAATTAATTTTATACGGAAAATAGTTACAGTACATCTGAAACAAATGATTATAACAATATATTTGAGAGAAAAAGCATGTTATTTTGCCTCATTCAAATCTTAATATCTGAAAATTTAAATAAGCAAACTAAAGTGCGATCACATTTGTAAATGAATGGCTTCTGGTTTCTGAAATATGAATTACCCAATCTATTGTGATCAAACAACAAAATTGCAATAACTGCATTTACCATCAAAGTGAAGTCTAACTGTAACTGTAGTCTTGAAACAAATCTGAATAAGGAAAAATATTGCAATAAAATAATGCAAACTGGTTAAACTTGAGAGTAGCTGAGATCTGTCATGACAGAACATTTCTCCTCAAGTTCAGCATTCACTTCAATGATATCTGGCGCCATCTAGCGTCATGAATGGGTATAATGTCTAGACCCCGAATATAAGACGACCCCCACTTTTTCAGTCTTATTTCAATGCAAAAAACACAGTCTTATATGCCGGCCAGTACGGTAATATATAACCCAAATGTTAGTTACTGTTATTTTACTCTTGGTTTACCATTTTACCTGTATATTTGGAATGTAACCAAAAACTTCACAGAGAAAGTGACTATAGTATCATTTTTCTAAGCAAAAGCAGATGCTTGCAAATATTTTGACTCACCGCAAAGATAATCAGTCTACTTTTATCAAGGACAACAGAAATCGAAGACTATTCAGTGTTAGGAGGCTCAAAGAAGAGGATTTGGACATTTTATTTAGTTAAAAAGTGTTTCTTAATGATGAATCAATTACCATATTAATGCATTTGTTATCCATTGATTTGCTGAAATGAAGTATTAATGTTTTTTTACTTAATAAAAAAACTTTATAAAATGGAATCAATATATGCAAAAAAAAATTGGACACTTTTGAAAATGTTAAAACAGAAGTAAACTTATTATTGCTCCATATAATGCTAATAACTTTATAGCATTATTATTAAATATTTTTTAAAGAACTTTATAGCAGCGATTTTTTTTTTTTCCCCCAATTTCAGTTGCCAAATTGTCAATTAGTCACAGCATCGGCGATGGACATCAAATATATTGAACTGGGAAGGCTAGTAGTGAATGATCATGTTTCGTTCATTCACTCCTCCCAGTCAAAATGGATAGGACATCTATCACTGTCAATGGCAAGCAATGAGTCAACTGTCTTTCAATATTTTACTGACATCTTAAATCATGAGTAACAATCATGCATTTCTGAGCTCTTGATTATAAACCACCACAAAAAAAAAATCCACATAAATACTGTACGTACATGTAAGCAACAAAATGAACTGAATTGACCCCTGACCTAGACGTCTACCACTTGACAGGAACAATCCCATTTGCCTGGAGAGGTTTTGGGATCAATAGTTGATATTTGACGGAAGTCCTATGACCCTTCCCTCAATGATTTTGGTAAGGTTTACTGATTTTCGTTTTCCAATGAAGCTCGCCTGCGCTTGTGTTGGCAAACAAATCGATGCAAAACTCATGCAGAGCAGAGACAATTGGAAGAACGCTGCCAGCATTTGAGAGATTCTCTCTCTTAGCAGGGGTTGCCGACTTCATTTTTTCTTCCGGAAGCTGACACGTCCGTCGCTGTTTGCCGCTTCCTCGCCCCCTTAAAGAACAATCTTGTACATAATAGAGCATGCATGTGCATGTGGAGGATCAAGAAAGGCCTGTCTCCAAATCTACAGCAGTCAGGATTCCAGTTAAGATGCGCAACAGAAAACCTTTTATTCATCTCGGGCCACTTTTGCTGGAGGCTGCCAGCACGTGCATGAGGGTGCGCCAGTTCAGCCACCTCCACACACGTCTACAAACACACCCCCACGTGCCTCCTCCTAGCGTAAGCGCGCATTAAGTGCTGCGAGTAAGAAAAGAAATGGCTTCCCTCTTCACTGGCATCGCTTGACTGAACTCCTCTTTGACTGCAGGGCAAGTGCTTGGACACACACCAATACCTTCCCTTAAAGTTCCCGTGGCTATCCAATTGTGTGTGTGTACACAATACACCCGCGAGTGTCTATGGAAGAGGCAGTCAAAGAAAAGCAGGCCAGCAGGGGAAAAGAAAACCAAAGAGCCAAAGTAAGCATGCTTGAGTGGGTCTGTGACCTGCCACCTAGAATTACCCCCTGACACTTGAATGAAGCACCACAAGATTGGCTACACTTGCTCTAATGAGATTCATTACTAGAGCGACAGTACATCAAAAGTAGTCCTTGACAAAGACGTACATGCTTGAATTGCACTAATTTGGTTGATATGGAGCTTTTGAGTCTTACTAGAAAAAGTACATGATGTACTCCTAGAGAATTCACCCTTTCTTTCATAATGCTTATTTTTACCAACATACAAATTACCTGCTGTAAGACAACATTGTTCCAACTCTAGAATGTTGAATAACTTTATGACGCATGGTTGTATTTTTACCAACCTAAAAGTTCAACCCCAAGAAACCCATTCATTTCCAAATGCACATTCAACCTAACGCATTGACATGGGTCATTCAATTTTCATCGTCGTAACGAAAATATTTCGTCGCCGAACAATTTTTTTCGTGATGACCATGAGCTAAAAACGTGTCTTGGGAGACTAAAATACAACACCACGAATGTCAGTTTTCATCTGACGAGACGGGAACGAGATGAAAATATGCCATAGTTTCGGTCATAAATTAACAGTGTGAACTTTTATCGTATATGTAGTCAGCACGCATCGTTTGTGTTTGGTCATGTCATGTGAAATGCTGCGCACCAAAAGACACGCTCACTCACCGGTGTTCTCTCCAGGCTCCAGACATGACTTTTGTGTTGCTTTAGCCTTTAAAGGTCTGTGCTGAGTGATCATCACTCACTGAATGTAACTTGTAGCATTAGCATAGCATTCATGTTAGCATTTAGCGTGGTGAGTGTCATCTTAAACTCTTGGAAAACTTTTTACATACAGTTCATGGCATCCAGGTGGTTTAATTAATTGAAAATAATGCACCGTTTTCCTGCCGAGTGTAGATTATCATTACGAAGATGGTGATACAATTATGTGCTCGTCTGTCAATTATCATACGAAATTGGAAACATTTATTTAATTATTCATGGACTAAAATGTTTTAAGTTTACAGACGAAAACAATTTGAGTGTTGACGAAAACTAGACGAAATTTGTCAGAGTTTTCGTTGACTAAAACTAGACAAAGATAAACACATTTTGAAATGACTAAAATATGACTAAGACATTAAATGTTTTCATCCAAAAGGCTAAAACGGAAATTATAAAGGCTGCCAAAAACAACACTGTCAATGACTAAAGCCTGAGTTATGCTACTGCGTTGTGGTGACGGCGAAGCGACTACAGCGTCAGTGAGCATTCGATAGTTCTGTGGCATTGCTCTGTAATTCACCGCCAAGCCACTATTGGGGTGTGGCGTTGTGTCCGTAGGATTTTGAGGGACTCTTGACAACTTCTAGTTTTCTTTCAGTTACAATGCTATGCTAAAGAAGATAAAACGCTTGAATGTTGGTCTTCATCTCATCAATATTGAACAAGAAATGTTGATCATACAAAGGTTGAGGCACAGGCAAAGCAGAAGACATTACATTACGAATTCTAGCCTTGGGTGGAAGCCAGCAAGCTGTGGCGGCTAGCTTCAAACTGTCATTGAGCACTGTGTCCAGCGTTTTGTCAGAGGTCTGCAAAGAATTGTGGACAGCCCTCCAGCCAGATTTTTTTTTGCCGTGCCCTACAACCAGCCAGTGGGAAGCCATAACAGATTTCTGGCGGCTAAGGAACTTCCCAAACTGCGTTGTAAGCCTCGATGGTAAACACGTTATAATGAAAGCACCGAGGCACTCTCAACCAGTGATGATGTATCAAGTGTGTGAACTGTCAAGTTGAAAATTAAACATCAAAACAACTATTTTGACACCAAACCTGGGCTTTTTTCTTCATATACTTGAAGTGTGACACGTAAACAAGTTGCAGACTCACAGCAAACATATATACACAATAAATGATGAAGTCCATTCACCAAAAACATGACATAAAGTGATAAAAAGCTGGCAGTTTTTGGCCGACTGGGTCACCGCTTTGTGTGGCCATTCGATTCCGAACACACACATACTTGTCTCGGTGGTTCTTCCATTTCTTCATTCAATCAGTGGCTGACCTCCAGCCCCGTATTTTCAGCAATCTTCTCCCCCGAATTGCTTGCCATTTGACAATCTTCATAATGTCTTGACGAGACATTGTAGAAGTTGTCGTACTTGCTCTTCATTGATACTTTCGTCCGCTTGGTCCATTTTTGCATGTAGCAAATTAATGTTTGACAATGGCGGTGATTTTGCGCTGAACCGGAAACAACAGTCTGAGCGGGCCAATCACAATCCATTTCCAACACGTCAAATGTGTTGACGCGACGCGAAGTCAGAAAGTGAAGGAACAAGAGAGGCTACGGCGGTGGGTCGTAATCGGGTCTTTCTTGACGCCGCAGGTCTGCCGCAGAAGCATAACTTGGCCTTAACACTGCGAAATATTCGCCATTCACTCCTATTGACTTCCATCCATTCGTCCATCAGGTAAGGAAAAAAATCCATTGGGGAATCCTAAAAAAAACTATTAGTGATCATTATTTTAAACCCAAAATTACCAGGAAGTGACCCAGAAATGCCCCAAAATCAGCAAGAAATGGGCCAAAGACAAGACTTGCTCAAAAATCAATAGAATGTGATCCGTAATTAATAGGACGGGGCTAGGAAATGCCCCAAAATTAACAGGAGGCTACCCAAACGGAACAGGAAGAGACTCATAATTTGATCAAAATCGACAGAAAGTGATCTTAAATCAGATCGATCATCGAACGCGTTGAAAGTATTCTCTCTCAATTTTTTAACAAATCGCTTTTACAAGTTCATATTCAAATTCAAATCACCTCTCATCTACGAACCATTTCAAACAACATGTGCAGCAAAAGGGAACAAAATTGGGCTTCTTCCCTGTGGTAACCCATTCACTGGGATATACAGTGGGGAGAACAAGTATTTGATACACTGCCGATGGGTTTTCCCATTGACTGTGTATCAAATACTCGTTCTCCCCACTGTACGTCCAATTCATTTGAACTGGGAGGGTTGGCAGCAATCATTTGCTGCCAGCCTCAACTTCAAATTAATTGGATGTCTATTGCCGTCAATGGCGCGGAAACATGATCATTTATTGGCCGTTTAAAGGGGTTTGACATCTGTCACCATCCATGGCAGTGAATGATTAAATGCCAAAGGGCTGTGGAAATAAAATCGAGTTGGGTTGACTCATAATCCAGTTTATTCATATAATTTTACACCCGAGTGGTGTAATACAAGGAAAAACCATAATCTTTGTTTTAAAACAGGGCATTAACATTTAATATCGTTGAGATGAACCAAATAAACTAAACGAGCAACTTTCATATTCTGTCTAAGTCTCTCATATTTGTTGAGGAAGGCTTTTAGAAAAAAAATAATAAAACGAGATGACATGAGGCTGCTGAAAGTCTTCCCGTGGTTTTTATCGGCGTGTCAAGATGTAAAACGAGTGTCTGGAAAATGAAAATGCGGCAGCGCGGAAGCAACGCAAGGTGTGAGCCGGGGTCTAGCACGGCCACCTTTGCAATATGACTCCAAAATTAGTTTTGCATTGGAGGAATCATCTCCCTGCACACAAACATCAAGAGGTTCTATAGCGTGCTTACAGGTTTTAACATGTACCGCTGCAGGGATTTAAACCGGTCGGAGGAGAAAGGCGCTGCTAAAGTAGAACACCTCATCATCATGATCAAACACTTGAAAACAATATGGAGGCATCGTGCGTGCTCTGACACGACATGGAATTCAGCCGTTAATGGTCAAAATAAATGAATGTAAAAACATTTAATTGATGGACTTGTGAAGCTCCCTGCCACGCTGTACTGTATTGTGTATCAAGAAAGTGTGCTTGCAGCGAAAGAAGATTCGTTGAGAAGTGGTTAATATGTAAAAGGAACACGTGAAAAAAGTCGCTTGTAAATTGAGGTGTCACTTCATTAGGATTTGATTGTTATACAGTTGTATGATAAAGTATCTAAAGCTTTTGGAATTTCTCACATTTCTGCATAAAATCATCATCAAATGAGATGTGACCTTTGTCAAAATCACACGGATGAAAAAAACTGCTTTAACTAAAACCACCCATACATGTATAGGTTTTCATATTTTAATTAGGATAGTATGCAAACAATAACAGAAAGGGGGGAAATAAGTAAGTGAACTATCACATTTAATATTTTGTGGGCCCCCCCTTTGGCAGCAATAACTTCAACCAGACGCTTCCTGTAACTGGAGATCAGTCTGGCAAATTGATCAGGATTAATCTTGGTCCATTCTTCTCTACAAAACTGCTGTAGTTCAGTCAGATTCCTGGGATGCCTGGCATGAATCGCTGTCTTTAGCTCATGCCACAGTATCTCAATTGGTTTCAAGTCTGGACTTTGACTACTCCAGAACGTGTATTTTATTCTTCTGAAACCATACTCAAATTGATTTACTTTTTTGTTTTGGATCATTATCTTGTTGCAGCATCCATCCTCTTTTTAAATTCAACTGTCTGACAGACTGCCTCAGGTTTTCCTGCAAAACATTTGGATAAACTTTTGAATGCATTCTTCCATTAATGCTTGCAAATTGTCTAGACCCTGAGGCAGCAAAACAGCCCAAAATCATGATGCTCCCTCCACCATGCTTCACGGTGGAGATGACATATTAATGTTGGTGAGCTGTTCCATTTTTCCTCAACACATGACGTTTTGTGTTACTCCCAAATAATTCAACTGTGGTTTCATCAGCCCACAAATATTTTGACAAAACTTCTGTGGAGCGTCCTAGTACCTTTTTGCGAACATTAAACGAGCAACAATGTTTTTTGGCAGCAGTGGCTTCCTCCGTGGAGTCCTCCCATGAACACCATTCTTGGCCATAGTTTTACATATAGTTGATGTGTGCTGATGAGATATTGGACTGTGCCAGCAATTTCTGTCTTTGTCTTTAGCAGACACTCTAGGGTTCTTTAATACTTCTGTGAGTCTTATGCGCTGAACTCTTGGCGTCATCTTTGGTGGACAGCCCCTGCTTGGGAGAGAAGCAACAGTGCCAAACTCTCTCCATTTGTAGACAACTTCTCTGACTGTCGATTAATGAACATCCAGACTTTTAGAGATGATGTTGTATCCTTTCCCAGCTTTATACAAATCAACAATCCTTGATCACAGGTCTTCGGACAGCTCTTTTGAACGGGCCATGATGCACATCAGACAATGCTTCTGATCAAGACAATTCTTACCAGGTGTATGTTTTCATAGTGGGCAGGGCAGCTTTAAACCACTTCTCAGTGATTGGGCACACACTTGACTTCAATTGTTTGGTAAAAATTGATTTCAATTGCTCTTTAAGTTTCCTTAGGCAGAGGGTTTAACTTATTTTTCTCCCTTCTGCCATTGTTTGCATGCTATCCTCATTAAAATACGAAAACCTATGTTTGGGTGGTTTTAGTTGAAGCAGAAACTGTTTTTACATCTGTGTGATTTTGACAACGATCAGATCACATTTGATGGTGATTTTATGCAGAAAGGTAAGAAATTCCAAAGGGTTGAGAAACTTTCACACCACTGTATATGTACAGTATTTGACAGGGGACGACAATATAAATGGCCCTGTGGCCCGGACGTACTTTCAAAACAGTCAGGCCACCAGAATGTTCCAACCACTGGCCCAATTGGGCCAGTAAAAATAATGCGTCGATTATAAAAAAAAAAAAAAAAAAATTTAAACCTTATTTTACATTATTTCCCAGTAGTTCCATGTTCTCATGATGACGTTACGCTATCCTGGTCAAAGAAAACCTTACAGTCTATGCAGTCAACCGTTGATCTTCGTGGGGCGTAAACAGTACACACCTCGTTCGCTTGCTTGCTCATGCATGAACGCCCGCACCCTGATTACTGCTGCTGACTGATTGTCATTATCTCAGTACCCATCCAACATTATGCTACAAGACGTTTCAGCCAAGCACCGGGGGAAAAAAAAAAAGACCAGTCAAAAAAGAAAGTTATTGGAGGAGTTGAGGGAAAGCGAAGTTCAATATGCTAGGCTACGATGAGACAAAAAAACGATGTTTAGTGTGAGGTGTGCAGATCAATGCCCACACATGCAGACAAGTAAGTTAAAGAAAAGTTAATGAGTAAGAAACCTATGGTATCAACGTGATAATTCATCTGTGTGACTACGGAGAAAATAATATTGTCATAACGACGGTATAACTTGAAAACCATTAGCCATAATTGCCTTAGTTATCTCTTTGACTTCTAAATTGTAGCCACGACAACCGAGCCGGGGGAGACTTCCAGAGGGCGGTAAGGGGAAGACAGGAAAGCTTCAGTCACGGGGCTCTCCCGCGGGCCCGCCTCCCCCTGGAGGTCCCATGAAAAAATGTTTTTTGTGTGTGTGTGTTTATTTCCCAAAAACATTAAAATTATGTGTAAGTGGTCAGTGGATTCGATGTGGGTTTATTCATGTATACTCGTGTGATTATGGAAAGATTAAGAATGTGATTATGGCATTGAAATAGGATTATTTGCGCTAGATTCCTGTTTTTGCACCGTTTTGCTGGCCTTTTCATTAAGTCTATATAATCTTTATAATGTTATTCAAGCAAATTGTTCTTTTTTGTGATTATTTGAATCAGTCAACTGACACGTTGATCTGGGCCAGTGGTTTTGATTGTGGGGCCAGTGAACTTAAACTAATTTCCCTTATTGTCTACCCCTGTTTGATGGAGAGTGTTTTTCACACAAATGTGAGGTATTCCACTGAAACGAAACACATTGACCAAAAAGTGAAACAAAAGATCCTTTTTGTGATTTTTACTTTCCAAAAGTGCAAGTACAGGTACGGTATATTTGAAATATTATTAGAATCAAAGTAATCACTAGTGTTGTACTGTATATCCCGAGATATTCTCAAGATTTTGACCTCAAGACTGGTCTCGGCACAATATTGTTAGGGTCTTGATCAAGTCTTGTCTAGTCAATGAACTTGGATTTTTTTTTGTCAAGACCAGAACTTCAACTTGTCTTTTTAAGGAAAACTCTTGGTTAAACTGGTTTATTTTTGTTTGTCTTGTTTTAAAATTTGTTACCACCATTACATCACCCCCTAAAAATGACTGTAAACCTAACAATTAAAATAAAATAAAAAACACTTTCTTGACTCCCTCTGGCTTCGTCTCAGTGTGTAGTGGTCTCTGGCATTTCTTGGTCTTTAGCACACCAGTAATGACATTTTGTTTCCTTAAAATTTGAGAAATTTTTACACAATAAAGTCATTAAAATGGCCTAATATGATCAGGAAGATAATAAGATCTCAAATTAATAACTTCTGAGCATCATTTTTGATCATTTGTAGAAATTGGCAACACTGCTCTGCTACCCAAGGTATTGTGTGATGTAAATGTTGCTGAAACAGACAACTCAGTTTCTTGTGTACCTTTTTCCCCAATGCTAATGATGTGTCTGCAAAAAAAAAGATGCATGCAAACATTGAAATGAAATTCTCTGAGGTGAGAGTATCCATAGATCGTAAATACCGCCACTCCTAAAAAAAGTTAACAAAAACTGCCACTAGAGGGAGTCATATTTGATTTTGATACTGTGCTAGCAGCGTCAGGTTCCGATGAAACAGCTCGAAAATACAGCATGCATTCTAATTATACCTTTATTACTGCATCAGCATAGTTCAATAATTGACATGACAAATTCAAGTACTAATTAAAGTTACACCCCAACCAAAAGAACTGAACTCTGTCAAAACTCAGTGACTGCCATTGACTGTGATTGATGTCTTATCCCTGTCAGCGGCTGTAAATGAGTAAAACTGGGGTGAACTGTATACATTATACTGTACTACGTGAGGGCCTTTAGACACACGGGTGAACATCTGGAATTTGCCTACAACCCCAAAAAACGCTGAACGCTAAAAGGCTGCATTTAGGCTGCAGGCATATCAGATTCGTCCACAAATCTGATTTTAATGGCTTATTGTTCACACTACGTTTAGCAAGTGCCCAAATCAGACCTGGGCCTGTTCAGACTAGGCCACATTATTGACACAACTGACAGGTTGCTGTGGCAACGAAGGCATCATCCAGCATAGAGTGACATCACGGACAGTCAAATCCCATCCGAGTTGTTCAGACTGAGACTTGTCCATGTTTGATATGAAATGACCTCCTGTGGGTAGTTTCAATTTGTATCGCAAAAAATTGATTTCTGTGCTTTGGGACTGTTCTGACTAAAATAGAGCCATCCAGTTTCAATCTCAATGGGCTAAAAATTGGATTTTGGCTGCCAGTCTGAATTAGGCCATAGACTCAGTCAGGTTATAGTGCTGAAGCTGGCAATGAAAAACAGACACCATCACACATCATACATGTTGGGAAATACATTCAATGAGAACTTGTATGTACTGATCTTGAGACAGATGCAGAGGTTGTATACGAGAACTAATACATTGAAAGAATAAAAGCATCTATGGCGGGAATAAAAACGAAAATTGTATTGGGTGTGGAAAACATGTTTGCGCTTTACTTAATTACTTTCATGTGAGCTTGTTGTCAACATCTTACTATTTAGTAGAATTATCTAATGCCCTAGCATGTTTGAGCAGACAAAGACCCAAGTAGTGTTAATGTCTCTGAGGTTCTCTACAGGAAGAACAATATTAACATTCCTGTGATATCAAACAAGCTGATAAACATATCACAATGTTAATATCAGTTCAAATCAAATCTCAAAACTGTCACACAGCCCAAGAGGGCTGAGACACATTAGGAGTCAAACTCAAAAGTTATCCAGTCGTCTGGGAGAAGCTGCGACTGGTCGGACTGGTTTTCAGTCACGCAGAGGATTCCGCGCGTGCCAGGGAGTTATCGTTTGGCAAAATAGCGACACATGAATTCGGAAGCCTCCCATATTGTGTTTGACAAGTATGGGTGGTGCGCACTCATCTAAAAATGTCCAAAACGCAAACCAAAACTTGGGCTCACCAATTCACTCTGGACGCAAAGCTCAAAGGTTGTTTTAAATACATGTGTTGTTTTTTTTGTTGTTTTTGTTTTATGTTAAGTTTGAAAGAAAACTTCAACTAGGAGTGGCATTGAACAGCTGGAAGCCTCTTTTAACAAGCCGAAGGCCTTGTCAAGACATCACTCAGGTTGTTGTTCTTGTGAATAAATTATTTGAAGTCCTACAACTCAAAAAATTATTCAGTCGGAAACTTATTTAAATTCTTTGAAGTCCTACAACTCAAAAAATTATTCAGTTGGAAACTTTTTTCCTGCGTGAAAAGCGTAAAAATGGACAGCAAAGAAAGACGTTATTCATATGGTGGCCCTGAAGTGCAAAACAACGGTAAATGAAAAAAAAAAAAATTCATGAAGGAACTGGAAAAGGTAGGTATTAGGCATGTGCCGGTATGAGATTTTGACAGTATGATAACCTTGAGGAAAAATTCCGGGGTTTCACTGTATTGCAATTATAGTTAAAAAAAAAAAAAAACTTTTTCGAGGATTTTTTTTTTCAGAACCTATTTCCAAATAGGAACATGAATATAATGTTAAAATAAATAAAAAATAAAATTACAAATATTTTAAATAAAATTAAAATCAATAGAACTTATTGACTACCCAAAGCCACAGCTCTGGTTGCTCAAGATTAGAGCAAGAACAAAAATAATTGCTATACAAAAGTAAAAACACTTCTTAAAAAAATTCAAATATATCTACGGTATGACTTTTTTTTTTTTTGAGGGGGCGAAAAGCTCAAGTTAAATTTCGCCATTTTCAGACACTGTGTCAATTCTAGTCTACATGTCATGCCTTTGTGTTAAAAAGACAAAGAATTCATAAGTTATTAAGTTAAAAATGTATAATTTAGTCAAAATGTAAATATTGTTGTGTAAAGGTTCCATCTAAAAAACACTGGAAGTGAGTGAGACCTCTCCTCGTTCAGCGAACGTGGATTTGTGCTTAGGGCAAGATCATCTGTCACAATTCGCAATTTTGATGTTATCCCTTTTCCTTCATTCAAACTTAATTCTCAGTGGCAGTGAGATTTATAACCTCGACGAAGTTGCTCTCGCGGCTAAGACTTGCCTAACATTCATTTTTGTAGGTTTTTAGTTAGTTTGTATTTTGAATTTGAAAGGAAAATGTGTGTTTTGTTTTTGGCGAACTTTTTCATGGTGTTCATGAATATGACTTCCTCACATTCTGCTGTGTTTGTGCTAATGAAGCTACTCACACGTGTAAAAATACTATTGTACAACGTTTTAAATGTATTTGTTTTGTTTATTTTAGTTACCATGATTTGAGACGTCCATAAATTCAAGAAAAGTATGTGTTGTGTTTGGAGTGTTTCTTTTTTGGTTCGCTGGCTGTATGACAGAAAAGAGGAAGTTGGACATCCAGGCTTTTAATGACGTCACCAGTCACAACAAACCATCGCCATATTGACAATGGGGCAAAAGACGAGTCACAAGCAGTTGCTCTGTCGTGCATTGTAATACAAATGCGTTTAACTTTCATTTTATTTGCGGTCTTTTTTCCATCGGAATGACTAAAAGTTGCTGTGTTGCGGGTTGTCACACAAGGAAGAGTTCGGAGCCGCATTTGAAGTTCTTCATTCTTCCACGTGAGAAGAAAAGGACAAACTAATGGCTGAGAGCAATTAATCGAGGAACATTAAAAGAAGACGGTTCCGTGGACTATTTTCGCCTGTGGGAACCTAAATCCAAGCACATTTACGTTTGCAGCTGACATTTTATTACTGGTGAGTAAACTTTAATTTTAGCCCCAATTAGCTGCTAGGATTCAATAGACTAGGCAGTGCTTATTATTACCGCAACCGGCAACTCGCAAAGCGTTATTTTTCTTTTGCCGTGAACTACTCTGATTAGTCAATCGGTATATTATTGGCCTGGTGGGAATTGGTTATTTTGCCGTGATGTGCTCACGGCGAAATAACGCTTGGAGGCGAATTACCGGTTACAGCAGAAATAATCACTTCGTATATACTACCAATTTTCTCAGTTCCACACAGTACATATTCCACGTAAATGATAAAGGTCAACTTACTGCGTGACTTTATGAGGTAGTTGTAGATGTTTCCGGACTCCACTGAGGGCCATTCCTTTGTTTATCCAGCTATCAGCTGCAACTTTGTATCGGCAGCTTTATAAGCCAATAAACGCTAATTTTAAATTGCATCGCCTCCTCGCGTCTGTCGGCAGTGACTCGTGATAATAGTAAGCCACGTTTAAGACGTTTTTAGGACAAAAGACGCAAAACAAACCTGAAATATAAGAATTTCAGACGTTTGTCTATGGAATGCTTAGCTGTGCGTTCCCCCTTTACAAAATGGCGACACGTTGCTAAGCGAGGTGACGTAATCGTGACATCACGCCGACTTCCTCCATAGCGACAGGGGTGAAAGTGGGCCAGAACGGTCAGGAACGCAGTTCCGGTATAAGATTCAGGGCAGGAACGCAGTTCCGGTATAAGATATGTTCTTAAGTAGTTAAAATTGAGATTTGGCATTTAGTATGTGAGGAAATGAGGGAAAATAAAAATTAGGAGATGGAGGTTGGGGTTATTGCTTTTTTTGTTAACTTTTATTTAGCAAATTATTGAAAAAACACCATTTTGAATGAAAATCAGTTTTTGTATGTGTTATAGAAATAACTGTGCCAAAACAGTTTTCTTTGCATTTCAGTAGTTTTATGAGGTTACCCCCCTCGCCACAAAAAAGAAAAATAAATAAATAAATATATATGTGAACAAAATTTCTGGCTCCGTGGCGACCTTCACGTCGGGGAGTTCCTGCAAGAAATTCTAGCCACTTTCACCCCTGCATAGCGACACTGACAGACAGCAACAACCGGAGAGGGAGGGGTGAGCGCTGCCGCTCCAAGACACTTCTGGCTGCATTTTTGGGAAATGTATAATAGCGAATACCGTACTGAGGTATGACGGAAAATTTTTGTGGTTTTGAAACCGTGACGTTTTCATACCACGGTAAGCCTTGAAACCGGTGACCAGCACATGCCTAGTAGGTATCAGTCAAAAAGTACACTCATTGCTGATTGGGTGAATCAACTGTTTAGGGTAGGTACTGATGAACTAGGAAGTTATTCTGCTTCTTGCGTGGTATTTAATATTATTCATTTTATTTATTTCGTGCCACTTCAAATGGATTGGATATCTAGCACGGTCAATGGCAACTATGAGTAACGAAAAATGCAAAAATATCCTTCATTACCGTCAATAGTAGGGAAATATCTAATTTAACCCATGACAACAAATTACTGGTGACCCGTGGTCGTGCAAAAACATATAAATAAGTATCAATACTTTTGACAACCCTAACATTGTTAAAATCCCAAAAATTGCCGTTTTCAATACTCCTGATTTAGAAATATTTTAAGACACAAAAATTTTGTTTGAGTCTTGTTTTTATGGTTAGGTTGTCGGATTTCACGTCCTTTGACTACTATATAGCTTAATAGCTATATAGCTAGCTTTCCATCATTTTTGTTATAAATCTGGTAAATACATCTACACCCTTCAAATTGTATTTGCCTTATCATTTTTCAACTGTTATTTGAATATTTATACAGTAGGTTGGACATTTTTATTGGCCTTTGTACATGGTGTGTACATGTAATTCTAACATGGAATTTCAGTACCTAATACTTCCTACCTTATCTTTTATTGGAGCCTCAATCGCTGTTAGATTTGAAGCTAGGTTTACGTACACCTACACATGCTTTCGCCCTGATGCAGTTTATAATAACGTCGATCTCTTCAAAGTCCAGTTTACCATTAAAGTTAAACTTCTTTCGCCATTTCTTTATGTACTTTTCTGAACCTGGGTAATGCGCCTTCATATACACCCAATCACGATTTTCATACTTCGCTATTTTATTCCCCATGTTATCGATTTGTTGTAACACAAACACACTAGCTTACAAGTTAGTGTCGAACACAATGTTTTACACACGTTTTAACTCAGAAATGAGCACACTAGCAAACGTTTTAGCGAAGATACAAAAGGAATACCGGCACGTTAGCAAACCAACACGTTAGAAGAACACGTGTTAGCAACAACCACGTGCTCTGCAACACACACTATGAAACAGTTTAAACCAACAACATGCTCTCATTCACAAACCTTATTAGACTAACCGTCGTTCGGGTACTTATTCAAGTTGTGAGAGAATCTTGAATAGGCTTTTATACCCTTGTATAAAACCTAGTACTTTTTGAGTAACTTCTCAAGCATAGAATACCAAACCAAGTATACCAAACCCCTTATAAGACAAGGTCAGATATTCTTCCAAGTCCTAATGAGACCCTTGGAAAGGCTTTTATAAATTGGTATAAAACCTAGTAATTTCTGAGTACCATGTCAAGGAATACCAAATCTAGTTTCTGAGTGTTACCGCTCTCAACGATTACATGAACCGCCCTAATTTTTATGAGTTGCCCCTCGAAGGAAAACGTTGAAAAAACTATTTTAGTATGCTTTCACGAGTTACCCCTAGAAGGAATTTAACCTATTTTACACACACATTCATAAAACAAAAGCTAAAACTACCTCCCGCTTGTTCTTCTGCTGTACTTCGGAAACGCATCAATCCTTCGATGCCAACAAACCAGAAAAATCACCTCACCTCAGTAAAAAACTTGAAACTTGATAGTGATAGTTCTTGCTGGCTGGCGTCGTCCAGATAGGTTGCGTCCCGGGTCGAAAGGACCAAGAAAATGTTAGATTTAAAGCTAGGTTTATGTACACCTAGCTTGGCTAAAAACACGCAGGAAGTCGATGTAGCTTGTGTAGAGGTTGGTAGCTGCTCCCCCCAGCTGCTGTGATAGCAGCCTTCTTTATTCAGGGGCAAACAATAGGATGGGAGGGGTCAGGAAGGCAACATAGAACATTGAATAGAACACATAGACTACGTGGGGGCCCACGTGGCCCAGAACAAAGGAAAGGCTAACTAGACAGAAGTTATCCTATCTGGTGACTAAATATACTAAGGAAAGCTTAAATGTTAACTGTATGCACAACAATTCCAACAGTCGCCTTCAAGGTTATTGAACCGTAACGACAAATTAGGCCTTGAAAAGGTGCTCCGTACAATTCGTCATTGCAGGAGCGCTTTCAATGTGACCAGAAAGGATGAGCGTTTCCAAGTAAAAAAAAATAATAATAAAATATGCAGGTATTGACTTTAATCCTGATGTCAAAGAGGATTTATGATGATGGTAGGCAAGTTATCATTATGCTAAAAAGATAAAACATATGTAAAAACATGACAATACTCCCACAGGCGAATTGTCATGTCACAAACCGCTGCCTCGTGCTGATTAAATGCCTGCTCGGGCGTCAGTGAATAATCAGCAAACATATTCCTTGTGAAAAATGAGATACAAAGGAAAGACACACATTGGATAAATTGTGGCTGTGGACGTCAAAGACTCGGACGGGTGTCCTTGAAGCACGCAGGGAGAAAAACTTGGACTGCGCCGTTAAATTATATTGGCCACTTTGAACAAAAAGGCCTTTGGTGACGACTGCTCATGTGAGCTTGTCCGGTTTGGACACGGCTGACATATATTGTTGGCAATAAACGTCCTCTCCGAACGTATGACGTCAAGCTTGAAAGGACATGCATTACATTGATTGTAGCATCACCAATAATGAGGAAACTTATCAAGTTATTGCCCTTAAAAAGTAAGTAAAAGTAACTTTGTTTCAGAGATATTCATGCAAATAAATAAATGGGAATGACTATACTAGGGCTGTACAATTTATCATGTTTTAATCACAATCAAATGAACCTGACTGTTGGCAATATGTACATCCAAAATACAGTTTTGGTTGCATTGCTAATCAAACGCTTTGTCAATCCGTAATCGACCGACCACCAGAGGACAAACACATGTTTGAAGATGAATTATACTGCTTAAATAAGTGAAACTACTGCAGAAAACTTGAGATGAGGAGCGCCAAACTGAGACGCTAAAGTGGCTAAAAAGTATTCCTATTTAGTTTACCCTTCTGAATTTTTGAAAATCCTGAGCAAATTTCACCTTTTCATTAACATTTCTTACAAATGAAAATCAAATAATAAAGCTTTATTTTTCACTCAAAATTTTCAATTTTGTTCGTCAGTTAGATACTAAGACATAGTATTGGGGCCAAACAAAGAAAAAAAAAAATAATAATAATAATAACTAGCAAACTAAGGAGCAAAATTGTGAAACTAGTCAATTTATAAACTCCTTAGCGGTTAATCTGCATGATATCAGTGGTGATTGTGGGGTATTCCTGTCTACATACAGTATATTACAGTTAATACAGAGCAGTAGGCTAATGAAATGGAAAATGAAATTGAATAAACTTGTCAATTGTATTTAAGGTTCTGTTACATAGTATATTGTATTACTATATTGAACAGAACAAGGCATTTATAGGGTGTATGACATCCAATTAAGAGGAGTCAATGGCAAAAAAACAATGAACGAAAAACTTGTTCAGTATGCGACTATGTCCCATGACTTCATCGCTGCGCGTGCCTCGCTCATCGGCAAACAAAAGGCACAGACGAGGAGTCACGCGAGGCACTAAATGAGTACCTAATATTTTTAATTTGCCCAAAGTCATTGTAAATGGAGGCATCTCCAGCGAGAGCAAGCCCTCAGGCCGTGACACGGCTGTGCTTCTCTCCCAGGCGCTGCACGGAGAGAACAATGACATCATCGCTAGATGCTCACTGTTTAATTATAGAAAGGCGCGACAGTTACGTTATAAGGACAAAGGTTTTGGGAGACTTGATCAATGTTCAAGCCCCAAATAGTAATTTAAAAACAGTAATTGTTTTTAGGCCTGCAGCTATCGATTATTTTAGTAGTCGATTAATCGATGAACTAGGTAGTTTGAATAATCGAGTAATCGGATAAAGAACATAAAAAATGTAAATACCTGACCTGAGCCTCAAACGGTATAAAAAGATAAATGAATGAGGATATACTAGTATGTACAACAAAAGAACAATTGGCTAACTTACATAGCAAAAGTCCACTAGATTAAATGCTATAAAACGCCAGCGTTTTTATATTTTTATTTTTATTTTTTATACAATGTTCTTAACTTATAGTTCAAACACATATTCCCACAAAAATGGCTAAATATACCTTTAAATTAAAATTACGAATGCATTAAAAAAACATTAGCTCAAACAAAAACTTAGCTTATGCTGGTCTTAACAGGGGGCAGCTGGATTCAGCCACATGAAATGAGAGACTAGAGGGCACTGTATCCACCCAAATCAATACAACTAAATGCAAACTTTTTCAAAACAAACCATTACAGCGCACTTTAAACGAATACTCGAGGCAGCAAAATTTAATTTGAATATTTTTTTCTAATCGAATACTCGAGTTAATCGATTAGTCGTTGCAGCACTAATTGTTTTTTTTTTTTTTAAATCCTGTTCAATACATTTATCAAGTACAGTTCAGTTGCAGTTAACAATTAAGTACTGTGCATTTGTAACACACATTGATTTGTATGCAATATATATACATTATGTGTGACACTTTTAATAAATATTTTTCCCCCATAATTAAATTTTGATTATTTAAAAAATCTAAGTGTTTGAGTACATTTAGCGGTGTTTAGATAACTTTTAATGTTATTTCAGTACATGTAAGACTTTTAAGGCAACTTTTGTGGAGTATTTTAAAATATCTTTGGAGTTTCAGGCCAATTCTAACCCTTTCAGGCACAGGGGTCACCACAGTGGACAGATATTCAAAAGTTGGCACTGAAGAGCTGTAACCCTTTATAGAGCCATTGCCTATTTTGGCCATTTAAAAAGATATTATTATTTGTGTTTTAAAATGTTTTAATCATCATTGTATTTTTTTCCTTCTTTCCGTTTTGGCTTTTCCCTTCAGAGGTTATGTTATATACATTTTTTTTAATAATCATAAATAATTTCAAAGATTAATGCGATGTTAATAAGAATGAAATAAAAATGAAAAAAACAAACAATTGGGACCATGCCCAGTTAAAGTTCTAAAGTATATATTTTATTTTATATTCTAAAGTTTTGGGGGTTTTTTTCATTGTATTTAACTCAATGCGGCCTACGTACCAAGACCATCGCACAAGACCAAAACCTTCCACTAATCACAACTGGCGAACAAGACATTGTATACCTAGAAAACTTCACATATCTTGGAAGCAACACCTCAAACACCGGATACGCAGAAAAGGATGTACAGATCAGAAATGGAAAAGCCACAAGAGTCTTTCAACACCTCTGGAACGTCTGGTTAACAAAATCTTTCAGTACATCTACAAAGCTGAGCCTCTATACACTGCTTTAGCCTGCTCAGCCTAATACTTGGTAGCACAACCTTTAGACAAAATAACTGCGAACAACCGCTTCCAGTATCCATCAATGAGTTTCTTACAATGCTCTGCTAGAATTTTAGGCCATTCTTCTTTGGCCAACTGATCCAGGTCTCTGAGGTTTTAAGGGTGCCTTCTCCAAACTGCCATTTTCAGATCCCTCCACAGATGTTCAATGGAATTCAGGTCTGGACTCATTGCTGGCCACATTAGAAGTCTCCAGTGCTTTCTTTCAAACTATTTTCTAGTGCTTTTGTAGTGTGTTTTGGGTCTTTGTCCTGCTGAAAGACCCATGACCTCTCAGGGAGACCCAACTTTCTCACACTGGGCCCTACATTATGCTGCAAAATTTGTTGGTAGTCTTCAGACTTCATAATGCCATGCAGACAGTCAAGCAGTCCAGTGCCAGAGGAAGCAAAGCAACCCCAAAACATCAGGGAACCTCCGCCATGTTTGACTGTGGGGACCGTGTTCTTTTCTTTGAAGGTCTCGTTTTTTCACTGTAAACTATGTTGATGCCTTTTCCCTAAAAGCTCTACTTTTGTCTCATCTGACCAGAGAACATTCTCGCGAAACGTTTTATGGCTTTCTCAGGTAAGTGGCTTTTTTACGTCTATGGGTCAGAAGTGGAGTCTTCCTGGATAACCTACCATAGAGTCTCTTTTCATTCAGACGCCGAAGGATAGTACGGGTTCACACTGTTGTACCCTCGGACTGCAGGTCACCTTGAACTTGTTTGGATGTTAGTCGAGGTTTTTTATCCACCATCCGCACAATCTTTTGTTGAAATCTCTCATCAATTTTTCTTTTCCGTCCACATCTAGGGAGGTTGGCCACAGTGCCATGGGTTTTTAACTTATTGATGACACTGCGCAAAGTAGACACAGAAACATGCAGGTCTTTGGAGATGGGCTTGTAGCCTTGAGATTGCCCATGCTTACTCACAATTTTGTTTCTCGAGTCTTCAGACAGTTCTTGGTCTTCTTTCTTTAATGTGCTCAATGTGGTACACAAAAGGACACAGGACAGGGGTTGAGTCAACTTTAATCCATTTTAACTGGCTTCAAGTGTGATTTAGTTATTGCCACCACCTGTTATGTGCCACAGGTAAATAACAGGTGCTATTAATCACACAAATTAGAGAAGCATTACATGATTTTTCAAAGGGTGCCAATACTTTCGTCTGGCCCATTTTTGGAGTTTTGTGTAAAATGATAATGATCATGATGATGATAATGAAAGTAACATTTTATTTGTTATTTGGAGAGACCACATCACCAATAAAGAGTTAATGAGAAGGGCAGGGGTAGCACCTCTGTCTGTCATAGTCTCGCACAGGAGAAGGAGAATGCACGTACTCCGACTGCCAAGAGAAAGACAGACGAGTGTGGCAATGGACTGGGTGCCAGACGGGGGGAAGAAGAAGAGAGGACGGCGAAAGAAGACATTGAGACATACAGCCAAGGAAGACCTCAGAGATGGGAGTCAGCTGGCATGGAGCAAGGAGGGCAGCTAATGACCAGAACAGATGGAGGAGACTCGTCGCTCAATGTTCCAGAGGAACGGGAAGAACCACGTCTAAGTAAGTAACTCATTGCATGCCAGTGATGGCGACAGACATCTATTTTATAATAATAATAATACATTTTATTTGTAGAGCGCTTTTACCAATGCTCAAAGACGCTTTACAGTAGGAACAAAAAACGTGAACAGAACAAAACAAAGAAAATAATTATAAGTTAAAAGCTAGTTTAAAAAGATGAGTTTTTAACAGTTTTTGAATGTGGGAAGGTTTGAACAGGTACGGATAGGTTTAGGGAGTGAGTTCCAAAGGGAGGGAGCAGCAACGGAGAAGGCTCTGTCCCCCCCCCAAGTTCGGTGTGTTCTTTGTTGGAGCGGTGCGAGGATGTTTCCATTAGAAGAGCGGATGTGACGGGAGGGGGTGTGAGGGTAGAGAAGGTCTGTGAGGTAGGGAGGAGCAAAGGTTTTGAGTGCTTTGTAAGTGAGAAGGATGATTTTGAACTGAAATCTGTGTGAAATAGGAAGCCAGTGCAGTTTGTTTTAAATAAATTTTAAATAAACCAGAAAAACTGACTGTGAATACCCATGCTTCAGTGCCATTGTTGGTGCAAGACATCCGGTCCATTTTGACTCATGTTTCAAAAGATTTCAAAGTATTTTGTAACAATAAATTTCAGTACATTTAAAGTATTCAAGTCACATTCTACACAAACAATTTGGCTAATTTTACTATTGTATCCAAACGCTGGTCATTTTGGTGCCACTCGAAAAGCCAATTAGCGGCAAGTACTTGTAGAAGAATGTTGAGAGCCACTGCTATAGTACTAATTGAAAGTAACATAAGTCGTGCTTGATTAAAAGAGTAAGAATTCCCAAGATACGTTGCAGGTCCTCACTGTTGGTTGGAATTCGCCCACACAAACGCAGTTACGCAACAGCGTTAACGAGCATTGCGCGCCTGTCCATCTGCTTGGCTCCTAGTCGGCCTGTAATCAGATTAAGCGGCTGGCGACCCCTGTTGACCGCGGGGGTCTCATCGTGCACGCCAGGGCTTCAGCGCATCTGTATTAACATGAACCATTGACGAGTAGGTGGTCGGTCGCATTGATGCTCTGAAACATATGGATTGGTGACTACGTGTGTGGAAGAGGTGCGATGGAAAGCATTAACAAGTCTGGTGTTGACATCAACAGTCTGTGTTGGTGTCACATGACATGTCGACACATGGCGAGTGTTGCACTGCAGAGACAACGACAAAAAGATCAGGGATACGTGTGTGGGGGGGTGTGGGAGGGTGTTTGTCTGTGTGGTATGAGGTGTGATCAGCAATTTTTGATATCGTGGGGGCGGTGGTTTAGACGGGCAGCACAGTGTACAAGTTGAGTTATACATACATAGTATATTAGGGATGTATGGTTATGGACAAATTGATCATCACTATTATTTTGATCAATATTGCAACCACTAATCATAATTGCAGTTATTCATTTATATTTTCACTGCTTTACTTTTATGTCAAAGATTTTCAGCGCAAACAAATATTTTAGAATGGATTAGCATTTGCTATCATTTTAATTCATTCACTGCCATTGACACGATAGACGTCCCTCCAAGTCAAAATTGGAGGATTGGGTGTTTATCTCTGTCAATGGCCAGATTTGTGATATTTTCTTCTCATCAGCAGGGTGCGCTTCTTCAATATACTATAGTAGACTCAACATGTGCCGTCTTTGTGGTTGGATGATTACTGGTTGAGAATGTGCTTAATTCAATTGCAGCGTAGACAATATTTTCACGATTAATATCGACGCCTTCCTAAAACTAGAGGAGCCCTCTGAGAGAGCAGGTCTTTAGCCTAAGCAGCCAAATTCAAACCATCACTATATTTCTGACCTTTGTGACCTTATCCCCTCATCTAACCTGCATATCTGAGTTAAATGGGTTATGAAATTCCTTTTCTGACCTATGTGACATTTGACCACTCTACCCCAAAATTTAATCACCTCTTCTGTTTTATATTGCAAACATATCCTGCAAGTTTGATAATAATCGCTTTATTCCTACTGGCAGAGGTAATAATCGCCAAGGTCATTTTTTTCAGGAAATACAAAACCCGAACCTTTTGTTGATTTTTTTTTTTTTTTTTTTTTAATATATTCACTATTCATGTTTGTAAAAAATGACTTGGGCAATTATTTTAAGAGGGTGACAATTTACAAACACATGATATACAGATTCAATATATAGTTTTGTTTAGTGATGCATGATAATACATTTTTCAACCGATAATTTCCTGGCCCTTCCACCCGATAACCGATAATGTCACGCCGATAATTCTATTCAAATATGTATGTAAATTTTATACAAAGATCAAATTTTACTGTGCAAAAAATGTAATTTAGTGCTATTTTTTTCCACATCAAATTTGAAAAAGTAGTAAATTCTAACATCTAAACAATGGCAATGACATTGTGTAAAGGTACGCTTTTGGCAACAATTACTTAGAGAATAAACACCCAAGTTGGACAAAAATGCCTTTAAAAGTAAGCCGTTCTTAACATATATCACATTACTACACTGCAAAAACACCTCCTTAAAACTAGCAGAATTGGACAAAACTGTTGATTGCGCACATTTGGAGGCTAAATCAAGTATATAATTATCGGATTGCATTATCGGTTGAATTTTGTTTTATCTGGATTATCTGTGTGACGTCATAATTGCCATTATCGGCCGATAATTATCGGTGACCGATATTATCGTGCATCTCTAGTTTTGTTTCATAAGTTGCATCTTGTGAAGAAGCAAAGACATACATGAATAAAAATCCTTAATTTGCAAATAGTCACTGGGGCTGACAGTACAGTTAAATACAACAAATGATTTTCATTACTTCCTACGAAGGGGAAAATGGTTTTGTTCATGCTCGAAGTTGCGCTCCATGAACCTCATTTTCCTGCCATTTTGGTCTGCCCAAAAACATCTGGATGACAAAACTCTCGAGAACGAAATGCAAGAGTCGCTTCTCGTTGACTCCCACTGGCAGCTTCTGGCTCATCACCTGATGAAGGAGCGTTCAACATACCGCCGCCACTCGGGTGGCGGACGCCGCAGTCGGTTCTTATGTCTCATTGGCATTCAGCCGCACGCCTGCAGCAGGCGGCAAACGCGAAAGCTATTAAGATTCCGCTGAAGCCGGCCGCTCCCCCGTCGCCAAACGTGCTGCCGAGGAGAAATAGCCAACGCATGTGGGGCTGAGAGCGTGGCTATTTCAGCAACGACTGTTGACTGAAGAAAATCAATATGTTAAAACTTCCAACTTTTACCATTTTAAAGCGCTTTGCTTCAAACTTGACGCCATTATCTGTTTCACTATTTCGGCAGGCGATGGCCACGGGAGTGTTGGCTGATGAAAATTGGCCACCCAGAGTGCGTAAATCACATCAGGCCATCGGCGTGACCGCTTTGTGATGAGCCGCATCACAGACAAAACCCCCCACTGCTGCCCAGAATGCTAAGCTGCTTGCTAATCACCCTTTGAGAGGACAGCCTAATTCAGATGTCAAGGCCCATTACCTGTGAGCGGTCCAGAGGTGACCTGGCCCGCTATCTTGCAGCGATAAACACCACCAGGAGGCTAACTCACATCTGGATGCATCACAAAACGGCCTAAAGGAGCATCAGCCAAATTTGCAGTCATTACACTGGCCGAAAGGGGTTTCCGTGAAGGGGGGAGCGCTGCATGTAGTAATCAGCTCTGCATATAGATAACGTCCTTCACGACGGTGATGGTCAGTCAACGCCGCCGCTTGGAATTAGAATGTTAAATGTTGCAGATATGCTTGGACGACGACTGTTCTTAACTCATTTTCTCCCAAAAACAACTGTTCTTAACTCATTTTCTCCCAAAAACGTATATATACATTCTATTTTTAATTGTTTCAGTGACCCAAAAACATATTTATATGTCTTTTACGTTTTTTTTTTTTTTTTTGCACAAGAGACATCTCTAGGTTCTGATGCATCTTTGCTCTAAAGCACAATGGTCAAAATTCATTTTAAAGCAATTAAACTGGCCACTGGAGGGCAGTAGCACATTTGGTAAGAAGTCATATGTCAGGAAAGGGAAGTCGGAAGAAGCAAGAAGCGAGAGAAAAATGTGGAGAACGACCCAGCCGGAATTACGCACGGCCAAACCAGTTCCCCCCCAGGAACACAACATGCCCCACACAAGATCCCCAGGTGAACTCTGCCATGAGGCAGCGGTCACCACACAGGTCCCCCCCAGAATCCACCAACACAGGACGGCAGGGGCCACCCGATTTAACGGAATGAACGGTCGGGCCGCACGGCCGGGGTGCCGGTGGAAGACGACCGAGCAAAACAATCGGGAGGACATCCGGGATGCCAGGTGTTGGACGACCGAGCAGAACGATCGGGATCACCAGTGTAGCGGATGATGTTGTTGAGTCTGTGTTGCTCGTTGAGTAGAGTTCGCTTTGCCGTGTTCGGCCGCTCGTGTCTCTCATGACTCTCTTGTGTCTCGTAACTCAGCCGGAAACGTGCACAACAGCATCATCTTTCAGTTGAATAGTTTAGTTATGTGTAAATAAATTGTTACTTTGCTATCAAAAGCTCTATTTGTTTTGTTGTTAATGTTATTTTTGTAGAAAGAAACATTCAGATGTTTGGGATGTTACAAAAGCTAAAAATAGCTGTGTTAAAGTTAAAGTTATGTTTGAAATGTATGCTTTTACAAAATGCTCAATTTCTCTTTTTTCATCAGAAATTGGAAAAGAGTTATTTTCTAATGCTGATTTCTAAAGAATGGGAAAAGATATGAACTAACTTTTTTTCCTGCTGAAGGAAGAAAGTCTCATTTTTATTTTGGGGGGGTTCCATGTTTATATAGCAATAGAACAGAATTTTCTGTGGGCCTTGCAAAATCAGTCAAAATCCAGTAAAACGACCAGGAGCAAAGGGGGTTGCTAAGGTGAAAATGGCTGGGAGTGAATGAGTTAATGAAGAAATAGATTATTTGATTTTTTAAACAGTACAAAACCATGTTTGTACGTATTTCACATTTATTCAAAAGGATAGGAATATGTAAAGTGTACGTGGTGGTGAGTGGTCCTGTTAATTTTACGCTAAAATACCGGTAGTTGTTGTTGCCAGAATTGTACTATGGGGAAAAAAGGGAAAATATCTACTGTTATATTAACGAACTACATTTTGTTTGTTTAACTGGTAATGACTGTAAAATGTAGTTTGTACATGTATAACCGGTCTGATGATGGGGATGACATCCCTGTGCTCCAGTGTTTATTCATGCCCCTATCCAAATCCACACTACAGTAGTTGAGTGTGCTGACTACTGAGGTAAGAGGCCAGTCAAATTTTAGCTGATAGTACAGTTTTGAGTTCTCAGGGAAAGAGGCTTTCCTAAACTTGTAGGCACACAGCACTTCCTCCAACTCGTCTTCAGTAGCTTGGTAGTCAGCACGCTTGACTGTCAAAATGACAGTATGGGTTGGAAAGGGGGGAGAATGGGGAAAATGAGCAGTGACGTCACCATCAAGAATGGTTAAATGCGGATCACAGTACAAAAAAATTATGGAACTAATTTTTTTTCGAAATGACTTTCAGCAAAAACAGATCTACTTAAATCTTCAGTAAACTTTACGGTTTACTTTAATGACTTACTTTACTGAAGCATTACACCATTTTACATGTTTTACAGATTTCTCATTTTTTAACGGTAATATTCTGGCAACCAAAGCTGCCAGTATTTTCCAGTAAATTCACCTTTTTTTTTTTTGCAGGCTACTGTGAATTTCACTTTTGTAGAGCCAGCAACTAGCTCAGAATTACAATTAGAAACCCAGTTCGTGCTTGTGTAAATGTTTGTTTTGTAGCCACATTACAGCGACCACCCAGCAGCCCCCTGCAAGCACGCACAAGAGGACGCCGGGGGACTGCCAGCAGCGTTGCATTGTGAAGGAGCACCTGCAGGGAGCGGCTCATTAACCCCAGCATTGAGTCCTAATGCTTTAATTGGTTGGAAGGACTTGTTTAAGTACAAGCAGCCATCTTGAGCTTGTTGCAGTAATGGCTCTGCAGAGGCTCTTAACATCTGACCGAGGAAGAGAACAACTTTGCAGTACCGCCTACTGAGATCAATGATTTCATGACCATAATTTTCATGACATCAACTAAAGTTAAGGTTCAATGTCAACGCAAGGACACCATTTCTTATCGGTTTTCATACATTTTCCATTTAAAAATCATTACTACCTTTGATGCCATATCCTTTCCAATTCTAATAGCAAGATATTAGTTCAAATGTACAAGCCATTCAAGGTCTTTGGAAGTTAATGTAAGTTAATGAATTTAAAACTTAGACAATGTGTATCATCGTTAAATATGTAAATGATTGAATGAACTTTAGGGCTGCAATTAACGATCAAATTAAATAGATTAATTTCAGGGGGGGTTTTCCTCCAATTAATCGGCGAAAACAGTTTTTATTTGCTGTTTAAATAGAAGACATTATTTCAATTGGCCATCTTTACCAAACACGGACCCTCACAATCCAAACATACTAGATTTGTGTTCCTAATATAGACAGATGTGACCTAAGGACACAATTATGTTTGACCCATACACACTCTGGACAGAGCGCGTGTTCTGTATGTGAAGCACTCGACTAAAAGCTTGACAGCTGCCTGCAGGCACATTGGGGGAAAAGCTTGATGAGCATAGCCACGGAGGACAAGCAGGCTGCTTATCAACAACGTGCCTTGAAAGCAACAGCGGCAAAAGAAAGGTCAGACGGCCGCAGAGTGCTTGGCGGGGAAATAATACAACAAACATTTCTAACCGTTTGTGTCTGCTAGTGATAACGGCAGCTTCAAATACGCTTGTTTGTTATAATCGCTTTCAAATGATGTCACAGAATAAATACAGTCATCAGGCGGTTTAATTTAATGTCTGGGCAGCGAGGGAATGTGGGTTTAGTGATGAGGGTACACACACCGGGTCATTTACATAATAATGAGGATAAAAAGTTACTTTCAATGACAGCGGTGCCTTGAGATACAAGTTTAATTTGTTCGGATTGACTCAAATCACTTCCGTCTGAAATCAGCTGTCCCCAAATGCCATTAACTAACCATCAATGACAGTGAATGAGGTAGTCAATTTCAGCCATCCGCTGAAGAAAATTTTAATAGCGCTCCATCACATAAAGAGTCTTATCAAGTACATTGTGAAATAAAGTTTAAAAAAAAAAAGAAAGAAAGAAAGAAAAGGTCACACATTGCATCAAATGAATTTTCACCATTTTTGAGCTGTTAGTGTGAAAGTGAGAGTATTTGTATATTGAGCACATTCTTAATCTTCAGGGATATTTTCCAAATTACATCTAAGTAAACTTTTACCATTAGAGATAGGCGTGTGAACCTCTTGGTACCTCACGATACGATACGATTTGCGATACAAAGCCCACGATAACTATGATCTGACGATATGGCGATACAACGAATATAGATACATTGGTCAGGAAATCATTCTAGGATATTCTACAAACAACTAATAAACAGAAAAATAAGCTTCTGCTGTGAATTGGAATGAGTTTATCACTAGTAGACGTCCAATCCATTTGAACTGGGAGGGTGGCAGCGAATGAACATTCGACCCTCCCACTTCAAACGGATTGAACGTCTATGGCCGTCAGTGGCAGTCAATGCCAGGCAATGAGGTAATCTTGGGCCATTTAAGGTCATTTACGTGTTGATTTTCAGTTACTTCCTGTTGAATTTGGGGTATTTTATGGGTCACTTCCTGTTTATTTTGAGTTACATAATAGGAAGTGACCTGGGAATCAGCCAAATAAATAGGCAGTGACCTAAACTCAACAGGAAACCTGTAAATGCCCTGAAAATCGGACAGCATGACTGTGAATGCTCTGGTTTCGAATGAACAAACGTTTCTAGTCTAAATGGATTGGGCGTCAAGCACCGTCAATGCAGCCTTAGAGTTAACTGAGACACTATTATGGTGGAAGATTTTGGTAGCAAGTTGCTGGTTCCTTATTAGACATTGACACTTTTTTAAAACGATATCTCGATTCTTGGAAGAAGCATATAGATAACTTTTGGGGATAAAAAGTATCACAATATATCACCATTTCGATATTTTGCCACACCCCTAATTAGAGATGTCCCGATCGGATCGCGCCATTTTTAAGAGGATCGGAATTGGAAGAAAAGGTTTCATGTTTTTCTGCTTCATGCTTGTATAGCCGCTCACCCTCCTTCCTGCTAAGCAGTGCGACCAAACTGTTTTTCTTGGTCACCAATGCAGCTGGCATTTGCTACTTAAAGATAACAATGATAGACAGGTTGGTAGCTTGGATCTGGTCAGAGGCGCCCCAGTAGCTCTACGATCAAAGGCAGAAAGGTGTTAATCCTAGTTAAACTTAGTACACAGTCTGAAGTGTGCTGTAGCAACTTATTCATTGTGTAAGTGAGAGGCTGTTCTTGGCAGTGTGAGCGTCAAAAAAAAATTTTTTTTTGTATCAAATCGGTACCGGCAGTCACAAAATTAGGTGACTTGGACTGACTAGGGTGCAAAAGCATGCGATCGGGACATCCCTATTATTCATATAATACCGTTTAATCCAGGGTAAAAGGGTTTATCTGAGAATAATGAAGATTGGTGTATTTAAAAGGGATACGGGAAGCCATGTCTCTGCACAATTGCCGCTTTTATGAAGAAAAACAAAATGCTATGGCGATGCTCAAGCAATCATATCGTGCAGTCCTGGTGGACACCACATTTGCCAAAGTGATCCTGATTGTGAAGTGACCACACAGCGCTCATACCTCAAGTTTGAAAGAAAAAAAAAAAAAAGGAATTCTTGTTTCTCAAAAAATCCGGGAGTCGGGTCACTCATGTCTCAAAGCACCAATGTAGTGTACGTATTCTATTAGAGGCGTGCGAAATTTCCGATTCTTCGATTATTCGCGATTCGGCCATGGAAGATTCGAGAACGATTCACAAACATCCAAATTCTGATTATTGAATTATATCAGGTAAAGCGGAAATAAACTACAGTCAACGTGGCATTCGGGGCGCAATGAGGAACGGACCGAGAGTAAATATGTTCAACTCATCCCGCTAGATAAAAAAATATATATATATATATATATAATCGTATCGGAGCCTCTGAATCGTAATCGAATCGTTAGGTGCCCAAAGATTCCCACTTCTATATGCTTTCATGTCAAACTCAAAAGGAGTTTGTTGGATGCACAAATACTGCAATAGTGCAATTGAACAAAAAATGTTTTAACATAAGAGATAAATGAACATTTGCTGAATCATGGTTTAGCATAATATCAGACTTGCCGCCAAAGCTATTTTTCAGTTTCCCCATTTTTACAGCCGATTGCCATCAAGTGGCCCTTCCTGATTCGAGAGGTGAATTCATGAAATCAACTCACACTCAGTCACTCACTATTGCCTTTTGATAATGGCGGCTCTACAATCGTTTACTGGCTGGGAAACATTCCGGCGGGGCAAAATCGGCATGCAAAGCGGCGCCGGTGACAAACTGCGAATCAATAGCACAACAACATGCGGCTGCATTAAAACACAATTGTGCGATTTGGCTTCTGAATTAACGTGCGCGCTTCTACATTTCCGGGGCGCCATCCTTCAACTCAAAGGCCCTCATCATCACTGCCGCAACAGCAATGAACGCTCAATAAACATTAAAACGTAGCGATATGAGATGATTAAAACAGACCCCAAAAAAAGGTACTCTACGCTTTGGGGGAAGTTTACCGTAAAGAGAACTTTTGCGCCTGATGCCGGGTCACAACATTATTATGATAAAGATTAATTGATTGGTTGAGAATATTCATTTCCTACAGTATCTTGTAGGTGCCAGTAATGTGGAATTTGCACTGTTACAGCAGATACGAGATGGAGGACTGTATGTTTGGTATGATTTACAAAGTTAATGTTTACGTTTCTGTGGAGTTGACGACGATTGACGTCCAAAGAATTTTGGCTTGGAGGAGCTGCCAGCAAATGAGTAAAATATTCCGAATTGTAAATTACACTCTGCAACGGTCACCTCTGGGTTCCTTACCGCATCCACCACGCGGTGGCGCCTCTTTATTTATGTTCGTTTTCTTCTTCTGTTGCTACTTGCTTTTTGTGGGAGTCAATTGTGACCGCATGTGCGTGGTCCGTTGTACTCCAGAGTGACGACTGTTCGAGCTGGATTTATTTATTTTGTGTAATAAAAGTGCATAAGTGGAGGTTTGCTCCCTTTTTTACTTTTTATGGACACATCCTGCCGTGCCACGGGTTACAACTCATGGACAGGCATGGGAATTAAATAGTCATTTCATGAAAAGACTGATCCACCACAAATATAAAACCTTTGAATTGTTATAAGCACACACACATGCAGAAAAGAAACACAGTTCTCCTTTAATACTATACCTAAAAGGCTTCATGCATTTTCACTTCTCTGTACCTGAAACTCACCTGAAGATAAAGTGTTGTCCATATACTAGTCCTTCTAAAAGAATTAGCAAATTGTGATAAAGTTCATCATTTTCTGCAAAGTACTGATAAACATTAGACTTTCATATATTTTAGATTCATTACACACAACTGAAGTTGATCAGGCGGCACGGTGGCTGAGTGGTTAGCACGTCTGCCTCACAGTTCTGAGATCAAGGGTTCAATCCCCGGCTTCGGCCTTCCTGTGTGGAGTTTGCATGTTCTCCCCGTGCCTGCGTGGGTTTCCTCCGGGAACTCCGGTTTCCTCCCACATCCCAAAAACATGCATGGTAGGCTGATTGAACACTCTAAATTGTCCATAGGTGTGAGTGTGTGCGTGAATGGTTGTGTGTCTCCTTGTGCCCTGCGATTGGCTGGCAACCAATTCAGGGTGTCCCCTGCCTACTGCCCGAAGTTAGCTGGGATAGGCTCCAGCACCTCCGCGACCCTCGTGAGGAATAAGCGGCATGGAAAATGAATGAAATGAATGAATGAAGTTGATCAAGCCTTTTATTGTTTTAATAATTATGATTTTGCCAAAAAGTCAAGCAAAAACAAAAAATACCTATCTCAAAAAATTAGCATATTTCATCTGACCAATACAAAAAAGTGTTTTTTAATACAAAAAAAAGTCAACCTTCAATTAATTATAACAGCTATCTCTGTACAGCTTCTCTGTAGGCCAGGTTAGGCGCTTCTGCCGCTGTTTCAGGTTCAAAAGTGGCTTGACCTGGGGAATGCGGCACCTGTAGCCCATTTCTAGCACATGCATGTGCACGGTGGCTCTGGATGTTTCTACTGCAGACTCAGTCCACTGTTTCTGCAGGTCCCCCAAGGTCTGGAATCAGCCCTTCTCCACAATCTTTCTCTCCTGGTTGTGCAGCGTTTCCTGCCACACTTTTTCCTTCCCACAGACTTCCCACTGAGGTGCCTTGATACAGCACTCTGGGAACAGCCTATTCGCTCAGAAATTTCTTTTTGTGTCTTAGCCTCTTGCTTGAGGGTGTCAATGATGGCCTTCTGGACAGCAGTCAGGTCAGCAGTCTTACCCATGATTGCGGTTTTGAGTAATGAACCTGGCTGGCTGGGAGTTTTTAAAGCCTCAGCAGGGGTTTTGAGTTATTTCGTTGATTCAGATGATTAGGTTAGTTGCTTCTTTACCTTTTCATGATATGCAAATTTTTTGAGATGGGGATTTTTGTTTTTTCTTGACTTTTTTTCCAAAATCATCAATATTAAAACAATAAAAGGCTTGAACTACTTCAGTTGTGTGTAATGAATCTAAAATATATGAAATCCTAATGTTTCTTATAGTACATTACAGAAAATAATGAAGTTTATCACAATATGCAAATTTTTTGAGAAGGACTAGTATGTAAATTTAAAAACTAGTTATCCAAATAGATTGAAAAAAATACCAATATTGATATGATCCATTCATTCCAAAATGTTTTTAAGCAGATCAAAACTACTATTCATATTAAAAGTCTCACTAAAGGAAAAAAAAAAACTTTTTTCCCTGGCAAAAAAAAAGAGGATATTTTTTATTTAAATTTGTAGATTACGTGCATAAAATATAAGAACACAATAGTTTGTGGGTCATCGTCATCTGGCAGTGAAAGGGTTGAGATTACCTTTGATTTTGTAAATTTGGTTAGTTTCTGGCTGTGTAACAAAACATCAATAAGGATCGAGCCATCAATTGGCTAGGCAATAACCGTCAAAATAGAAAGCGTCGATCACCATCGATCATCTTCTTGATCCTGTATTTTTGTTAATAGAAGGGGTTTCATTCAAATGCAAGAATATGTTTCAGCAACAAAATTGTCATAAACATAAAAACTGGTTTGTTACATGTGTCTATGTCGTATTAAATTGATCAAAATTCATCAAAACGTAATCGTGGCACACTTTGTAAATTCCGCAAATATATCCATTGTCCAGAGAATCAATTTTGCATCGTATCATCATGAAACTGGTGATTTAGAACATTAAAAGTTTCGAACTCCAGTCCATTCCTTTTGCAACCATAGAAGCAAAATATACCAAACACTCAGCAACCTTGTTTTCGGCTTTCGTGTATCTTACAGAGCCTCAGCTGGATGCAACAGCACAAATAGACTCCAGCAGTGTAGATCTTTAAATAGAGGCGTCACTCCCGACTCAATCAAAAGGTAGCAGAGAGAGACGAGTCTTAGCAAGAATGGATTCATCTCCTCGCGTTAAGCGTGGCCCCTGGGGAATCGAACACAAGGCAGTGTGAAATGCAGCATGCTACTTCTGTTCTGGTCGCTTCTTGTCTACTGTCGCGCAGAGGAACTCGGCGAAGAACATCGAGGAACATCTGGCGGACCATGCGAGCCCGTCTGCCGTCGCAACAGCTGATACGGCGACTCCGTCGAAGTGAGGAAAATCCACTGGCCGACTCAATTATGCAGGAGGTGTGAATAAAACATGAGGCTGGCTCGCAGGGATGTATACGAGGCGCGGACGCTCACACGGGCATGTGGGGGCTGCCGCCGCTGCCATCAGATGTGAAAGACACAACCGGCATACATATGTTCATGTTCTCGTACTCCACGCATGGACGAGCGGGCCAGAACGTGACGTTATCTAACAAAGTTTGGCGTAAAAAACAGCCTTATTTTTTTACTCAGTACTACGGACATTTTTTTTTTAAACTCTCAAATCTTTAAAAATTAGGAAATTAGAAACTTTCAGATATGGTGAGCTTGCTGAAATTGTCAGAGGAGAGAGAGCAAAGCACCTTTTATTTTAATGGTCTGTGTTTGGCGTCATTTCCTACATCTCAACGTATTACATCAATAAGAAGCATGAAATCAAAGATGATGCATAATAGTGTCAAAAAGTTGGGCAGCAACTAACGATTATTTTCATAATCGATTAATCGGACAATTAAACGATTCATCTGATAAATGTCGCTTCTTTCAATTACCTTCACAATTGACCTTCAAGTTGTTTTCGGCATGTAAGTAGCAATGAAGACAAAATGGATGAGTATTTCCTTCAACTGTATGGATTATCAAATTCATTGGCAACTAATTTATTAATCGATTCAATCGATTAGTTGTTGCAGCTTAATTAAGAATCTAGTTTAGACCATAAGATGTCCGAAAATGGGCAAAAATGTGAATTGTTGTTTTGCAGAGTAAATCAGATTTTTGTTTATGTCCTTCTCAGACTTGACAAAAATATAATGGAGAAACCTGACAATATTTACAACTAATAAGGCATACATATATATGTTATAATTCCAAGAATTTAGACAATTTCAAGGTAAAGAAGGTCCTAAACGATTACTCGGTTATCAAAATAGTTGTCCATTAATTTGCCAATCGATTAGTTGTCGATTTATCGATGAATAGTTGCACTTCTACAAAAAAAGTGACATGCAAAGAACTTGGTTATATCTAAGGATCATGGTTTCCATGTGAATCAGGCTAATCTTACATTATTATTATATTAAATATTCCGAGAATTCTGTAATTCTTGACGAAAGCAGACTATTTATGATTTAAATCAATCAAAATATTTGCGAACACTGACTTTTTCCTTTGAAAGCGATAAATATTAAAGAAACATTAGGTAACTTTTAAACCTTGATAAAATATTTTCATAACATTTGTGATATGTTGATTGATTTTGTCCACCGCCATCGCTAAAAATCGACCAAAACTGGAAAGTGACCTAGTGTTGCTTTAAATAGTTATGTAGTATTCAAAGTGAAACTTTTTTCAGTTCATACTTTTTGGTACCAATGCACATTTACAGCTAAAATATTTAGCCCTAAGTAACATAACAGTGAATAATATGATTTGTATATGAACTGAGGATTCAACTAATAGCAAAAAAAAAAAAATTATCGTTGACCATCAAAACAATGGCTTGTCGCCATTCCCAACTATTGTTTTGAAACTACTATTCAGATGGTATAGACCCTACTCACCTACGTCACAAAATGGGCGTGTCGCTGTTTCCGGCCGCCATATTGTACCTCTTTTTCAGACCTATTCTCATTGTTTTCAATTAGTCGAGCAAGTTATAGAGCAATTCATGGAAGCCCCGGTGTTATCTGACACTGTAAACTCATTGGATCCATTGCATAAAAGGCGTTACGTGGAAAAGCTTCAGTTTATCCATTCGCCAGATCCGTATTTGATGCCTAAATCGATGTTTTTCGACCCGCTGGCTTCGCCTGACATCTGATATCCTGATATTTACAACTATCTTGTCCACACAAAATCAGCCTATTCTCACGAAAGTTTGAAAAACTTTAAGAGCTTGGAGGCTTATAAATGCTACGTTGCTGGTTGGGTGAAACACGTCCTCGTACACGAAAATTCGGCAGGAATCTTGTGCTCGGAAGGTGAGTTACGAAATTTTCAATTCAAAATCTTTTGTTCTTGCTAACATCCACTCTCAAGTCTAATGTATTTCATGTCATTTGTCAATGGAGCTAGGGCTTTTAATGTTTATATGGTTTAGCGATAGCACTCACTACATACATACGTGTATGTTGTCGGCGATTAGCCTAGCAATGATCTTAATTGTGGTTGTCAGCCCAAAACCCTCGAAATATACTGGACTGTCTCAGAAAATTAGAATACACAATATTCTAATTTTTTGAGACAGTCTCAGGAAAATAGAATATTGTGTATTCTAATTTCCTGAGACAGTCCTGTATATATACACAGGACTGTCTCAAAAGATTAGAATATTGTGTATTCTAATTTCCTGAGACAGTCCAGTATATTAAATGCATCTTACCAGATATAAAATGACTACTACATAATCTGTGGTAGTCGTTTGGAGCCCAGTTTTCTCGTCGAATTGCAGCAGTCAATCGCGGTCTCCTCTTCGGGTCTCTCGGAATACGGTAAAAATTCAAGTCTCTCCGTCTATCTTCTCTGTTTTTGCAACCGACCGCCACACACGACTTCACCATTTTGATTGTTTAATGTTAACGAGCAGAAAAACACGCCATAATAGGAGGAATTTACGAAGCGCTAATGCATTAACATGGCTAGTATCCGGACAACATGGCATGGGGGCGTGGCTGTGACGTCACGTGAGTAGGGTCTATAGATCCCACCAAAGCAAAGAAAAAAAATTACAATCGAAGTCAATGTTCTTCTTGATAGGTTCCTTTTCACAAAAAGCTAGCAGTCTAAATCGTTTCCAGATTTTGTATGAAACTGGTACAAATTCAAAAAATTACCAATGTTCTACCGCTGAAAGGTAGACAACCGAAAAAGGTAGCATTGAACTTTTTTTTCCTGGTAAAAGGGAGTCCATTCTTTCCTTTGGTAGAATGTTTTTGTATATAATCTAACAATATTCCATCGGCCTTCAAAGATCAGCTGTGTTCGTGTTGCCTGACTCTTGTTTCATTTTATGCACTTTATTACTAATCCTTGGTTTAGTGGGCCAGTAAAAGTGGCTGGATAGTGCAACCCGAAAACAACACACGCACATTTAGAGTATGAGTGTGCCGCTGGGTTGGCATCTTGTTGGACTCAGCTGCTTGCTGCTTTAGGAACATTGCTATCATCTGCTGTTTCAAGACACAATTCCCGCACATAAGCGAGCTGGACCATCCCACTTTACTATCGTGATGGTCACATTAAACCCCCGCCTCCATTACGGTCCGGCCGGAGCGGCATCCCACCTTATTATCTATCAGTGCCGGGATGTCAGAAGTAGTCACGCAGCCGGATGTGCCGTGATGAGACGACAGGATGCAGCCGGCCTTGCCGCTCGGTTGCATCCACGTGTGCAAGCTGAATAATGGAGGATGTAATTAGGCCTTTGCCTTGTTTCTGTGCAAGGTAGTGCACTTAGACTTCGTGTCTCCGAGCAGGCCGCCATGCCATTATTGCCATTATCTGCGTTCGATCTCCCTGAAAACGTGATGGGAGCCAACCTGCCAATTAGAGTCGTTACGCGGCATCGGAGGGGGAATGGGGGATGGTATTAACTCATTGGCCACCGTTGACAGCAATAGAAACTCAATCCATCAGAAGTGGGATTCCTCAATTAATCAAAAAATTAGTCTCCAGATGAATCTATAGATTAATCTAATAACATCATAAATTACAGCCCCTGTGCTACATGTACATGGTTTTCTATGATCCCAAAAATCAATGATTACAGGTTTGCCGTAATTCCCTGCCATTGCCTGTTAAAGATGTCAAATATCTCTTTTTGGCTGCCACTGATAGCCATAGACATCCAATGCATTTAAATTGTGATACATCGATCAATCGAAAAATTGATCTACGGATTAATTTTATTTGATGCTATTGTCAGTAATTGACAAATCACAGTTGCCTTAAAAATCAACCGTTTTTAGTTTGACCACAGAGTAATTTCTAATTGCTAGTTAAAACAATCAAAATAAGGACACATAACAACAACTGTCCTACTGTTGTAACGACTTGATGGTATTTCATAAATTAACTCATTGGCTACCAATAGACGCACAGTTCATTCGGGCTGGGTGGGCAGGGATCGTTAAAAAGGTTTTTATGTCTGTCACGGTCGATGGGAGTGAAGGAGTTCATCTTCTTTATGGATTATTTTGTTATGACAAACAATAATACACATTCTCTAAGTTTTAAATGCATTCACTACCATTAATGGTTAAAGACCTCAAACATCTGTTTTTATCTTCCAATCCATTTCGACTTATCAATGGCACTGACACAAGAAAATTCACTGCCAGCCTCCCAGTTAGACATGTGCCGATTACTGGTTTCAAGGTATACTGTGGTGTGAAAACAGTTTCAAAACCGCAAAAATTTCCCGTTATACCGTCCCTCAGGTATTAGCTATTGTTTTTTGTCCCAAAAATGCATAGAGAAATCCCTCGCGTGCAGCTGTAAGGCTCAACCCTCCCCCACCGGTTGTTGCTCAGTGTCAGTTAGTCAACTGTGCTCCATGATGGCTGGAGGAGGCAAAACTCCTGAACTTTTTCCCCATCGAAGAAAACGAAATCGCTGGTATGGGAATACTACGGCTACAGAAAAGTTACAGACGGCCGCAACTTAGCCAACCGATATTTAAACACGTTTGCGGAGGAGGCAATACCTCCAATATGATTTCACATTTATAAAAAATTAAAGGTTAGTAAACACTGTCATGAACATTTCCCACCAGCTACGAGAGTTAACACCAGCTTGTTTAGTGTGTCTAGCGGTGGTAAAACGTGGTGAGTTTTTTTCTCTCTGGCAACTATCTGTGTTGAGAAAGAAAGCGTGTTTATAATGTAAACCCAGGGGTGAAAACGGGCCAGAACAGCACGGAACATCGTTCCGCCATGACTTTCCGAGCCGGAACGCTGTTCCGGCATCTGGTGCTTTGATCCCGAAAACATGACGGCAACTGTCAAAACCCTATGTGTGATGGTTTGTTTAAAGTATTGTATTTTGTAAAATGATGCCCCCTAGTGGCAGTGTTGGGTGTGGCTGGACTTTTAACCTATTATGTCTGAGAACCAGACGTGTCTGACATGGCTAAAGGACAGCTACGCTCTGGTTCGGCCCACATGAGGCTGTAAGTTATTTCAGTGAATGTATGTTGGTGTAGGCATTTGTGATCAAGTTTGGCGATACTTTTTGTTTAGTTATGTTTAGCGATTTGCTATGAGAGACGTGTAAATATGTTAGCATTCATAGCATCTAAGCTAGCGGACTTTATTTTGCAGATTGGGCTGATACGATTTACTAAATTTACTAATTGATTGTACTGGAGCAACGTTTGGCGTATATCTTAATTAAAGAAAAGATGTAAAGTAAACATTTACTTTAGCTTCAATTTTAATGTACATTCAATGTTCTTAAATAGATCAAATTTAGGTTTTTCATTTGTGAAATGTGGCGGGAAATTAGGAGATGGAGGTTGAGGTTACTGCTGTTTTTGTTTGTTTTTTTATTTTGCAAATGATTGGAAAAAAAAAAACAATTTTGAATGAAAAGCATTATTTTGTTTGCATGTGTTATAGGAATAACTTTGCCAAAAGCGGTTTTATCAGCATTTGAGTGGTTTTAGAAGGTTTGATGACCCCTGAGCCACTTTCACCCCTGTGTAAACCTGATACGAGTCATACACACGTGCTTTTTACAGAAAATACTTCAATTATTTTTGTTTTGATGGTAATAATGTTGAGCTGTGGCTGTAGGTTTAGGCTCACCTGGAAAAAATAAACGTGAAAACGTGATATTTTGGCTTAAGGTTATCATACCGTGACAATTTCATATCAGCACATCCCAGTTAAGATGAATTTGACGTCTATCGATGTCAAAGCCAGCAAGTGAGATCAGCAAAATATATACAGTATGTCAAGATATTACAGATTCCATTCATATCTCCAGGTGGCACAAAAAGATGCATGTCAAGTTCAAGGAATTGTTGTTAATGTTTAAAAAAAAAAAAACTGTAGGAGGTCTACTTTGAAATGATGCAGTAACCTGTAACTGTGAAAACACTGCACTGAGCGTGTCATGAAAATCATTTTCAGTTGATTCCAAATATGAGGAGGTCCACTGTATGAACGGATTAATTGCATTTCAGTGTATAATGATTTGAGATACGAGATTCACAGAACGAAATGAACTAGTAAATCAAGACATCACCGAGTTGCGTTCATTAAATAAAGTGTGTAATGTATCCACGGATGCATGCATTGACTTACCTGGTTTGACGGTCTTGAGGCGAACGGGCTCCCGAAAGTGCCGAATGACGGCCAGAGTGTCCCGGTTGGTAAGTCCACTGACGGGCGTCCCGTTGACCTCGAGCAGCACGTCACCGTAGTAGGGCAGCTTCCCGACGTGGCACACCAACACATCCAGCTTCATTTGACCCAAGTGCGGGAACTGACCCACCTCGGCGCCCCCCAGCACCTCCACCACGGAGCCGAAGTCGCCCAGGTTGCCCCATGACACGGCGCACTCCACCACCTTACCAGACCAGTGTTTCTTCTTCTTCAGGGTTCTGGACATGTTGGCTTCACTTGGGTGCTTTTACTCGAGAAGAAGCTTGCTTATTTCCTCTTCTTCCTTTTAAATGTCACGGCCTAATGAAGCCGAACGAGTGAATCTCCAGCCCGGTTCATCTCCCTAAGTCATTCCCACCCGTGGAAGGTGTGCTGGAGTGTCATTCGCGCGGTAATTCCAACGAGCGCTGCCTGTGCGTAAAACGCCGACGAAGCGGTGCAATCACGGCGTCGCTCTCCTCCGCGTGAAAATTACAAATAGAAGCAAAAATAGGACGGGCTGGGATCACAACACGGCATCGGGTGAAGACGCGGGCAGACAGACAAGGAGACAGGCGGGCAGGCGGCTCCTCTCTCCGGGAGACGCCGTGGTGGAGGCTTCCGATTCCGGAGCAGGTTTGAACACACCTGGCTCCGCCGAGACTCGTTCCAGCCGGGGCTCGATCCTGAACGGTACGCCCCCTTTTAGTAGTTGGGCGCACTACGCCTTGTTCGCACTTGTATGACTGGTGACGATAGCGCCACCTTGTGGTGGAGAAAGGCTGATCGAATGACAGTGTCCTCAATTTCACCCTAAAAATTCATTAATTCTGTCGAACGCACTTTGTAAATTTACAAACAACATTGTTGCGTTTATCCATTCAACTAATTTGTTGCCATTGACGGCAATATAAGTCCAATCCATTTGTACTGGGATAGCGAATTATCGCTGCCAACACCTTCCAGTCAGACGTTTATCGCCGTCAATGGCAGTTAAACATGATCAGTGGCAGCCAATGAGTTCCAGGGGGGACAAAAATCTCAAAGCTCAACTCATGATTAATTGACTAAATTATTAATTAATTATTTCATTAAATAATTTAATGTTAATTAATTAAGTGACTTGCATTACGGGCGTGGTCATGAAAAGCAATTGAACTTGTATCTCAAAGCCAAGGGCGTAGGTTTGCATAGGGACGGTAGGGCCATAACATTAGCTACTTTTCAGGATGCTCAAATTATCCCACCCAACTTTTAAGCAACCTTATTTGCATTATATAATGACTTCAGTTATATAGGTCATTTAGATTGTCTTCCAATGTGTTGTAAGGATAGAATTGATCCTACCATTATTAGGTGAATTACAGTACTTTCATTATGTTCAGACTTACACTGACCCGTTTTCACTTGCTGAGTGTGCCAGTCCATTTTTTTTCTCCTCAAACGCACGTTTGATAGGCTGATGACTTGAACCCACTCCCCCCCCACACACACACACACACCTATTCACAACCCAACAGAAATACATGCCACCTCCCCCGCCCCTTTCAAAGACGAGGGATATTACAAGTTTTTTTCTGCCAGCAGCAGCCACTGTAAGTAATATAAAAAGACGTCAATGTTGTGGAGGTGGGTAACACTCGACTAATTTTGTTACTGCTACAGTGCTTCAAGTCGATTTTACTCACTTAGATTTCTTGAAAGACAAACAGCTAGCTGAAAATAAGCTTAACAGACTTATTTTAGGCAAAAAGTTTGTGTATTTCATCTTAAAAGAAAAACTTGTCAGAAATGTTCTTAATTCAAGAATATTGTTCAAAACATTACTTGATTTTTTTTTATTTATCTTGATTTCGGTTAAAAATGACCAACTTTTAGATGTATGGGCTCAATGTAAACAAATAGAGATATTTACTTCAAGTAAATTGAAAAATCTGACACATTAATCTGTGAACTAGCCTTTAACACTCAGTGGCGCCACCAGGGGGTGGCCAGGGGTGGCCACGGCCACCCCTATAAATTGGTTGGCCACCCCACTTGCCAGTATATCGTTAGATTGTTGTAGCATCAGTTATGCATTTCATCCCAAATGAATGCATTTTTGTTTTGTTAAATGTAGGGCTGTAAAATGTATCGCATTAACGGGCGGTAATTAATTTTTTAAAATTAATAACGTGAAAATATTTATCGCAATTAATGCATTCGCAGTACGACTCATTCACGCATTGCCGCAAACAGCCTACAATGGCGTCGTTTTACTTCTATACAAAGATTAGAGGCAGTACTGTCAAGTGAGTGGTGTAGATAAAAGCGCTCGTTGGTGCTTTTAATTGGCAAAAGCTTTGTCATCTCTCCCACAGCAACCATAAATATTGTGGGAAGCAACGTGGGGAAGAATGACAGGAGTCGATCTTTTTCTTAACACCCTGTAGTGTACCCAACGCAGAGAAGATATAGTATTTGCAGCCACCACACACAGTCATGGTTGCACCACTTCCCATCATGTATTTGGGCAGAACAGTTAAGCTGCTACTGTATCATTTACTGAAAGCTCAACAAATACACGAGATGGCAATATTTAGTCACAATATACAAACTCACATTTATCCTTTAAGAATTACAAGTCTTTCTATCCTTGAATTCCTTTCACAGAATGTTAATAATGTTAATGCCATCTTGTGGATTTATTCCTATAATAAACAAATACAGTACTTATGTACAGTATGTTGAACGTATATATCCGTCTTGTCTTATCTTTCCATTCCAACAATAATTTACAGAAAAATATGGCATATTTTAGAGATGGTTTGAATTGCAATTAATTACGATTAATTAATTTTTAAGCTGTGATTAACTCGATTAAAAATTTTAATCGTTTAACAGCCCTAGTTAAATGTACACCTTATGCCCAATATATACATAACACAATAAAACAGAATTGTTGTGGAACTCAAAATGTTGACTGGACAGTTATGGACTATGCACATTAAATCATTAGTAACATCAAATATTACACAATACACCAAAGTATATCAGTAGCCGTGTCCATAAGTCTTTCTGATAGTTTTCCCCTGACCTTTTTACTGCAATAATATAATGAAAACCTGAAATTATAGCTTTTAGCTTTGGCCACCCCAACTTTTTAAGTGGCCCCATCTGGCCACCCCTATGAAAAATTTCTGGAGGCGCCACTGTTAACACTCAAAAAAAGATGGAGAAAATTATTTGACGAGATTTAACAAAAAATTTATCAAATTAAGAAGTATTAAATTTGCAGTGTGAAAGTGAGTATAGCTCAATAGATTTATTTTGCATTAATCATTTAGCCTATCAATTAATTAGGTTCATATAGGTGAGAAATGTAGCCCTGACCCCCATTCACCAAATATGTTTGGTCTTATTAATGTCCCATCCCCAGCAAAGAGTGTACATGCAGGTTGTGCTGTTATATCATCCGTACTAATATTAAAACCAAACCTACGCCCTTGCTCAAAGCACTAGTGTGCAAAACGTTGATGACGATATTATGGCATGTCCAGCGCCACCTATCGATAAAGCAATTTACTGCTCCAGTTGGCAGATTTGTTCAGTAGGCAAAGCCATATTACACATTTTCTGTTGTCTGCATTCAACAGCGTTGAAGCGCACGCCAAAATCAATCATGAGTTATTAGTACTTGCCTCCTAATTTGTAGATTTGCTTGATTCATTTTTTGAAGGCACCCTTGTTTATGCATAATGTTTAATGAGCTCCAATGCTGTATGAATGTGAAGAGTAGAAAAATTATTCAGTAGATTACGGTTCTGTTGGAAGGTGCAAAAGAAGTGTTGTAGTGTAAGAATAGAGAACACAGTAAATGTCATTCATTTTTATGCTTCTATGATAAATGGGGGATGCACACGCTCGAGTGGAGCAGCCTGGTGTCAACACTCTTGACTCATGACACAGTCATATGTCAGTGATGTCATAAGCAGTTCATTAAAGGTGACAATATGACCCGGGGTCACTTCCTGAATGCAGGAAAAAATAAACACATATATTTTTTAATACCCTTATTATTGTAGTATTTTACCAAATGCAAAGAATTTCTGTAATCCTGACTGATCCGAAAAAGGAGCGGTTTAAGACTACAGACAATACGCCAAAATGTGCGTTTTTGTGCTGTGTACGTAGTACAGTAATAGCTAAATGTAATAGAATTATTTTTTTTAATTAAACAAGCTTTACGCAATGTACAAGATTCAAAAATTGAATTGGAAATAAATTTAAAAAATACAAAAAAAGCAGCACAAAACAGTCAGAGCCTTTTTACTATAAGTACTGGTAAACTTTGGTATCAAAGAAAACAAAGTGGCATTGAGATGACAAACAATAACGTAATGTATGTCACATGGAGATAAACAGTACATTGTACAGTGACGTCATTTTTCAACTTCTGAAGTCATCCAAAAGGAAACACAGAAATAGGTCCAAGTAAAACAAATCTGGAATGTGTAATTTTAAATGTTATTTTTAAAAAGTAAACATAACATTAAAAAAAAAAATGGAAATGCACACAAGGCTACAGTGGTTTTACTGCTTACTTAGATAAGAACTGTAATGGGGTAGGGGTGAGACCCTCGGCGTACCATTGCAAAATCTGTGAGGGTCCATATTACGACAGTACCGATTTGCGACAAAACAAGAAGAAGGACCGTCAACAATTTCAGGAACGGACGAACGAAATCCGAGTGCAAAAACGTGATGTAAAACAATGATATCATCATTCCAGTTGTGCTGCATTGGGCGTCAAATGTCATTCAACCTCAACGTCAAAATGAACCCCCGATGAGAAAAAAATATATATTTTTTTGCTGTTCTTCTACACTTTATGATATCAAGCAAGCTGGTTCATTAGAGTTCATTAAAACGGTTAAACGTTACAATTGACTGGCGACCAGTCCAAAGTACCGTGGATGGATTGCCATACATTATAGTGGTTATCATTCCCACATCTTCCCATGTTTATTTACTATAAGGGTCCAATTGTATTTCCCACCAGAAACCTCCCACGTAAAATGATGAGTACCTAACGCATGTGAAAGGAAGAAAAAGCATAAAATGTAAGCTAATCAATTACTCGCCTGTACATACATATGTGTATAAAACAATACATTCTACACTTTATCTTCACAGTGCCAATGCCATTTCTGTGCAGGAGGACTGTGGGTTCAGTAATAATAAAAGATCACCATTAAATTAAGTGCCTGCAAGTGGTGAAGGGGAAACGGATCAGTGCGGGTGTCGCCTTAATGGAGATGACACTGTAATAAAAAAATAAAAGAACATGATTGTCAAAAAAAAAAAGGTCCTCCCGCTCCGTAAACTGCTTGAAAAGGAAGGCCGAGGATATATTCATATGTAATGGTTGCATCGCTGTCTCAGCGCAGTCTCGGGTTGGCAACCCATCATTGCTTGTTGGTCGCTGATTTCTCAAAGGTGCTCCCACACAAAAATGTCCCTCCCAAGTTTACATTCACTGGGTCCGCGGGAGTGATGGGAGGGGGGTGCTGCATCAACACTCCAGGAGAGAGAATCTTTGGCAGAGTGTTGAAGGAGGTAGTGGGTGCAGAGGGAGACTAAGTAGAGGGGTGGTCTATGTGGGTGCCGGATGTTCCTGAGTGTTAGTCCTTTTGGGGGGTAGTCTATGGATCTGCGTGCTTGTCGGCGCGTCCCCCGCCAGAGGAAGTGTCCTGTGAGCAGCGGCCCCCACTGCGGATTTTGAGTTTTTCCTTTCACCCCACAAGGAGCTGCTGTGGACATCTACAGACAGATCACATCCAAGAATAAATATTGTTAAGTATTGTATTGGATCACAATCACAACTGGGGAATTTATTCTTAACATAAGAAAACGTATACGGCGGAAAACACAGACAAGACTGAAAAAGCAGTTTCTGCTCTTGCACTCCTCTTTAAAAGAAACTGCTGTATTTGAATCCAAAACAACTTGTGTTTTATAGAACAATGTGTCTATATGCTGCCATAGAAGATTCATGACGCATTAAGCCCCAGAACCATTTTTAATTTGTCCGTTTTACCCTGAAAACCCACCTTTACAGACGTCGCGCAACCGCTTTTGTTTCAACCCAGCCATAAAAAGGTAAGAAATCGTATTTATTATTCGAAATGTCTGTCATTTTTAGCTTAGAATCATTAATTGATCTCAACCACTCATTGTTGTCTGCGATTTCTGCATCGCGACCCTTGTTATATCATCATGTTTCACCCATAAAATCCCCCCAAAATCCGGCTGTGGCCATTCACAGCTGTGTCTTGACACTCGGTGATACATGCTACAAGGAGTTTTCTGATCGAAACATGGTATGTACGCGATAATATCTCGTTAAAATCGGGGCGTCTTTAATTCTGCTCTCGCCTCCAGTTAGAGTTTTGCTGTTTAATTTTTTTTTTTTTTTTTTTTAAATGCCCTCCTGTTCAAAATTTTTATTCTTCCAGAAAATTGAGATTTTAAGCTTTCCAATGATGTATCACACGTGCATATCGGACAATTTTGAAATTTGGCCAAATAGGGGGTCTCAGAGCGGAACTTCAAGTCACCTGAGTGTTTTCCGCCATATACAGATACCTCCACCAGCCAGTGAAACCTACAGAAGGCTGCGGTTATGTATGTTTGTCTGTTTGCTCATTCACTACCAAACATGTCACAAGATATCCCCTTCTTTCAAGCGCCACAGAATATTGTGTTCTATGGCTACATGAACACAAAGCGTGCAAGAAAGATTTGATTCACATCTTTCATCATAAAAAAGTATGTTTCTACTTTTTTGTTCTTTAGTTATGAGCAGCTGAACATCATAAAAAAAATACTGTTTATATGACTCGTAGTGACTAAGTTATTATCAAATTTGTAGGATATACTTTTGATATGAAACTGAAAAGGTGATTAAATTTGAGGAGTAATGAGGTCAAAGGGGTCAAAAAAGGTAGCAAACATAGCATTGTTTTGAATTCGGCTACTTCGGCAGAGGTCTGCTCTCTAGAGTGTTTCGACCAGGGGTCGGGAACCTATGTCTCGCGAGCCATATATGGTTCTTTTGACAAGTGCGTATGGCTCTCTGCCAACCAGTTATCTTAAAAGTGGAACCCGCCGGCTCGCTTGACATGAACCAGCTTTGATGAGCTGATGGCGCATTCGCACAAGTTTGTGAAAACGTTTCACAAAGATGACCAGGGGCTATAACGATCACAAACGTGATCACAGAAATGATGGCACTAGACAACCATTTTTCCTCGTCCAAGACCGAGGATTCAGGCGGTTACTACATCATTTGGATCCCAGGTTCATCATTCCAAGCCGAATGTTTACCGGCAAAGTATGATGAGATTGCCACACGCTTCCATACTTCAATTTGCAACCATGCACGGCACGCAAGTTTCATCACGGACATATGGACGTGTAATGTTAGTCTTGTCAGCATGCTTGGTATGACATCGCAGTGGCTGGGCAAGGATTTTGTACTGTGTAGAGCAGAAACCTCATGCTTTATTGAAAATTGATTCAGTCACTGCCATTTATATGGATTATACTAAGGCAAGCCAGTAATCCTTTTTGTTCTACCATATTTTTGATAATGAGGAATGAGTGACGAACCTTACTGTATAATAGAGCTGAAACAAATGCTCGAGCAACTCGAGTTTAAAAACTGATCAGAGTAATTTTATTCACCCCGAGGAATCGTTTAATTTTGCCAGCTCTAAGAATCACGTTTTGCCTGGACTACTTTTAATGCGGGACAACGCGCTGACGTCACATGCGTAGAGGAAGAAGCAATAACAAAAAAGAAAAAAGAAGAACTTACTGCAGCCGACAGCCGCTACAAACTATGCCGACGTTGCTAAAACCTACGCCCGCATGATGCTAGTGTGGTAGCAGGTAGTCCAATGCGTCTCATAGATATCGCACGCATTTAGCACTAGATGCGAAATGACAGACTCGGCCGCGTCTGAGCAGCGTTAGTAAACAGCCGCCATCTTTAAGCAGTAGACTTCTCAGCGCTAATAAATATAACGTTACAGTCACTCGCTCACGTAACGTTAGTCCTTCAGAGGGCAAGGTTTCTATTGATTATGACCACTGTTGATGCGTGGCTAACATGTCTTACATACAGGCTTTATTTAATCTGTAAAAACACAGCGCTGTAGAGTGATGAGGGAGTAAAATTAAAACGTAATAAAACTAACTGTCAGTTTTAGCTCAGTAGCCATTGCTGAATAAAACACCAAGTAGCACTGGTCCCTAATGTGCTCCAATACAGCAGGTATCATACATTTATTTTGAACACTGCAAAAACTCAAAATCCTATCAGTACTTACAGTTTAGACTAACTTAAAACTTAACTAGAACTTAAAAATAGTTTGACACAAATGGAAATTCAATTGAAACACGTGGGAAAAACACGTAGCTTTCAAGTGATGTGTGTTATCAAGCATAATTACATTTTTAGGTAAGAAATATTTTGTTGTTTTTTATAAGATCTATAAGTTTTTCGAGTGAAAGCAGTGAATTTTTTTCCTAGTCACATCTGAGATGCAATTGTTGGCCATTTTCAACAATGTACATCAAAAAGAAAGATATTGATTGACTGAAAATGGTTCAATATTGGATTAAATGTCTTTTTTTCCTCATGTATATTTATAATTGCTCTTTACCTAAAAAAAAAAAAAAAAATGTTTTATCCGATTACTCGATTAATCGATAGAATTTTCAGTCGATTACTCGATTACCCTCATTTCCGGACTACATGCCGCTACTTTTTTCCCCCCTCATTTTGGGTGCTGCGGTGTGTGCAATGATGCGGCCAATTTGTGCATTTTTCTGACAGCCGCCAGGGGCACTCGAGCATGGAATGTGGGAGTGAGACACGTGGAATATATGTGTCAAGGAAGACTGTAGTTTGCACTATTACCGGTGGTTTAACTTGCGTTGTGCATGAATAGAGGTGCCGGACCCTCGTCTTTATGCATAAGTAGAATTGGAAGACCTGCATCATGGAAAATGCTAGAAGAAATTAAATTGGCCATCCGTGTTGTATGGGAAGCTTTGATGACGAGCGGCGAGAGATCGTTTGCCAAGACTCGCTGCATGCGAAGAGCAGCTTTTACACAGGTATGCCGGGGGAGCCTGGCAGCGTGAAGGGGTGTGAAAGAAGTCAGCCATTACCAACGGGTTTCGACGGGCCAGTCTGCTGCGTGACGAGGAGGACGGCACGGGCTCAGGAGTGAATTTGCCTCATTTGAAGGCGACAGCGAAGGAGAGACTGAGTAGGTGCGTGGCCAACTGAAGACTTCCATGGTTTGAGTGCACAGGAGGAAGATGAAGATTGCTAACAAAGACTTTTATGTTTTTAATAACCAGCCCAGTTAGTCCTGTCCCGCCATGCTGATGTTATGTAACTTCCGTGCCGCTGGTAAATAACTGCCGTGTTTGCCGGCGCTGTTTGGAACGAAAAGTTAAGATGTGTTATTATAATTTTGAAAACTCTGTATTTCTTTGTCAATGTCTCTTGTTACTAAGTGGGCACACACGGCTAATAGGCAGGAGAGGCTTATGTATGTACAAAATGTTTTTTCCTTTAAAAATGTACTGGGTGAGGCTTGTAATCAGGTCCAGAAATTACGGTACTAAAATATTCGATAGCTGCAGCCCTACTGTATCATTTTTGCATTTAACAGTGTTAGTTATAAATTAGTAAGTTATTGAGAGGCCTTTTGGTTATTGATAGGCTTGCTGTCCTATAATTGACAGGTTAACAAAGTGTTTCATGGACCAAGACCACAACAGTCTCCTCACCTGTAGCACCAAATGTTTTTATCTGATGACGGAGAACAATACCTGTTGGGTTTATGTTTTAGTTCAGTGCTCATTGTTCAGGGAACACATCTTCAATGACATTGACTAATTGATTGTGATTAAATTTATTTGAAAAAATAAATACTGGCACTTTATTTGAAGTCGAGACTGTTCTTGTCTTTGTTTTGTTCATTATAATACTTTTATGTCATCATGGAAAAACCTGGTTAGGTCAAAGGCAAATCTATGTTGAATTCACCACTAGTTTTTTTTTAACCTCCATGTGTTGAAAAACTCAGGTGAATATAATGTACATTTAAAAATTATATATTTATTATCGATTATCGGTATCGGCTTTGAGGAGCAGGAAGTTATTGATATCGGTTTCAAAAAATTGATCTCGCGCACCCCTATTATAAAACAGACTCTGAAAAGCTTGCAAAAGAACATAGGATATACAGTGTGTGTTTTTATACATACATACAGACATACACGGTATGGCTCTTGTGGGATCACATTTTAAAATATGTTGTGTTTAGGCTTTCTCTTCTAAAAGGTTCCCGCCCCTAGCCTACACAATGAATAACAGTTGTAATTGTGAAAACTGAGTCCTTTCAAATCATTGTGACTAATTGTATTCTTATGCACATCAATAATACCGTATTGGCCCGAATATAAGACAGTCCTGATTATAAGACGATCCCGTTTTTCAAGACTCAAGTTTGAAAAAAAGACTTTTTGAAAACCAAATTAATTTTTATACAGAAAATAATTACAGTACATCTGAAACAAATGATTATAACAATATATTTGAGAGAAAAAGCATGCTTTTTGCCTCATTCAAATCTTAATATCTGAACATTTAAATATGTAAACTAAAGTGCAATCAGATTCATAAATGAACGGCTTCTGGCTTTTGATATGAAAATAAACCAATCTATTGTGATAAAACAACAAAATTGCAATAACTGCATTAACCATCAAAGTGAAGTCTAACTGTAACTGTAGTCTTGAAACAAATCTGAACAAGGAAAAACATCACAATAAAATAATGCAAACTGGTTAAACTTTAGAGTAGCTGAGATCTGTCATGACAGAACATCGCTTCAATGATATCTGGCGCCATCTAGACGCCCAGTCTTATTTCAATGCAAAAAACACAGTCTTATATTAGGGCCAATGCGGTATGTTTCAAAATTGCATGTAGCACACTTATTTTTACTCTTTGGCCATCATTTGTAGCGACAGACAAACCAGAGTTGCTCTAAAATGAGCTGTTACTAAATTCACCACACAATAACTGGTAAATTATCACTTTTAACACTTGAAGAAGACTCATTATCTTCCTACCAGTGTAATTTTCGTCAAAAATGACAATAATGAAAATATCTTGTTGACGAACTTTTTTTTTTTCTTGACGGCGTGATGATGACGAGCTAAACACGTGTCTTGGGAGACTAAAACATAACGAGACGAACGCCAGTTTTTGTCTAATGTGACGAGAACGAGATGAAGAATCACCATAGTTTCCATCAAGTTCACAATGTGACATTTCCCTATCATATGTGTAGTTAGCTTGCATTGCAGCAGAGTCTGGTCCTGTCACTTATGTGATGTGCTGCGCTCCTGGTGGAGGTAATTAGATTTTTTTTTTTTTTAAGGTAACTTTTTCTTTCGTCGCTTTGATGTTAATGCACATTTTAGATGATGTGCTTATTTGTGACTTAACATAAGAGTTGAATAATTACCTCATTCACTACGAAAGACACCTAAAGCCATCAACGGCAGGTATTGAGTTAACTTGCCCAGCCATACTCCCCTACCGCACACACTCATTATTATTAGTAGTCACTAATCTAGTTATGAAATCCTTGTTTTGCACAGTCGCAGGAACAAAAGCGGTACTTGGCATGAGTCGAGGCAGCTCGAGGGATCGGTTGTTCATTATTATGGCGAGAGAACTACACTCTTAAAAAAATATACAGTGCAGGGTGAAAAGTGCTCTGTGATTCATAATCCTTGGAGGATTTTCTGAAAGCATGCCACAGACACAATTAAGATAAAATTGGGGTGAAAAGCACATTATGTATCCTTTAAATTAATGATAAAAAGTTTTACAAAGCAAAATTACCCTAGTTTCATTTCCGTTTTCTAGACCGTTCTAAGCAGTTGATATGGATCTGCTCTTTGCTCCCTAATGGGAAAAGTCTTTTTTATCAAGCTACTAACTATTTAAATGGAATAAATGTTTGTAGTTATTAAGACTGCGCATAACACATGGCACTGCAACCACCATTCTCAAAAATTTTCACTACATTTTCAGCATAATTTTTCATATATAATATTCACTGTAATTATAATTTAACTGAAATCCTTTGTAATGTGAAGACACATATCATAGGAGTGTAGTGTACACATCTTACCACAGTCTTCCAATGACGTGCGGCTGCTCGGCCTTTCGGAGTCCCGTCTGCCGAAGAGGCGCTCCATCGCAGCGTCCTCTCGCCGAGCGCGCTCACTGTAACTCTCCTTGAAGCTTGGCGGGTCTTTGTCAGGAATGTCATCCTCGCCCAGGTAAGCGTACGGGCAGAAATCCCGCGTACGAGAGTAGATGTTGGCGTTGTCGTAGCAGTCGGAACAGATGACCAGTGGACCGGCACCGCCTTATTATAAAAGACATATGACATGTATTTGCAGAAACTACTTCCTTCCATTTTTCAACTGATAATATTCTACACGGAATGCAAATGCTTCATAACAACAAGACATCCATAATGACTAACAGACCTGAAGGGGCTCCAGCTAGTCTATCACGAGCCTCCCCAGGCTGGAAGCTGCTACGTCCTGTGAACAGAGATCCCACTCGGAAGTGGAGCCGGCCGCTACCGTCCATTTCTGCTTCATTGCCTGCGTCTCCGTAGCAACCACCTGGGATACACAAGAGAATGCGTCAGGAAATCTCGCTAGGAACATTTAGATTTTTAGTCACTGGTGCCATAAATGGCAATCAATATGAAGTAATTTTGATTTGAAGTAATTAAACGATAAAATTATTCATTTTGATATGCCAACAAGAAAGAAGTGTGTGCCATTTTAAAGATGGTTTGCTCACTGTCAGAGCTCTTGTGCACGTATCCATTGGAGAGAGGAGGCATGAGTTGCTGGTGGCTACCAGCCTCAGAATTGCTATAGCCTTCAGGAGGTTCTGACAAAGTCCCCTGAGAGGAGAGGTAGCTTGGGATGTCTGGCGGTAAATTCATTTCATCTGAGGAAGGAATACATCATATTTGAATGGAAAAGGAATCATATGAATATATATATTTTTTTTTATATCACACTACACACACACACTACAGTTTGCTTACCTGTGTTGGTAATGCTGTAGTCTTCACTTTTCCTGCGCATGTGATAGATAACAATGACCCAAACCAGCGAGGTTCCGACCACACAGCACACAACCACAATCACCACGATGCCGACAGTGGTCCAGCGATCCTGGTCGTAACCCGTGCTGGTGTCGCAGTTGGGCGACGGCGACACGGCCAAGTTGATGTGGCCGCGCTCGGTTCCCAGAGTGTTTGACATGATGCACGTGTACTTCCCAGCGTCGCTGGGGCCAGCATCGACGATGATGAGGAGCTGGTTGGCGGCAGCGAAGAAGTGTCGCTCGGTGAGCACTAGCGGCCCGTCATCCTTAGTCCAGTTCAAGCGCGGCGCAGGGCTGCCTCCGGCAATGCACTGAAGCACAGCGGTTTCGCCTTCCGCCACTGTTCGGTCTTCCAGGGGCCGCATGAACAAAGGAGTTTCTGAAATAGGAGGGGGTGTCATTGCTTAACCCTTGAGAGTCGAAGGACGCGCCGGCGCGTCCTCAGCGCACGTCGTCTTTGAAGCGCCCTCACGTTTTAATTACGTCACCCACATGCCGTTGGTTGGTCTCGTTTTAAAGTGCGGAAGTTGCGGTTTACTCTCGTTATTATTTGAAGTCAATCGACCAACTAGAACGTGAGATATTGTCATTTAAGTTTTTATAGTTTTATTGTCCTCTCAAAAAAACATTAAAACGCTGCATGGATCATTTGTTTATGTCTATATTTCCATCATTTCTAGTCCTTTTTCAAAACGGAAGCTCCATGAAAAAAACACAAATCAAACGAACCCTTTCAAAGTCACAGTGGAAGCACAAAATGCGTTTTTTTTTTTTTTTATATAAATATAACTGCGGTGCGAGGTTCAACTGAACGAGAGGGAGGAGGAGTGTTCTGAAGCAGCGAGGTGGCGAGCGACGGCCAGTTGGATACTGCTGGATCGAGCAGCGACTTTGTGTGACTTTGACAATGAACGGAAAACTAAATTTAGCGCAAGCAATTGTGCTTCTGATCAACTTGAGGAAGAGGATGGTCCAAATTCGTCATCATCGTCTTCTTCGGAAGAGTCCTCGAGTGAAGATAGTGACGGATTTGAACACGTGGGTGACGCCATCGACGAGCAGAGGTAAACCAACTCACTCTTTTTTTTCATGCTGAAAACGTTTCTTTTGAAAGTTTCTTTTGATATTGCAAGACAAAGTTAATTTTGATGCAATATAAGTGTGTGTTTGTGTATATAATAATAAAATGTGCATATCAGATCAAAGTCGTACGTGCACTGTGGGTATCCCAGGCAGGAATTTATAATTTGTGGTGTTCTTCTTTCTATATGAAGATTAGGGATGTAGCACATATTCAGCTATGGTATTCTTTCTATTGTCATACATATAGATTTCCATTATTATTTATTGCTGTATATATTTTTATTTTATACTTTATTATTTTCATAAATACTGACTTATTTTCATGTACATTTATAGTGACAATGAAAGCAAAGTGAAATGAAAATGGAAGGGTGGAAAGAGGACCGACACCCCATGGAAGTGTGAGCTGTGTGATGTAGCCGTGTCTAATTCCAGGACGAAACTGCTTTTCGGAGTGGCATGACTGAAAAAAATTTAACTTGTTTATTGTAAATATTTTTGAAAATGCTTTTTTCCCCCCAATGTTATATATATATATTTTTCCCACATCAATCTTCTCAATTTGTGTATATAAATGTGTGTTCAAGAAGCTTGATTGTGTGTACATAGTTTTCATCAGGCGATTGGCCGCAATACCTAAACTCATAAAGAGATGGCCTCTAAACACTTTTTGTGTTAGATGGTATATATTTTTTCATTGTTCTTCACTGTTAGGTCTGCTGTATATAACCTGTTTTGACTGGAGCATGTATAAAGGCAAAAAACGCCTATGGCTATACCTGTTGTTTATGTTGAATTGTCAAATATAAGACTATTTATTCTAAATTTTTTTGGTTGAATGTTCATCCTAACATGTTGAATAAATATTACAAAGTTTCAAAACGGTTCGTTACGCATGTTTGGTTGTCAATTGGACATCAATATTAAAAATTTTGACAAAACGATTTTGGAATTTTTGGTCTTTTTGGGCCCAAAATGATGATTTATAATTGATCAGTGAAGGAAACAACAATTTGGACATGAAGTTCAAGGTGTCACAAAAAAAGGGACCAAACCAGGCCATCGTAAACAATTCTTTCTTTGAAATATAAAGGCAACTTCAAAGGCATGCAAAATCAGACAAAATAGGCCCAGACCTTAAAGGGTTAAAGACAACTTTGATTAAAATGACCTGTTGGTTCTGTATGCTATATTTAAATGTTTGTAATTCATCTATCATTTACAAGCTTTAAAAATAATGTGCAGCTTAATAATAAAATAACGTTATTTTGACACAAGTCACCGTGGTTGTTCACGTCACACTGTAGTGATGTAAAATGTGCTGCCGTAATTAGGTTACGCATTAAAAAGAGACTATGTTCCTTTCAAGCCGCATGTACAATTATACAGGTACTCCCTGCAGGCATGAAAATGGGTCAGGGGTTAAAAAGGTGAGTAGGGTGTGGAGGAAATATGTTCCGGCGTTCTGCCAAAATGTCCTCTGTCGGCGAAACGTCTACATGAGGCGAATTTGAAAATTTAATTTAATTTAAATTTGGTAAATCTGGTTTAATTAGTTGAAGGAATTGATTTCAACCACCATTGACTCGCGCTAGCTTTGCCACTCCGGAGCCCTGAAACTAACAAATAACATGCAAACTGCGCAAAATTTGTTCAAATCAACTCCAACGACTAATTAAACCCCACCTAACTCAAAGATTAAGCCTAATGTAAAAAATTCTGAACTTCCCCTTTAAAATAAAGACCATTGAATCTGGCCATTAAAATGTTGTAATATTTTGTAACAACCCTGGGTTACCAGACCTGCTCGACTTGTGCGATTTCAACTGTACAACGCCAGACTCTCGTCCGCCATTTTGTCTCCAGTCTTTTTTTTTTTTTTTGGTCGCACAAACGGTACCTAATTGTACCTCACAGCATTTTATTATTTACTTTCTTAACATGACTTGTTCTGTCCTCACTAAACGTAAAGTTGTTCAGCTTGACAGACGGTAAACAAAAATTGTTCTTTTGGAGCTTTTTACTTCCTTCACTTAAGTTTTGACAATTTGTAAAGCAAAACAACACGCATTTTAACAATAAAACACTCAACACAAAACAATTGGTGTTCAAACGTCCATCTAGTCTGATAAATGTGTGAATTTAGTAAATTAAATAAATTTGCTTCAAAAAAGTCTGCCATCTTAAATGCTAACGTATTTACAAATTAATTGTCATAGCAAATCGCTAACACGTAACGCCACAAACTGTAGCTCGAACTTAACTACAAATGCATACGTAAACATACATTAGCTGAAGCAACTTACAGCCTTATGTGCGCCAAACCAGAGCGCAGCTATCCTTTATCCATGTGAGATGTCTGCATGCTCCGAATGGAAGCATGATTGAACAACAGTCCAGCCAGAACCAACGCTGCCACCAGAGGTGGCCTTAATTTCATTTTGAGGTAAAAGAGCCAAAGTTTAGCTCTGTGAGACGGGTTGACGGGCACTAAACAACAGGGCTGGTCAGCACGACCCTTTTGGGGCATTTATGTCTGGGTTGGTATCGGTGGAAGTTTAGCACAGACACACCATCAAATGTGACCGACAATAATTCCTCCTGCATGTTGTCCACATTTTCAATGTTACTTCTGTCTTGGTCAGTCTTATTTTTATGTCTCGTTTTACACTGGCTCAACCTGTAAAGCCTGGATGGGTGAGACAGTTTTACATCACCACATTGCGACGTAAATAACAATTGCAACTTTCGTAGAAATATTTTTTTAAATAATATATTAAATTGCAAATCATTTTCAAAGGTTGTATGTAATAGATAATTTACTACTATTAAAATAAAACATAGAACCAACATGTCATTTTACTCTGAATTCTCTTTTATACTAGGGCTTATTATTATCAATTATTTTGAGAAATAAAATCAAAATTTTAAAAATAAAAACAAAACATTTAAGTTCCCATTTTTGTGATATAAAAATGATAAAATATAAGGGGGGTAAAATTTCAGTATATGTAGTGTTTCTTTTTGTATTATAAAAAAACAATGAATAAATAAAAAATAGCCAATGTCTACAAGCATTGGCTGTTTTTGACAGAAATAGACATCCAAACCATTTGAACTTCAATCACTGCAATCCTCCCAGTTCATATAGACTGGATGTTGATTGTCACCAACAAGTTTGGAAGCTCAAATATGGGATTTAAACATTTAGTGTCAAAGATTTCTCGAAACGACTGGCTATTGGCTATAAAAATAGTTGTAGATTCATTTAATACTAGATTAGTCATTATATCATAGCCGCCCTATTTAGTAATGCAGTGATTGTCAACGCCAAAGTAGTTCTCTTTTGAAATCAACAACTCACCCAGGACGGTAAGCGTGGCGTTGGCCGACAAGCTGCCAGCCGCGTTCTGCGCCGTGCAGCTGTACACGCCCATGTCCTCCATCTTGACTTTGGCGATGAAGAAGATGTCGTCGTCCGGCATCACGTGCATCCTGCGCTCCCGGGCGGCCGGGAAGTCAGTGCCCCCGTCTTTTTGCCAAGCGATCTGTGGCGAGGGGTGGCCCTCGGCAGCACATTCCAGCCGGGCCATATTACCGGTACGAATGGTCAGATCCATGGGGGTCTTGAGAAACAATGGCAGCTCTGAGGATGCATTGGGTACACATTACACTCGAGTGTTGATCTGCCGATTTGAGGGCTCAAAACGATTAATCGGATGACTAGGGTTTAAAAAAAAAAAAAAAAAGATTCCACATTTGAAAAAGACTGCAATGGGTCTACTGCAAAGTAGGTATGTCAAAATTAACTGACAGCTCGTCCTTGATCAAATTAATCTCCAAATATTATGATAATTGATAAATCAACAAAAGGCCATAAACCTTCTGCGGGTAATAGATTAATCATAAACCTAAAAAAAAAAACGTGCTCCCTTCATAATGTGATTTTTTTTTTTTTTTTTTTTTTTTTAAACAAGAATAACGTAGAAGAATGTTTGTCTTTATTAAATGCTTCGTTGGGTGAGTCCACTCAAATCTACTTATGCTGCTGAGAGCAGTGTTTCATTTAAACAAGATTGACAACATGATTGACACATCTGCGCCATTGATCATACAGCCAAGCTTCTCTGGCAAGATCAAAGTTACAAACCTGTCAATCATCATTAACTTTAACTAGCCTACTCCAGTGCACTGCTGACCAAAAAAAGTAGCAGGAGGGAGAGTGAGGCTGTACTACCGTGAAGCAGAAAAACAAATATTTTTTTTTCCATTAAAAATCTGATCTTTTTCACCCGATTCAGATCCTCTGAAAAATGGCATGATCAGCCCTATTTCCGATCAGATCGGGACATCCATAGCAGCAAAGTGCCCCTTCACATCCTCAGTAACGGTAACGGCGTTGCAAAGTTGGCAAAAGTAATAAATTAGATTATTCACCACTGAAAAAATTAACACCGCTAGAAACACTGTTATATTCTAACACAGTTACAATACTGGTAGTGAATGAGTTATTGTCACGAAATCAAGAATGGCTCTCTGCGAAATCAGGATTGTTCGCCGCAGAATCGGCGATCTCCCGCTGCATAATTATCTCCGATTTCTGTGGTCGTCAATACAAGCAGCCCAATTATCTTCGTAATTACTTCAAATATAAAATTTGCTAACATATGATTTTGCTTTGGGGAAAAAAATGAGCAATATTTACTGAGATTGTACAGAACAACTAAGTAAATGAATCATAATTACTTTAAGGGAAAAAAAAAGTCAATTTAATCTATCACGGTGTTATAATATGAAAACCAGCAATTAATGCCGTTTGTTTGGTTGCAGTTAATCATTAAATAATACTGAATGAACAGTAATATCTGGTACATATGATATAAGAACACTAATTTGGTAAATTATTCTGTAATCAATTTTAATGTAACGCTAAAATTTATCTAATAAATCAATAGAATGATTGACAATTTAGGAAGTCTTCCAAAAATATTCGATAGTGACATACTTACCATTAACAGTGAGCTTAGCTCTATTGGAGTAATTGGCGCCAAAGTGGTTGGACACCACACACTGGTAGCGGCCCTCGTCGGTGAAGTTGACGTTGAGGAGGTGCAGTACGGTGGTGTAGATGAGCTCGCCTTCCTGGTACCTGGCATAGTTTTGGACCTCGGCATCGTACAGCACTTCGCCGTCTTTCCTCCACGCCGTGCTCATGGGCGAGTCGCTGCTGCTGGACGCCACACAACTCAGAGTCACATTGTTGCCGCGCAGTGCCACCGATGTTTCAGGGTGAGTGCTGATCCGAGGCTTGGGGAATTCATCTGTTGGGTTAAAAGAATCTCACCATTACGTTAGATCTGGATTAGATGGGAAAAAAACGTTTATCATAGCAATTTTAGTTTTTTTTTTTTTTTTTGGGGGGGGGGGGGGGTGAGATTTTGCCAAGACCTAGGACTTAACAGTGAACTGAATAACAGGAAAAATTTCATGACAAAAACAAGTCGATCCACAATCAATACTGACCACAAACAAAGTCTTCTAGGCTAACAGAAAGGACATCATGACCCAGCAGAACAGCCGGGTGGGCGCAGACGGCAGACACGGAATGTAGGAAATGGCTTTTAGTGAGCCAAGGTCCCAGCCACTGCATGTGGCAGTCGCACAGCAAGCTGCTTGTTTTGAGGATGCTAGAATAAAACAAGAAGAAAAATTCATTTTATTGGCAAAGGCAAACATTCTTTTTTTAATACTTACAACACTTTGAGCTTCGTATGCAGCAAAGCTTCTGGGTGTATTGACATGATGTCATTCTTACCAAGATCCCTATCAAAACAAAAATATCAAATGTGGATTACAGGCAATTTGGTTACTACTCATCAAATAAAACAACAGTGAAACCACACAATACAGAAGCAGCATTTCACTCACAGGTGCTCCAACTCATCCAGACCCTCAAAAGCTTTCTTGGTGATTGACTTGATTTTATTCTGCTGTAAGTTGCTGGAAAGGAAAATGTTTGAAGGTGAAGTAGTTGCTTGACAAACAGCTTTTGTTGACATGAATTGCAATAACTAAACAAGCATTTGAGTGCCCTCACAGTGTGTTCAGCTTTTTCATTCCATCAAACACGCAAATGGAGTCTTCAATGGCCCAGGAAATTTCATTACTGTGGATGTCTCTGCCAAAACAAAGAGTCACATATTAGGTTAGACGTACACATACACAGAAGCCCTAACTTTAAAAATTACTATATTCTTCTCCTCATACAAGCCAGCCACCAAAGTCACGCTATCACAGTGGGCCTCTGTTCCGATGAGTGGGGAATGAACTGGCCCCCCGTTTGATCAAAAAGCTGGTCCACGGGCCCACAGACATGCCGGATGCCTTGCAGGCCCAGGCTCCTTTTGTCCGTTCCTCCTCACGCTTGGCCACCTCTGAAAGAATTCCTGCACTCTCTCGAGTCCCCTTTTACATGAAAGCACCCATGCTGCTATGTCAAGCTGTCGCAGCTGACCTCCTTCTCCAGTCACAAATAATGAGTTCACAACATTCCTTCATTCCATAGCAGATGGATGTATGATGAGGAGGCTACATTTTATGTAATTCGTCCATGACTGCATAGTGCGGCAGACTTGAGCTGAAACAGGAACTGATTTTCATATTCTGCATGAGAAGGGGTGAGTGTTACTGCTGCAATTATTACACAGAGTGGCAGGCAATATACAGTATAAGCGGGAACACTCAAAGAGAGCTACATTAATGATTAATTATTATAATATTGCTAACAATGACAATCTGGATGGAATATTAAAAAGCAAAATGTCATCAAGGTAAAAAATTTCTATCATCCTAATGACTAGATGGAAGGTTTGGTGGATGAACAGTCTAGATGACAAGAACCAACTAGGTGTTGGAGAATTCTAGGAAAGGACAAGTTTGGTGCTCTTGGACTTAAACAGAGGATGGATTTACACTGCATGGTTCAAATGACACCCTTCCGTCTTTGCGCTATGAAGTGGCGCAGGCCAATAGGATTGCAGCATAAATGCAGAGATCAGACATTCATTCCCCTTCGAAGTGTGATTTTCATCTTACCACCCAACCTAACAAACACCAGCTGTGAAGCCAAACTTCAAACTTCATAAATTAAATATTTGCAGATGGTGGCTACTGTAGTCAAATCAGGTTAAAGTTAAATGGGACTAAAATAAAGTCAAATAGGAGGAAAAGTCAAATGGGGGTTACGTAAAATGGGAATAAAGTTAAGTACATTTTGCCTAGGTCAACTGAATGTTATGTCAAGCTCTAGTTAGGCCATATCATTGTGATCGCAGAGGTGGGTAGAAAAGCATTACATTTACTCCGTTATGTTTACTTGAGTAACTTTTTGAGAAAAATACTTCTAAGAGTAGTTTTACTAAGCCATACCTTTTACTTAGGCTACTCTTATGGGGCTGTCCCAAACGACTAATTTTCTCCCGATTAGTCAGCCGACTATTTTTACGATTAGTCGACTAATCTAATAATTTAAAAAAAAAAAAAAAAATCTTTTTTTTTTTTTTTTTACTAATTTAGCAATTAAATTTTTGTTGACGCTTATCAATTCACAAAAACATATCGGAACACTTAAATTATTTATTAAAGTACAAATAAAAACGTAAATAACAATAATAAATCACAAATAAACAATGAGTTCAAATGCTGGTAGAATTAGCTAGTGCAAAACAATGGAATGTAAACATATTCAGAACACTGACTTCGCCTTTCCAACATGATTCAAAACAATTCTTAAAAAAAACACCTAGCCTTAATATTATAGTATAGTACTATATATAATAATTATTCATTGCCAATCAGATTTTTCATAAACGGTGTCATTTTAAAGGTATTCTTAGTGTAGAATCTAAATTCTGAAGTATGCGGGATTAACTCCTGAAATCGTTATTTATATGACGAACATGACATGCTTTTATTTTGAAATGTTGACCGGAAGTACGTTCGCCAAACCGCTAACCGGAAGTACGTTCGCTAAACCGCTAACTTTAGCTTTACACTCCGCAAAAAAAATCACTTTATGTCATTGCATGTGTCAATAATAGATTTTTTTTGTCACTTTTTTCGTTTGCAAATGCTGTTAACCAGCGATTTTTCATGTTTGAAATGTTACCTTTTAACCGCAAGTTTGCTTTCACGAGACGACTGCCAATGTTTCATAGCAGGCTAAAGTACCGGTAGGTTGCCTTTTTCCCCCCATTCACCTCAGTGTAGCAATGCTAACGTTACAGTGTTTAATATAGATGTGTTTTCTTATTTTATATGTCTGAACTTTAATTCTACAGCGTGTTGATAAGAGAAAGGAGTCTCACATGCCATCAGCACGCACGCACCAATGTATGCACGCACGCACGCACGCACGCACGCAGCGATAAAAGGCAGCCATGAAAATTACCGCCCTCATTTTTATTTGCCGTGCGATAAATGGACTCATTGCATATCGCGACAGGCTTAGCAACTTCAATAAAACATGTCGTTAGTTAGTTAGATGGACTTACAAACTGGGCGACAGCGCTTGAGGTGTTTATTCACGGCCGACGTGCAGCCAAGCTTGGCATTGAAGAGACACGACAGAAAGAGTGTACCTTCCTTTGTTTCTTTGAAATAAGTCAATGTTTTGGACACTCTGGTGCGCTTTTTTTGGCTTTGTCCCGCTTTCCCCGCTACAGAGCGCATCCGACATTCTGAACTTTCCAAGCATATATTTTTTTAACCTTTTATTAACCGTCGACGGGATGTGCTCGTCGATGGATTTACGTCATCGAAGACGTCGACAATGTCGACTAGTCGGGACAGCTCTATACTCTTACACAGTTACTTTGAGCTACACTAGTCGTTATATTTTTCCTCTTGTACATATTAGATTTTACTTCTATATTTTTACGACTATATTTACCTGAGACGCCAACAGTCGCTCAACCACTTTCACCAATGAAGCGTTGCAATAATAATAATCACATGACTCCATTATATCAATCAGACTCAAGATTGCCGTTCTATGATAAAGCCGGCCTGTTTTTTGCGTCTTTAAAGCACCGTAAAAATTTTGACATAGAGCACCGCCACCAACATGACTTGAAAGCGCAAATTTTAATATCCCTCCCAATTTTTATTTGGCACCTATTCATCATGGAAAACCAGAGATATGATCCTTTCATTTTCACAATAGGAAATATCTTTTTTTCCACTGGAGGGCACTCTTGCTCTTTGGATGAATAATGCTTAATTTCTGTAGATTTTTTTTCTCTCGCCGCAATTAAATGTTTTTGCTGTTGTATTTGTTTGGCTAAATGTGGTTATGTAATATGTTATAGTACTGTACGTATAATAATAACAGTTCATATAGATAAGTTTGTGCTGAGAAAAAAGAAACTACCAATTAAAAAAAAAAAATCAAACATCTTAAGCAGTTACTCAAATTTTCCTATTCTTTTCACCAAATACGTTTTTACGTGTACTTGAGTACATTTTTGAATGACTACTTTTAACTTCAGTAACATTATTTTGAAGTATCTCTACTCTTACTGGAGTAACATTTTTAGCTAATCTACCCACCTCTGTATGATCGTTCATCGCAAATAATTTTAGGGCAGGATCAGTGATCATCCGTTCGTGGATTTCCTCAATCAAACGTGCCAAAAATGTGCATGTCAACAGCCAGAGTCAAATCTTTCATGTTTAATATTTAGGTCATAGTTGATAAAACATTGACCAATTCTCTAGTTTAACTTTCGAGTACATTATTTTGTTATTATCAGTTAAAATATAAAAAAAAAAAAAATCAAGTTTATAGAAAAGCGCAATGATAATCGGGATCGGACAATATGAAAAAGATGTGTGATCATTTTGTTTTCGCCAGAATTATGTCAAATATAATTGTTATTCTTACTCATCTCCACGTCTGCATTTTTACATACTTAGTCGTTGTAAACCCAGCCATATTGAACTTGTCACTTGACTCGGCATTAAATCAGAACTGGACACTTTGACCTTCAGCTGCAGTGTAAATCCAGCCTAAAGTGATGATAATGAGGACACGAACGCAACACAGATAAGTGAGTGCAGATTTAAAATTGTGAACATTTCGATGGTTATCTTCATTTGACTAGAAAGGAATATGAAAGTGCTACACACTAAAGAGTGAGGCAAACAAACCTGCCATGATCCTTCCAGAATGCATAGAGACCAAAAATAAGTCATATTATTTCTGGAAATTATATTTTGTGAAGCCCAAAAACTACATAAAAACCCAAGGGACATGTTTTATTCGCCAAATCAGTCTCTTGTGATTTTCTTTTGACAATGGCCCAGACTAAACCGATCATTCTTAAGACATGAGGTCGCACTTACAATGTGCGCAGATTGGCCAGGCTACTGAACACACGCTCTCCCACGTGGCTGATGGAGTTTTCGCCAAGATTCAGGGTCTCTAAGAGACCTAATCCCACAAAAGCGGTCTCCTCTAGTCTTGTAAGATGATTGAAGGACAGGTCTCTGCAAAAAAAAAAAAAAAAAAAAAAAGACAAAAAATTTAAATTCCATTGACAGCAATAGACATCCAACCCATCTGATTTGGGAGAGGCTGGCGGCGAACAATCCCAAACAAATAATCCCAGTCCTAATGGATTGGACGTCGAACATCGTAAATTGCAGCGAATGAACATGAGAACACACTTACAGTTCCTCCATCTTCTGGCAAAACTCCCAGGCGTCTGGTCGGATGATGCCCAAGGCATTCTGGCTCACTCGCAGGACACGCAACATGCGAAGGCCGTACAGCCAGCCTTTGTTCACCTCTGTTAGGTTGTTGTGCTCCAGCTCTCTGAAATAGAAATTGTGTTTAACAACCCCTGAAGATGCGAAAAGGAACCAATTTATGATAAATTTCTTTTCATGAGGATTATTACAAAGTAGCCATGTGCCGATAATTGTTTTGAAGATAGACCGAGTGTTTAAAAAGTCATGGTATCAGATACCCTAGAAACTCTAGCCTGATACACCAGACTCACCGCTGTTCCAGCTATTGAGTCTGGCCACCATTCAGCGGATAAAATTTCCAGGGCGGAGCAAGCCACAGCAAACAGACAGCGGAGTGGACCAATCAGCGACGGGCGGACGTGACGTTAGTAAAGCGATGAGGGACTTCAGCGCAGAAGTAAACATACGAGGAGAGCGGAGTTTATTCAACATGGCTAGCGCGAGACAGACTGTTGTCAATGTCTTGTGTTGATGTGTTTTTGGTAATCTAAAACTGATTTTACCATGGATTGGAACATATTCTCGGCTCTCCAGTTCGCGATCTGTGTTGTTGTGGAAACTACTTCCGACGCGGAAGTTAGCAACGCGGACGTTGCTTGTTAAGAACACGTCAAGCAAATAAACGAATCTGATTGGACGGTTGATTTTGTTCTTGCTCGAGAGGCCGTTAATGGGCTGGGTCCCAGACTATTCTCACAGTGTTTGAAAAATACAGGGAGAATAGTCTGGCCGTGCCAGGCAATATAAACTCGCTATACAAGTAATAAGCTACTTTGGGAGTCTTCACTCAGCATCCTGCAAGACGACTGGCCGCTTGCAAACTAGGCTTAAAAAGCGGTTACAGCCTAGGTCAAGATGGGGCGATGGGAGAGCTTAACTATAGGCTGGTGGATATTTTTTCCCTTTAGGTTGTTTTATAAACATGTGTGTTTTAGGATTTAGGAATTTTAATACCTATTAAATAATTTTAACTTAGCTGTGAATTTAAGCAATGCATATATCATTTAAAAATAAATGTAACTTTTATAATGGGAGAAAAGATTTTTACCCGAACTTTTCAAAATAATACCTTTTACGATACCGTGACCCTTTTCAGTACCTTTTAAACGTTATCCAAATGTCTTTTTTTTTAACAATAAGCTACAAATAAAATATGGTGCCTTCTCACAAGTACACAATCATCATTCAAAATGTTCTATTACCCTGGCGACTAGAGGTGGTAGGTGCCGATTCCGAAACCACCTGAGAGGGTGCGTTCTCGGCAGCAGTTAGCATTTTGTGGCAAACTCTGAACAATAGCAGAGGTGCTGGCATAGTAATAGCATGCCGTTAGGTGGATACCCAGGTCACGGCCAAATAAATCTTGATAAATGCACTTTCTTGAAGTTTGGGACACTCCAAATATGGCTCTCAAACCGCCAAATGCTAAGCTAAACGATATCTTGATATTCGTTTGTCTGGAACTGTAGTTCACAACAACAACAACAACAACAGAACTATTCCGTTCTCGCCGAAACTAGTAAACCTCTTTACAAGGCTATTATAATCTAACCTACGCCTTAAAATACGACACGTGGCTGTTTTCTTGTGCAACAAGAGGAGTCGATAAAAAGCCAGTCAAGTAGGCAGAGTCTTAGCAGCAACGACGCTGAGCAAGGTGGCTCCCGGCCAGATGTAACGGCGACTGGCAAAGAGAGGGTGGAAGTCGCCCAAAAAAATTTTTTTTTAAAAAGACACAAAAAAAAAGGAACTGGTCATGCAATAAAAGTATTGTAGTAAACTACAGCAAATGCACATGTACCCATTTAAATATAGTGGTACCTCTACATACGAAGTTAATTCGTTTCAGGACATTGTAAGTCGAAATGGTCGTATGGATTTTCCCATAAGAATACATTATAATTCCATTAATTCGTCCCACAGCCCAAAAACCTACACTAAATCCTTAATACTGCTGTTACTATTGCAAATAGCAATTACGAAGGGCAAAACAAATAAATCATGAATAAAAATCAGAACAATAAAATAATAACAGTAATAATAATAATAATAATACCTGTAATAATGTAACAAATCGGGTTCTAATGTGGCGGACTTTTTTTGCTGTACCTGAACGCACCGCGGGGCTGACGTGACGTAAGCAAGAGAGCGCGGTTCTATTTTATTTTCTGTTTTGATCCTGGCGTCAACAGCAGCCGACACTAGGCGAATTGATGGAATAAATGATTAGAACCCTGACGAAGCTGGCGATTTCTTTGGCTATGATACCACAATAAGAATTGTCACCTTAACTTATAAAAACTGGCGAACGGACGAGGACCGCCGGCCTAGTTCGGCATTCTACGGGCCTATTGTCGACCCAGTTCATGGATGCACACACCATGCTCATATTTTGATATTATTCACATCTTCATTTCAATGGTAAGCGTCACCTTTTTTTTTCTCCACCTGCACTAACCTTTTTGGATCCAGTGTTGATTTCTTTCACAAGAAAATCAGCCAATCGTCAGTCTTCCGGCAAAACAAAGAAATTGCGGCACTGTCAAAAATCGTCGCATTCCGAGCATGTCGTCGCATGTAGAAACAAATGGAGAGTCAAATTTTACTTCTGATGTCGAAAAGATCGTGTGTATAAGGGATCGTATGTCGAGGTGGCCTTGATCACCAGACTCACCACTGTTCGAGCGATTGAGTCTGGCGACCATCCCGCGGATCAAATTCCCAGGGCGGAGCAAGCCACTGCAAATAGGCAGCGGAGTGGACCAGAAGTTAATAAAGCGACAAGAAACTAGCGCAAGCGGAGAACGGAGAAGTTTATTCAACATGGCTAGCGCGAGACAGACTTGTCAATGACTTGTGTCGATGTGTTTTTGGTAATTTAAAACTGATTTTACCGCGGATTGGAACATATTCTCGGCTCTCCCATTTGCAATCTGTGTTGTTGTGGAGACGACTTCCGACACGCAAGAGTGACATTGCTCGGTGAGAACACGCCACGCAAATAAACGAATCTGATTGCACGGATTATTCCTTTCGCTCGAGAGGCCATTAAGGAGCTGGGTCCCAGTGTTTGAAAAATACAGGGAGAACAGTCTGGCCATGTCAGGCAAATGTCGAGGTACCACTGTACTACTCTATATGTATGCTGTTCGCTTGATTAAACTCCAAAGTACCAACGCACGTGCTCAAATCCCCGTTCTCAATGTGACGCGGAATTCAAGCATTTTTCAAAACTTGAAAACACGACAGTATAATCCAATTATTTTCAAGGATTTCAAGGACACGTAAGAATGCTGATTTTTGCTCGAGGTTATCTTTGCATGAGAAACAGATATCGGCCCATGCCTACCAGAAGGTATATACTTACAATTCTTCCATGCTGATGAGTCCAAAAAAGGCTCCATCCATGAGCTTGGTGATGCCATTTCGTTGCAACTTCAGTGAGCGCAGAGAGTCCATCCCCTTGAACGTCAGGCTGTCCACAATCTTGATTTTGTTACGCTTCATTTCACTGATGATCGACAGAAAAAGGGATGTTTCAGTGTAGTTGATTTTTTTTGTATCATTGCGTAGGTGAAATAGAGGAGTTCCGAGAAAATCAATTATTACATGCATCACGATTCGACACGTGACGATTCGATTACGATTCATAAAGGTTCAAAAACGATGATTTTCCCACAGAACTTTATGACAGCCGCTTGTAGCGGAACAAAAATCAAGACGCGTCTGCCACCCGGACACTTTTAACGGACGCACGCAAAACGTTAAAATGGATCCTGCCTGTAACTGAGTGAGAGATTTACTCCTTTTCAAAAGACAGGAAAATAAATTTGTGTATGAGACAGGCAGGAAAAGAAGCGCGACCGCAGTTATTTTTTATAGCGCGAGGGGAAGAGACAGAGTTCGTTGCTCATTGTCTTTCAGATGTCCAGCTGTAGAGTTAAGTCAATTGAAAAATGTCCCGAATGTGTTGCTAAGATCCTCTGTAAGAGGTGAGTACACGAACCCTCTTGTACTGTTTAGCCTTTATTGTTGTTGTTTTTGAGGTGTTAATAGTTAAGCCGAGCGCTAAGCTAATTAGCTAATGCGCCAACGTGTATTTCATATGCAGAACGTGTAAAACCACGATTAAGTACAGCGGTAACACTACAAACATACGAAATAGTACAGAAATCTGCGAAAACAAAGTATATTGGTTAAAAGAAGTTCTATTTTCTAAAGACACTTTGTGTCCAGAAAATGTGGAATTCATTCCACCAGTGTAAATTTTATTGTATTGTTGAAATAATTACTCCCTTTAAAATGGTTAGTGTTTTTGCACTTTCTTGTAAAAATAAATAAATAAAAAGCAGCTTAAGGGCAGCTTTTTGTTGTATGGGCATGTTTCCATCGTTCCTGTTGAATCATTAGGATATTTTGAATAAATAATGGACCAAAATTTGTTTGTCTACTTTATTAATTAGTAATGTACGATGCATCGATAATCGTGATAACCGTGATCATCGTTAATACCGTGATCATCGTTCAAGAATCGAATTGAAGCCCCCTGAATCGTAATCGAATCGAATCGTGGGATGCCTAAAATGGCATACCCCTAATGTGAAAATGTGTTCTCATCTGACGATACTTACAGAAACTGCAGACTAGGAAGTTTAAAGACTCTGGATGGCAGCGCTGTCAATCTGTTCCTGTTGAGCTTCAACACTAGCAGGGAGCTGGAGATGTTGTCGAAACAACCAGGCTCCAGGATGCTGATCTTATTATTACTCAAATTCCTGAAATAAAACAAAAAAACAAAAACAATAACTTTCGAAATGTTCTGCTTTTCTCGCCAGTAAATCCAGTTGAAATTTAGCACATTGAAACTTGGGGACTTACAGATATTTCAACTCCATGGAAGGGAAAGTTCCCACCCTGAGCTCTGAAAGAGAGTTGGACGTCAGGTCCAGCATCTCTAGAGACTCGTAGGGCAGCAGTTGATGCAACAAGAGCTCTGCTATGCGGTTGTGTATTCTAAATCATGCAAGACATATGCAAGTGTGAGTCAAGATGGAACATAGACTGATTATTTATTCATGTTTGCATAACAGCGGAAAAAATGACTCAAATAATCTTTAGCTTTATTAATAATTTACTATGTATTACAACTTGAATTAATATACTTAGCATGAAAGATGAAAGGTGATTCAATTAATTTAATACTTACAATGACAGTGATGTGATGTTGGCAGAAGCTCCTCCAAGGAAGGGGAGCCGTGTCAGGTCATTGTGGTTCATTGATCTGAAATGGAAGTTGAAAAGACACATTAACTTTAGTAGTTGGTTTTGCCAAACCTTTACACCAAGTACCAGCCAACAGGTTTCAATACTTAAAAGTAGGCCTGTCGCGAGAACAAATTTTAGTAGGCAATATATTATCTCATAAATTATTGCGATATGCGATATTATTGCCTGTTTTTTTTTTTTTTTTTTAACGTTTCAACCACGAATATAGTGACAATACATCCTAATAAATCACATCAAAATAAATTGTTATTCTTAAATAAAACAAACGGTATTATAATGTATAAACTGTATTATAATATATAAATATTAAAAAAAAAAAAAAAAAAAAAAACGATGCATAATGAGTCATTTTAAAGCTAGTTAGGTGCAGAATATGAAATAGGTGAGAAACCCACTGTCATTTTTGTTGTCTGCCAATTAGAGCCCATAAAAGCGTTCATTTGATCCAAAATGACCGTCATTTTGTCCTGCAAAGTGCGCATGCAACAAATTTGAAGCCAAATTATTATCATTTATTACATCATATTATCATTGCCAATCAGATTTTTTATAATGGGTGTCATTTTAAATTTATTCATAGTGTAGAATCTGAAGTATATGCGATTGCCTCCAGAAATTTGAACATGACGTGCTTTTATTTTGAAATGTTTATTTGCTAAGCCACTAACCGTAAGCTTTACACTTAGTAAAAACAAACAAAAACAAAATGCACTTCTCTTTCGTCATGCATGTTGTATCAGTAATCGATTTTTTTTTCGTTTGTCCGTATTGCTTGCAAATTCTTTAATCCAGCGGACAGAAGGGGTAGTACATCGTCTTTTTTCCATTAGCGTCAATGTAGTAATGGTAACGTTTTACAATGTTTAATATACTGTGGAAGTGTTTCCTTATTTTGAATGTCTGAACTTTAATTCCACAGGGTGTTGATGGCAAATAAACATCTGTGAAAGCTACTGGAGTCTCATATGCGATCAACACGCACGTGTGCCGAGTGCACGCAGCGATAAATCGCAGCCGGGAAATTACTGTCCTCATCTTTATTTACCATGCGATAATTTGACTTATTGCATATCGCGACCGGCTTACTTAAAAGTACACCTAATGTTGCAATTTAAGATACCTTAACATTATGAAATATATATATAAATATTAGGGCTGATAAATTAAGGCATTAACGGGCGGTAATTGATTTGATTTTTTTTTTATTAACCACGTTAAAATATTTAACGCAATTAACGCATGTGCGGAACGACCCCCTCAAGCATTGCCGCGAACAGACTACAATGGCGCTGTTTGAAGTATATTGAGAGCTAAGAGCAAAGACAAGCAAGTGGAGTGGACGCAGGTGTTACCGGCACCCACCAAGGGGGCCGCTGTTATTTTCAATGTGACCGGCGTTGTCAGATTGAGCAGTGAGGAAGAAAGTGATCGAGCGAGAAAGGGAGCGAGAGAATAGAGAAAAAAGTTAGCGCTGGCTCAAGTACTGCATCCCCCACATGCTTTTGTTTTGTGAATAAAAGTACCCACAAAAAACCATCCAACGCCTCTCGATGTTTAAATGTACGCCGCCATCTTCCTCAGGAGGAAATCGGACAAAAAGAGCCAACCGACGACAACGAGCCAACATGAATCGCCGGTCCATAGCAGAATTGGTAACGCAGGCATTTATTGGAGCCACGCTATTTAATGGAATAAGCGGTGGCATCTCTTCCACAACTGTTATAACTATTGTGGCAAGCGACATGGGGAATCATAACTGGAGATAATCTTTTTCTTAACACCATGTATTGTACTTAACGCAGAGAAGATATACCATTTGCAGCAACCACTGTGACTCATGGTTGCTCAAATTCCCATCATGCATTTGGGCAGTTAAGAACATTTAAGTCGCTACAGTATCATTTAGTGAAAGCACAACAAAAATAATATTCCTATCCCTCAAAAATAAAATAATGTTCACAAAAAGTGCACAATGCAAAGAGATCTGGCATTCCCAATCAAAATAGCTATGCAAACTAATACTCTATTCAAACATTAAGTTTAGCTCAACAAATAGATGGCAATATTTAGTCACAATATGCAAACTATCAAAATTACTATAACTTGTACTCACATTTATCTTTTAAGAATTACAAGTCTTTCTATCCGTGGATCCCTTTCACAGAAAGAATGTTAATGTTAATGCTGTCTTGTGAATTTATTGTTATAATAAACAAATACAGTACTTATGTACAGTATGTTGAATGTATATATCCGTCTTGTCTTATCTTTCCATTCCAACAATAATTTACAGAAAAATATGACATATTTTGGAGATGGTTTGAATTGCGATTAATTCATTTTTAAGCTGTGATTAACTCGGTTAAAAATTTTAATCATTTGACAGCCCTAATAAATATATGAAAATAATGAATAACACTAAACTTAAATACAGTTCTACTAATATAGGGAGGGTCAAAGATAGATTGGACGTCTAGCGCCGTCAGTGGCACTGAAACAGAGCATTCGCAGTACACCTGCACAAGATATCGTTTGAACATCGCCATCACGATATGTGCATGCGCAATAGTCCTATCGCAGGACGTGCAGTTGTTTTTTTGTTTTTTTTTTGAACACGTAAACTTTTGTTTTGCTACATAAAAGCAGCAAGTGTGTAGAGAAGTGGCCTCCTGGATCACTTTTCCATACAGCAATCTTCATACTTAACAGATGAAGCCCTTAGCCTGGAATAAACTGTATTATATGAATAAATTGTGGTGAGTCAACCAAAGTCTTCACTAAAAAAGCTATTCAAGTCATCTGGTGAAAATTCTTCGTTTTAATACTGCAATATACGTACATCGCAATATATCGCAAACCCCCAAAAAGTCACACTGTAAGTTTTTTTCTAGGGTTGTTCCGATCATGTTTTTTTGCTCCCGATCCGATCCCGATCGTTTTAGTTGGAGTATCTGCCGATCCCGATATTTCCCGATCCGATTGCTTTTTTTTGCTCCCGATTCAATTCCAATCATTCCCGATAATTTTTCTCGATCATATACATTTTTAGAGCTGTCCCGACTAGTCGACATAGTCGACGTCATCGATGACGTAAATCCGTCAACGAGCACAACATCCCGTCGACGGTTAATGAAGGGTTAAAAAAATATATGCGTGGAGAGTTAGAATGTCGGATGCTCTGTTTGCAAGCGGGGAAAGCGGCACAAAGCCAAAAAAAAGCAGACCAGAGTGTCCAAAACATTGCCTTATTTCAAAGAAACAAAGGAGAGTACACTCTTCTGTCCTGTCTCTTCAATGCCAAGCTTGGCTGCACGTCGGCCGCGAATAAACACCTCAAGCGCCTTCACGCAGTTTGTAATTTTTTTTTTTCATTTTTTGTACAGCAGAGGGTGCTGTCGCCTTACTAAATAATAATGTTTCATTGACAACGGGCCTATGAGTGCTATTAGTATTGTTCTTAATGCTAATTGAAAGGTTTATTTCATGTTATGGTTTATTTTATGGTATAGAAAATTATATAAGGTTAAAAGGTCATAAATATATACAGTATATACAGTAACTGCACTCAAGGGAGAGATTGTCAATGATAAGGTAATAAATTAAGGTAAAGGCAATTCATATAGGCAATTCATTGATATATAAATAAGGTTTAAAAGGAAAAAGGTGAAAAGTTTTTGTTAATTTCTAATTGTGTTGCTTTATTTGTGTGCACCGTAGCTCTTACAGTGTGTTTACATCAAGGATGGAATAAAAGTTGTAAACCATCAGTTTAAGAGACCATCTTTTCAATCGGGATGCTACACTAGTTAATTCCATCAGCATTTGAACTCATTGTTTATTTGTGATTTATTATTGTTATTTACGTGTTTATTTGTACTTTAATAAATATTTTGAGTGTTCCAATATGTTTTTGTGAATTGATAAGCATCAACAAAAATGTCATTACTAAATTAGTAAAAAAAAATAATAATAATTTAATTATTAGATTAGTCGACTAATCGTAAAAATAGTCGGCTAACTAATCGGGAGAAAATTAGTCGTTTGGGACAGCCCTATACATTTTGGCAATGCATTAAGAAAAAAATGAATAAAACTCGGACGAATATATACATTCAACATACAGTACATAAGTACTGTATTTGTTTATTATGACAATAAATCCTCAAGATGGCATTTACATTATTAACATTCTTTCTGTGAGACGGATCCACGGATAGAAAGACTTGTGACTTTCTATATTGTGACTAAATATTGACATCTAGTGTATTTGTTGAGCTTTCATTAAATGATACTGTAGCCATGCCCAAATGCATGATGGGAAGTAGAACCACGACTGTGCGTAGTGCTACCAATTGATATATCTTTTCTGCGTTGGGAAATAACATAAGGTGTTAAGAAAAAGATACCTACCTTGCTTCCCCACATTGCTTCCCATGATATTTCTAACCGTAGGGAGAGGGATTGTAAGGCTTTAGCCAATTAAAAAAAAGGCTCCAAAGACTGCCAAAATTCACTCTACTCATTTTACGCTGCCTTTTATCTCTCTATATGGATAAAACGGCGCCATTACAGACTGAGCGCGACAATGCGTGAGTGGGTCGTGCACCGCATGCATTAATTGCGTTAAATATTTTAACGTGATACATTTTTTTTTTAAATTATTTACCGCCGTTATCGGGATAAATTTGATAACCCTACCTTAAGCCTAAACTAAAGACTCTGGATGAGTGTAACATATTATGTCTGTAACATTAAATACAATTAGAAAACAATTTAATTTATATATATATTAAAAAAGGCATGGCCGATACTTTTTTGCCGATTCCGATACTTTGAAAATGACGTGATCGGACCCGATCGATAGGCATCGACATCTCTAGTTTTTTCCAATATCGTTCAGCCCTCAGCCAGATTTCCCGGTTCTAGGGAGCATTTATAGGTCATTTCATGTTCATTTTAGGGCATTTACAGGTCACTTCTTGTTGATTTTGAGTCACTTACTACACATTTAGGGACATTCACTTCCTGTTCAGTGACCCAAAATCAACAGGAGGTTATCCGTAAATGCCCCAAAATCAACAGGAAATGCACCAGAAATGCCCCAAAACCAAAAGTAATTGACCAAAAATCAACATATTGTAGATTGCAGAATAATTTCTTTACCTGTCCATAATTGTTGCATTGCCATATTGTGAGATCATTGTTATCGGGAGCCTTGCATTTCAAGTCGTATCGTAAGGTACCCTGAGGTTCCCAGCCAAACTATACATAGTGTGATAGTACTTCATTCACTTATTTACATTTCCACATCACTGTCATTCCTGCAGTTTCCACTTTGCATTATAATTTGCACTTTTTGTTTGTATTAAATTTAAATTTCTATCTTTTTCTAGCTGTTATGGTATGAAAATTGCTGCTTGTTCTAAATTATTAACCCTTTACATAGCAAGTGACTTTTTTTTTTAAAATGCAAATTGATAGCCGTCAGCCCTCCCAGTCAAAATGGATAGGACGTCTAGCGCCGTCAAGTTAAATTAGTGTTTTAAAAAAGGATTTATATGAGTGTTGTCTACTTTTGGAGATTTCACTCAATGACCATTGAGCCTGATACTACAGGTACACGATAATTATTGGTCCGATAATAGGAATTATGGCGTCATCCCAATAAATCCAATAACATTATTAATAGGACCGACAATATACGTATAATATTTTTGGCACGGTGTTGGCGGATTGAGATACGTGCGTTTGTTTTCACTCCTGTTTTGCCAGTACAACGTATCTGTGGCTGCGTGTGTGATTTGGGAAGGAGTTTTACAACAAATTAAGCGCTCCCTTTCTGTGACGTAACGCTCAAGTGACGGCAGTACTGTGCAGCACGGCTGGCTAACAAAACAACTAGCATGGCGTCGGTAGTGTGGGATTTGTCAGTGGAAAACACTTCACTTGCAATTTGTAACATATGCAAAGCCGAAGTTCCACGAGGAGGGAAAAAGGTGTCGAGCTACAACACATCTTAATAAGCCACTTAAAAGATCACGATTGCTTCGATGGTGTTTTAAAAGAGTACGACAACGCGCGGGCTGCAAATGAAGCTGCACATCCAATTTCAAAGCCAGCGGTGCGGCTAAATGTTGGCGCTAGACGACCAACCCTTTTCCCTTGTGTAAGAGATAGGATTCAAGCGGCTACTTCGTCATTTGGAGCCCACGTTCATCACTCCAAGCCGCTGCCACTTTTCAGATGAATTTTTACCGGCAAAGTGTGATGAGATTGACACACTCCTCCATACTTTGAACAGCAACCATGCACGGCACATATAGGTTTTACCACGGACATATGGACATGTAATGTTAGTCCTGTTAGCATGCTTGGTCTGATGGCGCAGTGGCTGGATAAGGATTTCGTACTGTGCAGAGAAGAAACCTCATGCTTCATTGGAAATGGGTTCTCTCCCTGCCGTTCTTATGGATTATTAGAAGGCAAGCCATTAATGCTTTTTGTTCTACCATATTTGATAATGGGGAATGCGCTTTCACTAAATTTAAAACATTTCAGTGACATAATTATTTACTTTTGGATACTGTGAAGAGTCTTAATGCACTTTTTGTTTCAGTTAAATTTGTAAATATTTACCTAGAAGGTAAATATTTACAAATTTAATTTTAGAATTTCTTTACTTGAATCCTAGCCTTGGCTTATGCAGTTTTGTTACTGTTCTAGAGGCCTTATTTTTCTATCTTTGAGCGATGAACCCTACTATGGCAATTAGCAAATGTTTGCATTTTAAAGTGTTGTATAAGTTATTGAGAGGCCTTTTGGTTATTGATAGGCTTGCTGTCCCATAATTGCCAGGTTAAGTTGTTTCATGGACCAAGACCACAAGTCTCATCTCCTCTAGCACCAAATGTTTTTATCTGATGACAAAGCGCAATACTTGTTGGGTTTATGTTTTAGTTCAGTGCTCATTGTTCAGGGAACACCTCTTCAATGAAATTGACTAATTGATTGTGACTGACTAAAATTATATTTATTTGAAAAAAAAAAAAAAAAATATTGGCACTTTATTTGAAGTCGAGACTGTTCTTCTTTTTGTTTTGTTCATTATAATAATGTTCATGCCATCATGAAAAATCTGGTTAGATCAAAAGCAAAGCTCTGTTGAATCCACCAGTACTTTTTTTTTAACCTCCAGGGGTGCAAAAAACTATGAATACACATTTAAAAACTTATATATTCATTATCCGTTATCGATATCAGTATCGGCTTTGAGGAGCAGGAAGTTATCGATATCGGTTTCAAAAAATGGATATCGTGCACCCCTACCTGATACTTGTAGTTTTCCAAAGACATTAACCAGCAAGTTCGTTAAAATAAAAATCAGACTCACATGAAAATTAAAAGTCCCTTTCCACACCAAAAATATGTTAAATATGAGCGGGCTTTTGCAATAAACAGTGTCAATGTTGTGATGCTCTCCCAGCCGGGGCAACTTTAGCACATCCACGCTAACTTGGCGACCTACTTACACTTGGCTTATCCCCTCCGGTGCATCCGAGGGAGCCGTCGAAAGCCGTTTCCTGTTGCAGTCCAGCACTCCAAGCTCGTCCGGGCCCGTGTGGCAGGAGCAAGGAGCCGGACACGACTCGAAGGCCCAAGCACTCACACTGAGAAGCACGAAGATGAAGGCAGAGGGAAGGGGGCAGCATTCCGCCATTTTAAATGTCTTCCCGCAGGAGTAGCGGCAGAGCTACTTAGCCAACTCGCTTTACTTCACTATTTTCCTATTCCCCCGTCGAAGTGGTACCGCAACTTTTGTTCGGTCAAGCAGAAACACACTTTAACGTCATGCCACAACCCCGGTTCCCAACGGAGCTGATAAACTGAGTTAAGGCCCAGTTTGAGCCCAGCATCTTGGCACAGATTCTTCCTTTTCTTCTCCTTCCCCGTGCTTGGAATTCCTTCCGCTCCAACCTGGATTGCCGACACACTCGAGCAACTTTCTCCAGCGCCGCATTTAGTTCCACGCCATGTACGCGTTCGTTTTGTTCTAAACTATTTCGCCAGGTTGTTTAAAAAGATTTTGAGTAATTTGGGTTTCTCGATGCGTCTATACAGAACAACAAACGCGCCCGCTGTTGATGACACGGGATATTCCAGGTCCCGCCCCCTTTTCGCAAAATATGGACGATTCTATTGGTTCAGGTACAAGTTTGTCAAATTTGTACGCGAATGTGATTGGCTCGTGTACAGAATCGTATTGTTCTAGGTAATATATTTTCTGGAGAAATTGCTTTGAGATAGATGTTTTGCTCTGCTGTTCGGTAACTTTTTCCTGATTCCCATTGGAATTGATTTATTATCCGTCTGTGGATATGACTGGACGGATGAAGTCATCTTTGGAAATGACGGATAGTATCGTCTTTGCAACTCTTGGAGATAGCCGTCATTGGAAATGACAGACCATTGACTTCAAAACTGAGATTTTAAGCTTACCAACGATGTATCACACGTGCATATCGGACAAATATGAAATTTGGGGCCTCAGAGCAGAACGTCAAGTCACCTGAGTGTTTTCCGCCATATATATGTTCTCTAATGTGTATCATAAATGATACATTAAGCGTTACATGCAGTTCTTGTGGTAAAGAAATATAACTAAAGTGAGATTGAACAGAATAAGGTTTTAAATATATATATTTTTTTAGTGCAACGAGGTCCAGAAATGCTTGCCTCAAATGTGATACATTTGGTAACATAGTTTATGTGCACTTTGGACTTCTTTTTGTTCATTTACCGATGTTAGGCTACTTATTTCCTTATAATATAAAAAAGCCTATGTTTCTGTTATTTTCAAAATATATTCCATTTCACTGTGCATGCTGTAAGTCATTTGTACTTATTTTGTTCATGTTACTTTAAAATACAAATTTGACAGTTTCTCATGTACGTATGCGTAGTTGCAGTGAGTGTAATGCAGTAGCCTAATAGATGTGTAAAACCTGTTTTTTTTTTTTGCATTGGTAAAATTAGTAGCGCTACTCTTGGCATCGTTGGCAAAAGATAATCTAATATGTAGAATAAAGAGGAAAAATGTAACGAGTCTTGTGCAGCGCAAAGTAGCGGAGTTAGAGTAGTGTTTTTTAAATCTACTCAAGTAAAAGTAAAAAGTATGGCTTAGTTAAAACTACTCTCTCAAAAAGTTAATCAAGTAAATGTAACGGAGTACATGCAACGCGTTACTACTAGGGTTGGGCATCGATCATCGATGGGAACCCGTTCTAACACTCCGATGCTCCCGGAACCGTTCGAATTTTTAAATTTTGATTCCATGTTTCGATACCCTGACTGCCGAGCGGAACAAAATTGCTCAAGTTCAAAGACTGATATTTATACACAAATAGCCCTGTGAGAAGTTCATATAATTTAAAATATCATTGAGAAGTTAAGATTTTAATATAAACGATGCAATTTTTTTTACCCTGCTTCTTAAAAGAATCGGAATCGAGAATCGTTCGGAACCGAAATCGAAACGTGTAATCAGAACTGGAATCGCTCAATTTCAGACGATGCCCAACCCTAATTACTACCCACCTCTTCTTTTAACTACAAGCCACTGTACTTTTAGTTGTACATGCACTTGAATGTGTGCTTAAATGTGTACTTGTACTGCTACTAAAAGTACTTGTACCTTTAGTCCTAGTTCTACAGTACAACAAGTAGCCTACTTTGTTTAGGAAAATAACAAAAGTATAAATGATAATAATAAAACTCCCATTAAAGGTGTTAGATGTTCAGTCAGTTTGGATTGGGAGGATTGGCAGGCAGCAACCATTCTCTGCCACCACTCCCAGTCCAAATGGATTGGACGTCTGTCACCGTCAATGGCTTTCAAAGAGCTATTGTATTACCTGCTTTTCAAAAATGTGACCACAAGGGGAAGCACTTGGCTCACATTGAACCTTTGATTTTTAAACTTGTGTACAGGTTAAAAAATCAGCAGACCAGACAGGGACAAAATAAACACAAGTATGAAAGAGTTAGTGACTATTAATTCATCTAGTGAGGGGAAACCCTTAAACTGTGTTGAATAGGTGAATTGTGGGTCCAAAACTGCAAATATGCAGAGGGTGGGTCCACTGTATAATTTCTGTGACAGAGAAGCAAATAATTCATTTAACTAAACTAAATGATCAAACTGAATATTAATCTTTAGAAAAAGTTGGCCCCAACTAAACTTTTCTTTCCAAGTCTAGTTGACTGAAAAGTAATGGTAAAAGTAACTTTGCGCAACAAATTAAAAATCAAAACCGCACCCACAGAATTAAAGTAATTAAACCAACCACTTGATCCCCTGCCAAAAATAAATAAATAAATAAAAATATAATAAGGAGTGCCTTGAGGGTATACATTATGAGTGTGTGAATGTGTGTGTGCTCCACCTTACTCATATTACAGCCTGGAAAAACCAGAGCACAGACAAGCAGTTAACAGTCTGCCAAATAACAGCTACCACTAGCAGCCATGTCTCAACAAAGCTCTCCAACCACTTTCTTCTACCAGAAGAATCATGGAACACCAGAATATCAACGTACTCTTCGTTTAGACCCAGAAAGACCCCAGAGAATTCTTTATGTGCAGGGAACCACCTTGAAGGCGAACATGGGCAGGTAAGCCATAGGTGTGAAGGCGGATCACATTAAATGATTGACTTCTTATTAAAAATAATAATAATAATAATAACGCATGTTAAATGAATGTGAGTTTTTTTCTATTTCTTTAAAAATACAGAAGTATTGTTTTATTTTGCCTTGCTGCTACTCATGCACGCATGCAGAGATGCATTATTCATTTCGTGAGAGGTTCTGTTTTGTAAAACTTAACCATGCTGTGATAAAACACTCTGTGATTCGTTATATTATCGCCTTATAGTCCTACCTGATTAATTTCATATTCGTATGACATGTATTTATCTATACTTGTATTCAGACCCCTTCGATTCAAGCAAGCACAACAATCCAAAGCAATTCAAATTTGGCAATCTCTTGAAGCACTGTGACGCCCAGAAACTCCATGGATGTGATTTGAGGTGCTTTATTCTGACAAAGTAATGCTTTGCCATCATCTTTTGGCATCTTGGTGTCAGAAAACTATGTAGAAGTGAATTAAGGAATTTCCTTGAGACTAAAAAAGTACTTTGTAGCCATTTGGTGGCGTCTGTTGACAATTATAAATCAGTTTGGCAGGTGTTAGTCATAGGACACTCCCATATATTCGCGATTCGAGACCTAACCCTTCACTTATTCGCAGATTTCTCACCTCAATAATTTCCCCAACATTTAAAGAAGACATTAGTAGTAGTATTTTTACCTTATTTTTCATAACATTTGATGTCACCTTATCAGGTTAACAAGACAATTCGCTTTGAAAATGCCCAGGATATCCTTTTTCAAGATATTTTATTTGGACTTTTTTTTTTCCCCTAGCAAACAACCAAAACCAAAACAATTAATGTGTGTTTGAACATAGAATTATGTGTATTTATTATTATTAACATTTCTTTCTGAATTTCATTTTGAAAGTGCAAGACAACACTTATGATAAATGAAATTCATATAAAATATGCATTATTTCAGTATGCACATTTCTAATTTCTTTGACTTCTGATAGTGGAGAAAATAACAACAACAAAAACAATGACACCGCTTTCCAAGCGCAGCAGCCATTTTGTGGTGTTACTGAAACCCAGGGGTGAAAGTAGCTAGAATTACTTGCCGAAACTCCCAGAAATAAGGGACTGTGTGAGTGTGTGAGTGTGGGGCGGGTCTCAAACCGCCTAAAACAACCAAAATGCCAAAACAAACTGCTTTTGACACACATTTTTACACAATAAAACACAACAGGTTTTACATTAATAGTGCATTAGGCTACTGCATCACACTTATTGCAACAAAGCATACATGCAAAATAACAATTAACAAAAACACGACGAACCCCGAACTCCATCTCCTAAACTTTATTTTCCCTCATTTCCTCACATCTAAATGCAAAACTTCAATTTTAATGACTTTAGAACATAACTTTAAGAACATAGGATGTACATTAAAATTAAAGATAATGTAAAAATTGATTTCTTTTTGTAAATAATAAAGCTATAAGTAACATGCAATAACAAAAATAAGTGCAAATGACTCTTACATTATGCACATTGAAATGAAATATATTATATATTAAAGAAAGACATATTAAAGGTAACGCAAATATTGACTTTTAAATTAGAAGGAAATAAATAAGTAGCAGAAAATGTCAAAGATGGTGCCGCCCATGTTTTGCTCAGGAAACTCGTCTATACTGTTTGAGGATAAACTCAGGTGTTTTAATTTATTTTTTAATGAAAGTGCAAATCTGCATAGTTTGAAAAAACATTTGGGAATTTTATTTTGTATTATTTGTATGTAATGCTCTTTTGAAAGAGTAATCTTAACAAGCCTTTGTTTTACATCTCCTTAAATTAATTCTGCAACGCATTAAATGTTTCTAATCCGATTACTCGATTATTCGAACTAACTAGTTGATAGATTAAGCTACTCCTAAAATAATTGATAGCTGCAGCCCTACTGCTAATTATTGTCCAATGGCCCGCAAATATGAGACCTCTGTCCTACATGAATATTATAAAAACATTCAAGAATTAAAAAAACATAATTCGCGCGCATGCATAAAAGGATGAAAGTATTTTCTACGAACAACGAGATTCATTTACAGTTATTCCTCACTACTTCACGATTCAAACATCGTGCTTTCAGTCCATGGCAGATTTTTTTTTTTCAATTAAAAAAATGCAGGATTTTATAGAGACACAATTTTTTATAAAAATGATGTCAATCGTTTGTGCTGTAAAAGTTTTGTTTGTGCTGGTTTCGTTTTAGAGATGTTTACAATTCTTTTATAGGTAAATCTGAGGTCAGCTAGCCCTAAATTTCGATTAAGAATTGTGTCAATCGTTTGTGCTGGTTTGTGCTGCAACGGTTTTGTCCATACAGTATAATGTTTTTATTTATTTATGTATTTATTTTTCAGTATTATGCTTTTATTGAGGTATTAATAGTGGTGATATCATTCGTAGCTTTTCCTTGGCTTAGCTCCTGCGGCTAATGGATGTCCTAACAACTAGCACGTACGTAGCACAAATGAATGTTACCGCTTCGGGTCCATTTTGCAGTAGAGGGCTGTGAGTGACGTATTCACTCGAAATTAATATCTCAAGCCCCCCATTTACAGCAAAACGGACCCAAATTTATTTGTGCTATGTTCGTGTTACTTATTGGGCCACGCCCTCTGTTATTGAGCGATACATGTGATACATCACTGAAAAGCTTAAAATCTTAATTTTCTGGGGGAAGAAAAATTTTGAACGGGGGGCATTTTTTAAGTGCACGCGAGAACAGAATTACAGACGCCATGACTTTAACGAGATATCGCGTACTTACCTTGTTTCAATCAAAAAACTCCATGTAGCATGTATCACTGAGTGTCAAGACACTTCTGTGAATGGCCATAGCTGGATTATTTGGGGATTTTATGGGTGAAACATGGTCATATAACTATATATCATCTAACATATCGGAGAAAAAGCGACCGTAACAAAAAAAAAAAATACAATTAAGCAATAGTTATGGAGGTATAGAGGTAGATATCTGTGCATTTTTTACAGACACCATTTTTTTCATTGTGACGTCATTTGTTTAAAAGTTTAAAATTACGAGTGAATACTTTTTCAAAGTCTTTTTTTTTTTGGGCTTAAAATACAGCAGTTTCTTTTAAAGAGGAGTGCAAGAGCAGAAACTGCTTTTTCAGTCTTGTCTGTGTTTTCCGCCATTTATATATATAATATGCCATATTCATTCATTCATTCATTTTCCAAGCCGCTTTTCCTCACGAGGGTCGCGGAATATGCCATATTTTTCCGTAATTTATTGTTGGAATGGAAAGACATAAGACGGATATATACATTCAACATACTGTACATAAGTACTGTATTTGTTTATTATAACAATAAATCCACAAGATGGCATTAACATTATTAGCATTCTTTCTGTTAAAGGGATCCAGAAGAAAGACTGGTAGTTCTTAAAAGATAAATGTTAGTACAAGTTATACTAATTTTATATCAAAACCCCTCTTAATTTTTTCCTTTTAATAAAATTTGTACAAATTCCTATCAAAAAATAAACTAGATACACTAAATACACTAAATACACCACAAGGTGTCAATGGCGAGTTTTAAATTAAATTAGAAATCAAGCCAAATAGTGTGTTTTGTCCCTCGACTGATGCCTTAGTTTCCTGTTTACTGGTTCATCCGTTGTAATTCACGTCATTTGAGGGCTGGCTTCACATCGTACTTGACTTCTGATAGTTTGTAAATTGTGAACAAATATTGCCATCAAATGTATTTGTTGAACTAAACGAAATGTTTTAATACAGTTTGACCGAAGTCTTGAGTAAGTTTTATGTGTATGTTGCATCTCTATTTTGATTGGGAATGCCAGTTCTCTTTGCACTGTTGTTTAACTGTGTGAGAATAGGGCCTCATTAATACAGATTGAAGCGCTTGTCTTTTTGTGAACATTTTTTTTTTTTGAGGGATATTATTTTTGTTGCGCTTTCACTAAATGATGCTTATGTTTGTTGTGAAGGAGTTGCTGAAGCTTATGCCAATAAACAGCGCGGTCCAATGAACGCCTGTGACCACTCGCCTTTTGTAATATTCTGATATAGAATTATCCGAGGTACGTTGAAGTGCATGCGGCGCCAACATGTTGTTTACTCACATGATGCAGGAGTGTGTTAGAGTTACGGCCTGCGGAGAGCCGTAAGCTGTGTTAATGTTGAAGCTGAATGTGCTAATAAAGAAACAAAGTGCCAGCATGTCGCGTGTGGTAAACCTTTGCTAAGAAAAAGCACAAAACAAGACACCTCTCTCTGCCGCTTAGCTCTCAAGTGCGTCATTGTAATCTGTTTGAGGCAATGCATGAGCGGGTCATTCCGCGCATATGTTAACCCTTTAAGGTCTGGGCCTATTTTGTCTGATTTTGCATGCCTTTGAAGTTGCCTTTATATTTCAAAGACAGAATTGTTTACGATGGCCTGGTTTGGTCCCTTTTTTTGTGACACCTTGAACTGCATGTCCAAACTGTTGTTTCCTTCACTGACCAATTATAAATCATAATTTTGGGCCCAAAAAGACCAAAAATTCCAAAATCGTTTTGTCAAAATTTTTAATATTGATGTCCAATTGACAACCAAACATGCGTAACGAACCGTTTTGAAACTTTGTAATATTTATTCAACATGTTAGGATGAACATTCAACCAAAAAAATTTAGAATAAATAGTCTTTTATTTGACAATTCAACATAAACAACAGGTATAGCCATAGGCGTTTTTTGCATTTATACATGCTCTAGTCAAAACAGGTTATATACAGCAGACCAAACAGTCAAGAACAGTGAAAAAATATACCATCTAACACAAAAAGTGAGGCCATCTCTTTATGAGTTTAGGTATTGCGGCCCATCACCTGATGAAAACTATGTACACACAATCAAGCTTCTTGAACACACATTTATATACACAAATTGAGAAGACTGATTGTGGGAAAAAAAATATATATATAACATTGGGGAAAAAAGTATTTTCAAAAATATTTACAATAAACAAGTTAAATTTTTTTCAGGCATGCCACTCCGAAAAGCAGTTTCGTCCTGGAATTAGACACAGGGCTACATCACAGCCCACACTTCCATGGGGTGTCGGTCCTCTTTCCACCCTTCCATTTTCATTTCACTTTACTTTCATTGTCACTATAAATGTACATGAAACAAAAGTCAGTATTTATGAAAATAATAAAGTATAAAATAAAAATATATACAGCAATAAATAATAATGGAAATCTATATGTATGACAATAGAAAGAATACCGTAGCTGAATATGTGCTACATCCCTAATCTTCATATAGAAAGAAGACCACAAAATTATACTTTGATCTGATATGCACATTTTATTATTACATACACAAACACGCACTTATATTGCATCAAAATTAACTTTGTCTTGCAATATCAAAAGAAACTTTTACAGCATTAAAAAAAAAAAAAAAAAAAAAAAAAGTGAGTTGGCTTACCTCTGCTCGTCGATGGCGTCACCCACGTGTTCAAATCCGTCACTATCTTCACTCGAGGACTCTTCCGAAGAAGACGATGATGACGAATTTGGACCACCCTCTTCCTCAAGTTGATCAAAAAGCACAATTGCTTGCGCTAAATTTAGTTTTCCGTTCATCCTCAAAGTCACACAAAGTCGCTCGCCCGCTTGCTTGATTCAAACGGCCGTCGCTCGCCCGTCGCTGCGTCAGAACACTCCTGCCTCTCGTTCGGTGGAACCTCGCACGGCAGTTATATTTATAAAAAAAAAACGCATTTTGTGCTTCCACTGTGACTTCGAAAGGGTTCGTTTGATTTGTGTTTTTTTCATGGAGCTTCCGTTTTGAAAAAGGACAAGAAATTATGGAAATATAGACATAAACAAATGATCCATGCAGCGTTTTAATGTTTTTTTGAGAGGACAATAAAACTATAAAACTTAAATGACAATATCTCACGTTTTAGTTGGTCGATTGACTTCAAATAACAACGAGAGTAAACCGCAACTTCCGCACTTTAAAACGAGACCAACCAACGGCATGTGGGTGACGTAATTAAAACGCGAGGGTGCTTCAAAGACGACGTGCGCTGAGGATGCGCCGGCGCGTCCTTCGACTCTCAAGGGTTAAATGTGTTAAATATTTTAACGTGATTAATTTAAAAAAAAATTACTAGCCGTTAACGCGTTAAATTTGACAGCCCTAATATATATGTGTGTGTGTGTGTGTATATATATATTATATATAATATATATATAATATATGTGTATATATATATATATATTATATATAATATGTATATATAATATATATTATGTATATGTATTATATATAAGATATATATATATATAAGATATATATATATATATATATGATATATATATATATATATATATATATTAAGGCTGCCAAAACTATCGCGTTAACGGGCGGTAATTAATTTTTTGAATTAATCACGTTAAAATATTTGACGCAATTAACGCACATGCCCCGCTCAAACAGATTAAAATGACAGCACAGGGTAATGTGCACTTACTTGTTACTTGTGTTTTTTGGAGTTTTGTCACCCACTGCTGGCACTTGGGTGCGACTGATTTTATGACCATGAGAATTGTGTAATTATTGACATCAACAATGGCGACCTACTAGTTTATTTTTTGATTGAAAATTTTACAAACTTTATTAAAATAAAAACATTAAGAGGCGTTTTAATATAAAATTTCTATAACCTGTACTAACATTTATCTTTTAAGAACTACAAGTCTTTCTATCCATGAATCGCTTTAACGGAATGTTGATTATGTTAATGCCATCTTGTTGATTTATTGTTATAACAAACAAATACAGTACTTATGTACCGTATGTTGAATGTATATATCCATCTTGTGTCTTATCTTTCCATTCCAAAAATAATTTACAGAAAAATATGGCATATTTTATAGATGGTTTGAATTTCGATTAATTACAATTAATTAATTCATATGTATATATATATATATATATATATATATATATATATATATTTTTTTTTAGGGCTGTCAAAATTATCGCGTTAACGGGTGTTAATTAATTTTTTAAATTAATCACGTTAAAATATTTGACGCAATTAACGCAGATGCGCCGCTCATACAGATTTAAATGACAGTACAGTCAAAAGCTCACTTGTTGTGTTTTATGGAGTTTTGCCGCCCTCTGCTGGCGCTTGGGTGCGACTGATTTTATAGGCTTCAGCACCCATGAGCATTGTGTAAGTAATTATTGACATCAGCAATGGCGGGCTACTAGTTTATTTTTTGATTAAAAATTTTACAAATTTTATTAAAAGGAAAACATTAAGAGGGGTTTTAATATAAAATTTATATAACTTGTACTAACATTTTTCTTTTAAGAACAAGTCTTTCTATCCATGGATCGCTTTAACAGAATGTTAATAATGTTAATGCCATCTTGTTGATTTATTGTTATAATAAACAAATACAGTCCTTATGTACAGTATGTATATGTGTGTGTGTATATAATATATATTTAATATAATATAATATAATATTATATAATATGAAATATATATTTATTTAATGTAAATAAGCAACACTTCTACTAATATCGCGGGGGGGAGGCGGTCCCCATTAGTCGCGAAAAACGAGGGATCACTGTATTACCACGAAGAGTGCCATCTGCTGGATATAGACAAGGTTTACCATCCCATTCATTCAAAATACTGTATTAACCACTGGACACACACACGTACTCTTAAATGCACTAATATACGCAAGTAAACACTAAGTGAACACTTCACATTAGTATGAGATTATAGGGCAGTTTTGAAACAAACAAAAAGCACGAAGGCTCAAGGTGAATGAGCGGGCAGGAGTAAACCAGATAAAGGTTGGTGGGGGGTGTCACATGACTAAAGAGCCGGAGTCAAGTCCACTGCTGTGACCAATCACAGCCCTGGTTCGTTCCCACCGTCGTGAGTCACTGTTATCTCTAGGGACAGTCGGCTCAGTCCAAGGGAATCACCTGTCCTGAGAGTAACGGCAGGAACCATGTTTCGTCCTCGCACTCTCAGAGTTGATTATGATAAAAGTGTAAACGTCGTTTGCGTGGTGGGCTCGGCGCTTCACGTAGCACTGAACAGGTACGCACACCTGAAGTTTCCTTGCATATTGTACATATTGCTTTACTTACCGTGTTGTACTTTGCATCGTGGGAGCTGTTGTGGTTTACTTCACGAGCTGCCAATACACTACACATATCAGTACTTCAAACCCAATGAATCAGAATATTGTCAAAAAAGTAGGTTTTTCTAAAATGGGAAATACTTTTTCATACATGGGCTACTTACCCAATTTCTGCATTGACAATGATTTTCATTGTTTTGAATTTTGCTTGCCTAAATCCACTAAAAACCCCAATTTCTGAACAGGGATATTATTTGTTTCTGTTTTTGCATGTTGATACGGAATGCGCAGCAACAAGTCAATACACACATGCTGCTGCTGGCGACAGTAAAACAGGCCGTCTATTGTTTCCCTTCAAACACCAGAGACTTTGTTGTCCCGCAGAATCTCATCCGCCGTGCCAACCGCCAGCCGACGCAGCACATCCGAGTTGAGACTGGATTACCCGGCGATTGCAAAATAAAATGGTTCGCTCATGAACAATTTTCCTTCAAGTATGTCGCCTGTCACTGCCATTGCCTGCATGTCCAACCTGATGTGCACTGTAAGAATGCTACAAGCAAGTAGGGGCACGTTAAGTTTAGAATGTCTCGCGTGGGGGTGATTTCCAGCTTCAGGATAAGTGAGAGGAGATAGTGCTGGGATGAGAGCGTCTGTTGTGCAAACTATCGGACGCCGACACCCCTAAGGCACCTGGAATCAGGTTAGGCAACAGTGACGCTCGTTAAACATCCTTGTTTACTCTGCTGTTTTATGGTCTCTTTGAAATGTGAAATATTAGCTGTTCTGTCAACCACCTGCTATTCACAGCATTACTTAGTAACAAATTGAAGAAAACGTGGTGCGTAGTGATCTGAACGGTTTCAAATCAAAGGCCTGATCAATAACCCTAACCATTGAAGAAGTCAGACATCCGGGTATTAATGACGTCACCAGCCACAAAAAAGCGTCGCCATATTGAAAACGGGGCAAAAGACGAGTCATAAGCAGTTGCTCTGTCTTGCATTGTAATACAAACGCGTTGAATTTTCGTCTTATTTGCTGTCTTTTTTCCGTCGGAATTACTAAAAGTTGCTGTGTTGCGGGTTGTCACACAAGGAAGAGTTCGGGGCTGCATTTGAAGTTCTTTATTCTTCCTCGTGAGAAAAAAAGGACAAGCAAATGGCTGAAAGCATTTCATCGAGGAACAGTAAAAGAAGACTGTTCCGTGGTCTATTCTCGCCTGTGGGAACCTAAATCCAAGCACATTTACGTTTGCAGCAGACATTTTATTACTGGTGAGTAAACTTTAATTTTTGCCCCAATTAGCTGCTAGGATTCAATAGACAAGGCAGTGGTTATTATTACCGTAACCGGCAACTCGCAAAGCGTTATTTTTCTTTTGCCGTACACTGCTCTGATTAGTCAATCGGTATATTATTGGCCTGGTGGGAATTGGTCAATTTGCCGTGACGTGTTCAGGGCTAAATAACGCTTGGAGGTGAATTACCTGTTACGGCAGAAATAATCACTTCGTATATACTAGGGATGTCCCGATCCAGGTTTTTGCACTTCCGATCCGATAGCGATACTGGCCGATACCGATACTGGCCTATCTGAGCATGTATTAAAGTTTATAGTTATTTAGCCTCCTTACTTAGTTGTCAGACTCATGTTGAAAAGGGTTTTAGTACTCTTGATAACAACTAGCCAGCTGAATTAGGTGAGTTTGAATAATACACAATGGTTGGTAACAAGAAACTGACCTGTTTATTCAGTGACAAACACAAAACATTCTAAATAACAAATAGAAATGGTATAGTCAGTCAGTAAAACGTGCAAATAATATTGTAAACTGTCAGTGGAAAATCCCACAAACTTCCAAAGCTATTAGATGCTTTTAATGTTTTGTGCATTAGTTACAAAAATTGTATAAAAAGCCTCTCAGGTTTAAATAAACGACTATTTCAGTATCAAGTTAACATTTTAAAACAGTAAATAAAATATTCAAGTCCCCATTTTGTATAAGCAGCTTTAAACTACATTCAATTAATTTAATTTTGCGAATCAACTGTTAAAGTTGTTAAATTGCTCCCATCATTCCATAATTTCCCTTCTGTCTACTTTTGACATGTGAAAGTTTTAAAACTGTTTTGAAGATAGATTCAAGTCAAGATTTTGCCGATTTAGGAGTATTTTAGATAAAAAGTTAATTAGGTTAGCTTGGAAGGTTCACTACAACAGTCTACAAGGGAAGTCTCCTGCTTTAAGATGGCGGCTGTTTACTAACGCACGTAGTTTTCAATGCATGTGTTGCCAACGGCGTCGAGTCTGTCATTTTGCATCTAGTTCTATATAAATATGATATCTATTAGACAAGTATGATGTTTATGCTGCATTCCAGAGAAGTGGGAAGTCGGATTTATCCCACTCGGATGGTACCAGTGCCGACCTCAAAGCGTTCCAAGCAAATGTAAACAACAATGATGGCTGATCGCGACGAGGTGTTTTTTTATTTTGGCCATCCAAAGACATGTTGACCTCCAGCGAACCTGTCTTCCTATAAGCGATCAAATAGTAGAGGAAAAACGACGGCTGCGTTATAGCCCACACTGTAAACTGCCTTTTTTTAGTTACACCCTTTGCTGATCGTCAATATAAAATCATAGCACAACAAAGATGATGTCGGACTTTTCCGGCCTCCGACTAGGAAAATATCATTGGAACGCCACTCGAACTGGGAGGTCCAAGTCGCGAAGACGTTTTTATGAAAAAAGACTCAAAACACACCTGAAATATATGAATTTCAGACATTTGTTTACAGAATGTTTAGCTGTGCGCACCCCCTTCGCAAAATGGCGACACGTTGCTAAGCGAGGTGACGTCATCGTGACATCACGTCGACTTCCTGAATAGGTGGAGTTTGACTTTTGGGGCAGGGGGATGGTGCAAAACATGTTGATGACCCTGAAACGCATTGGCGGAGTTTGACTTTTGGGTCAGGTGAGGCACAACATGTTGATGACACCGAAATGCAGTGTCAGCAATAAAATTAACTTACAAGAAAAGGTATATTAATAAGTTGACAATGAGCGTTTTTGTTTCCCATCATTCTTGAGAAGAATTCTAAATCAGGCTGCTTAGGCAATACTTTTCGCCAAGATCGCCATCCATTGAATATGGCACACCCGCCGGTTTCGTGCCAATGTAGTTACCCCAATCAAAAATTGTATCCCCTGGGCGAAGTCATATGGAGGTAGATTTGTGTCTTTATTATTCAATTTAAAAAAAGTTGCTTCAATCAAAATAAATATTTTCAATCAAAATAAGTCGCTTCAAAAAACAAAACAAAAAAAAAAAAGTGTTTGAATGCAAAAATAAATTTGAAACTCAAAAAAATGCGTGTTAAAGCTATTTTTCTTTGATTTAATTTTCTTTTTGTTGATTGGAGTCAAGTTTTTTTGATTGAAGTAATGTTGATTTGTGTTTGGGCCACATTTTGGTTGGGATGTTTTTGTCTTTATTATTAAATCAAAAAATAAGTTGCTTCAAAAAAATTATTTTCAAATAGAAAAATCACTTCAATCAAAAAAAGAAAAATTTCAATCATAGAAAATGTTTTTGAATGCGAAAAAATATTTGAGATTGAAAATTTTGCATTTTTACGCTTAATTTTTCATTGAAAATTTTTATTTGATTGAAGCAATCCTCTTTGTGTTTGGGCCTTATTATGGGTAGGACATTTGTGTCTAAATCATTCAATCCCCCAAAAAGTTGCTTCAATCAAAAGAAATATTTTCAGTCAAAGAAAAAAAATCATTCGAAAAATAAAATTGCCCTCCCCTATTTTTTTTTTTTTAATTATATGCAAAGCAAATGGCCGTCTAAGGTGCTAGTCACATGATCTGTTCGAAAAATGATTTTGAACCATTATAAAAATATATATTTTTTGCAAATTTCATTAATTTTTGTTGCAGTTTTATTGCTTTACAAGTTTTATATACATATGAGAGTCAATTTCATGCAATGACACTTTTCAGCCACCAGGCCTTAAAATCGGCTTATGCTGAAACGCAGTGTCAGCAAGAAAATTAACTTACAAGAATATTTATAACAATAAATTGAAAATAAGCATTTTTTCCCATCATATTTGAGAAGAATTCTAAATCAGGCTGCTTAGGACAGCTATACTTTTCCGCCAAGATTGTTATCCATTGAATATGGTACGCCCGCAGGTGTTCTGTCAAATTTTGTGCCCCATCAGAAATTGCAACTTTGTGTTAAAAATGGCCGAAAAAACATCGGTTACAAAGTAAACACTGCAAACTTTAAGTAAAGGAATATTTAATTACGTTTGATCATGGACGGACATGTAGAAAAGTTTTCCTCAGACACATCCTGCCATGTTAGCTGCACACAACAACTGCACGCCGCTCTCTCACTGTTTACGTCTTCGCCGTGTAGTTAAGCATTCATTTACGCCATATTCGTGTTGAACATGTATGTTTTCGATGTTACTTGTTTATTTAGCACCTGTGGATAACATTGATAGTCCAACTGAATGTATGAGAGGGCTTATTGACCGCCACAGCAGCTTTGGGAGAAAAATATATGATATTATAACGGAACAGTATGGATATGCAGGTGACAATGTTCTTTTTTGGTAACCTATTGTGGTTCCTCGGTTTTATTATTATTATTACAGTTATTCTTTGTTCCGCAGCCCCTTTGAGCTCAATTTGACCCCTTTAGAATGCTTCAAAATGCACCAAAATTGACAGGCAGCTCAAGACAGGTGCAATCTTTGATATCGTGTAAAGACAAATTCCAAATACACTATGTAGCGCCAAGCGCCCCTTAGCAGTCATTCTTTTCCGCCGACGCTTTAAGCCCTACTTTGACCCCCTCAGAATGCTTCAAAACTCACCAAACTCAACAGCCATGTGAACACTGTTGAAAACTTTGATAAATTGTTAAAAAAAAAAAAAAAAAAGTAAATTAACATATTGGAAAGTCAATTATATGCAATCACATTTTATGCCACTGGAAGGGGGGGGGGGGGTATGGCCCCCGGCCTTCCCTTAATCTCCGTGTATGAGCACAGCCTGCATGTACACATTTGCTGGGGATGGGACAATAATAAGACCAAACAGATTGGGCGAACTGGGGTCAGGGCTGTATTGACCTATACTAACTTTCATACAGTATGTATTGGTTCACATGATGCACCGTTCGATTCAAACTTTGTTTTCAAAAACTACTAAAAAAAACATTTTGAAAATTTCCAGAATAAATGTCTGGATTTTATTAGCTAATTATAATTGCAATATTTGAACATGACTTAAATTATATTGACATACACAATAAATACAAACTTGTTAATCACTTAACTATCCAAGAATGTTTTTGGTGAAGCAACTCGTGTCCTCTATTATGTCATCACAGAGTGTTTGCTCAAATGCCGAATTGCTTCACCTAAAAACATTTGTCTTAAGACCAACCAAATTGACTGTGTAAATAACGAAATTAAGTATAACTGAAAAAACCTGTTAGGAAATAACAAAAATACATAAAATTGGAGCCTTCCTTCAGGTAAAACACTACTGCTTTTGTCCACAAGTACAGCCAAATTCAACAGAAAAATGAAAGCCCCTTGGGGCTGCTTTAATTAAGACCTTATAAATAAAATAAAAACAAAAGGCTCTCTAAGCAGCTGCCTACTCAAGTTTTGCAGGTTAGCAAATGCACACAGTTTAATGTTATGCTAACTCTGATGCAGGTCGGACTTTCAGTAGCAACATTTGTGCTGTGTTCCCCAACTCCACAACATTGATGTCTTGTTACGTTACTCACAGTGGTTGCCGCTGGCCGAAAATGAAAACTACTAATGTCCCTTCCTTTTGGAAGGGGTTTGAGGAGTTGGCATGTTGTTGACATGTTGTATAAGTCATCAACCAATCAAACGTGCGTTTGAGGGGAAACAAATGGACTGGCACATTCAGCAAGTGAAAAGAGGTAAATGTAAGTCTGAACATAATGAAAATGATTCAATTAATAATGGTTGGGTAAATTCTTCCTGACGATATGGCGATACAACGACTATCGATACTTTGGTCAGGAAATCATTCTATGATATTCTACAAACGACCAATATACACAAAAATAAGCTTCTGCTGTGAATTGGAATGAGTTATCACTAGTAGACATACAATCCATTTGAACTGGGAACTGGGAACTCCCACTTCAAACCGATTGAATGTCTACGGCTGTCAGTGGTAGGCAATGAGGTAATTTTGGGTCTTTTAAAGTCATTTACCTGTTGATTTTCAGTTACTTCCTGTTGATTTTGAGGTATTTTATGGGTCACTTCCTGTTTATTTTAGGTCACATAACTGGAAGTGACCTGGGAATCACCCAAATGAATAGGCAGTGACTTAAACTCAACAGGAAATGACCTAAAATGAACAGCAAGTGATCTGAAAAATGCCCTGAAAATCGGACTGAATGACTGTGAATGCTCTGGTTTAGAATTAATGAACATTTCTAGTCTAAATGGATTGGGCATCAAGCACCGTCAATTCAGCCTTAGAGTTAACTGAGACACTATTATGTTGGAAGATTTTGGTAGCAACTTGGTTCCTTTTTGTTCTTTTTTTTTGACAGTGACACCTTTTTAAAATGATATCTCGATTCTTGGCAGGAAGATATCGATAACCTTAGGGGATCCAAAGTATCACGATATACAGTGGGGCAAATAAGTATTTAGTCAACCTCTAAATGTGCAAGTTCTCCCACTTGAAAACATTAGAGAGGCCTGTAATTGTCAACATGGGTAAACCTCAACCATGAGAGACGGAATGTGGAAAAATAACCCAGAAAATCACATTGTTTGATTTTTAAAGAATTTATTGCAAATCATGGTGGAAAATAAGTATTTGGGCAATCCCAAATGTTCATCTCAATACTTTGTTATGTACCTTTTGTTGGCAATAACGGAGGCCAAACGTTTTCTGTAACTCTTCACAAGCTTTTCACACACTGTTGCTGGTATTTTGGCCCATTCCTCCATGCAGCTCTCCTCTAGAGCAGTGATGTTTTGGGGCTGTCGTTGGGCAACACGGACTTTCAACTCCCTCCACAGATTTTCTATGGGGTTGAGATCTGGAGACTGGCTAGGCCACTCCAGGACCTTGAAATGCTTCTTACGAAGCCACTCCTTTGTTGCCCTGGCTGTGTGTTTGGGATCATTGTCATGCTGAAAGACCCAGCCACGTCTCATCTTCAATGCTCTTGCTGATTTAAGGAGATTTTGACTCAAAATCTCTCGATACATGGCCCCATTCATTCTTTCCTTTACACAGATCAGTCGTCCTGGTCCCTTTGCAGAAAAACAGCCCCAAAGCATGATGTTTCCACCCCCATGCTTCACAGTGGGTATGGTGTTCTTTGGATGCAATTCAGTATTCTTTCTCCTCCAAACACGAGAACCTGGGTTTCTACCAAAAAGTTCTATTTTGGTTTCATCTGACCATAACACATTCTTCCAGTCCTCTTCTGGATCATCCAAATGCTCTCTAGCGAACCGTAGACTGGCCTGGACGTGTACTTTCTTCAGCAGGGGGACACGTCTGGCAGTGCAGGATTTGAGTCCCTGGCGGCGCTTTGTGTTACGGATAGTAGCCTTTGTTACTGTGGTCCCAGCTCTCTGTAGGTCATTCACTAGGTCCCCCCGTGTGGTTCTGGGATTTTTGCACACCGTTCTTGTTATCATTTTGACGCCTCGGGGTGAGATCTTGCATGGAACCCCAGCTCGAGGGAGATTATCAGTGGTCTTGTATTTCTTCCATTTTGTAATAATTGCTCCCACAGTTGATTTCTTTACACCAAGCGTTATACCTATTGCAGATTCAGTCTTCCCAGCCTGGTGCAGGTCTACAGCTTTGTCTCTGGTGTCCTTCGACAGCTCTTTGGTCTTGGCCATAGTGGAGTTTGGAGTGTGACTGACTGAGGTTGTGCACATGTGTCTTTTATACTGATAATGAGTTAAAACAGGTGCCATTAATACAGGTAACGAGTGGAGCCTCGTTAGACCTTGTTAGAAGAAGTTAGACCTCTTTGACAGCCAGAAATCTTGCTTGTCTGTAGGTGACCAAATACTTATTTTCCACTCTAATTTAGATATGAATTCTATAAAAATCAAACAATGTGATTTTCTAGGTTAGTGGTTGACTAAATACTTATTTGCCCCACCGTATTTTGTATTTGTATTTGTATTTTTTTATTACGATCCCCATTAACTGATGAAAACATCCGCTACTTATACTGGGGTCCACACAAAACATAAAACAGACAAAACACCAACAGACTAATCTATGGAGGACCCTTCCTGGGGTCCATACAAAACATAAAACAGACAAAACATCAACATACTAATCAACATAGGCTATACTGTATATATAAGAAAGAATTCTTATCTTGAAAACTTTACACACTAAAACAAACATAATTCAACATACTAACATAAAGACAGAAGAAAGTTAGTAAGGAGGTAAATAGACAATATAAGAGGTAATATATAAGTCGACAACAACAAAGAGTCTTACATTACAAATTACATCAGTGATCAAATACAGTTGACCCTAAAGTACTGCTTTATTTGTTTCTTGAAATTAGCTTTATTTTGAGTTTTTTAAATTTGGTCTGGGAGGGCATTCCATTCAATCATAGCTCTACATAGTATTGTACGTTGTTTTAAGTTACCATCATTTCTGGACTATAAGGCGCACCTGACTATAAGCCACCACCCACCAAATTTGACACGAAAACTGCGTTTGTTCATAGATAAGCCGCACTGGACTATAAGCCGCAGCTGTCCTCACTGTAGTGTGGGATAGTTACACCAAAAGATATAAACCGGTAACACTTAATTTGACAGCAGCATCATAAGACTGTTTTAAGACCAAATGAACCCCCACGAAGCTTTGAAACAATTGGCTGCAAAGCTTCATTGCTTCAAGAAGCTTCATTTGGCCATCACTGTTCTCTTGGGGGAGACCGTCAACCTCTGCTGCCACCTGCTGTCAATACTGTTGTCATCCAGCATGCCTCCCATCATGCATTGCAGTGCTACAGATGTAAATAACAATCAAAATTCATGCTCTTTGATAATTATTTCTTCAGTTACTGCTCCAGTTGTGTCATTAATTGCTAGTTATGGTATGTAGTAGCACTGTATTTGACAGTGGTGCCATAAGACTGTCATAAGACCATGTTCATACCTATGACAGATGTCATTTTGTACCAGCCGGCAAATTATATCACTTATGAATGGATGCAAAAGATCCGAGCTGGAAATAAATGGTTTTAGTGACATAATTTGCCGCATGATACTAAATGAAATCTCTCATAAGCATTCATTAATGCCCAGGATAGGGTCATGTCATAATTATGAAGGTCTTATGGCAGTCTTATGACGCCGCCGTCAAATAAAGTGTTGCCTATTAACCCAAATAAATCAACAAATAACTGGACTATAAACCGCAGGATTCAAAATGAGGGAAAAAAGTAGCGGCTTATAGTCCGAAAATTACGGTAGTTTTCATGATAGGTATGGTGTAGTTACCGCTAATAGCATGTCTGGTTGGGTATGAGTGCAGAGTTGAGCTCAGAGTGTAATGCTTAAACAAACTGCCTAGTTTGCTCAATGTGATGATGTTTTTCAGAAAAGAGAGAAGAGATACTCGCAGCCTTGAATCCACTTTAAGCCAAGACAGTTTGTCATGCATGTTGTCTGTGTTGGCTCTCTGGCTGCTTTTAAACACTAGCCTGGCTGCTCTGTTTTGTACTCGTTGGAGCCTCTGTAGGTTCGTCTTTGTTGTGCCTGACCAGACCACCGAACAGTTGTCCAGGTGTGACAATACAAGGGTCTGCAAGACCTGTTTTGTCAACTGAGGTGTTAAAAAGGGTGAACATTTTTTTACTACTGATATATTCCTCCCCATCTTTTGCACTAACAAATCAATGTGTGTTGACCATGATAAATTGCAGTCTAAAGTTATTCCTAGGAGCTTGGTTTCTTGTACCTGCTCTACAACCACATTGTTTAGTACAAGGTTTAACTGAGGTTTGGATCTTAATGAATGTTTCGTCCCAAAAATGATACTCTTAGTTTTTGATATGTTCAGAACCATTTTGTTGTCGGTGATCCAAGTGGACACCAACTGTAGCTCTTGGTTAAGGGCTGAGGCGATTTCCTCCACTGTTTTGGCAGATTTATAGAGTGTTGAGTCATCAGCAAACATACACACGCTCGCATTTTTACAAAGAAGTGGGAGGTCGTTTGTAAAAATAGAGAAGAGCAGCGGCCCCAGTGAAGAACCTTGTGGAATTCCGTAATGTATTTGTTGTGCATTTGAGAAGCACCCATTGAACATAACTTTCTGAGTTCTACTGGTCAGATAACTTTCAATCCAAGCTACAGCAGATGGAGTAAAGCCATTGCACCTAAGTTTATTAAGTAATATATTGTGGTCGATGACATCGAAAGCAGCACTTAGATCTAATAGAACTGCTCCTATTACGTTCTGTTGGTCCATATCAGTTAGCCAGTCCTCTGTCATTTGTGTGAGTGCCGTAGAAGTCGAGTATCCTATTCTATAGGCATGTTGGTAATAACTCATTAAATTGTTCAATGAAAAATAGGATTGTATCTAATTGAACACAATTTTCTCCAGCAGTTTGCTTCAAACGGGTAACAGGTTGATCGGCCGGCTGTTGGAGCCAGTAAAGGCTGCACGAGCATTTTTGGGGAGAGTGTCATATTTGTGTGTGTCTCAGTTCTTTTTCTTTCCTTTATGCAGCACCTGATTGAGCCAGATTGGCGGGGTAATGTGACACACCTGTGCTTGATTAGGAAAGCTCAGTATTTAAGGAAGCTTGTCACCATCTGCAAGTGTCGGACTATTGCTTGCTATTTGCCTTGCTTACCGCCTGTGTGTTCATCGTCATCCTTCGAGTTTCCCGACGTTCTACGGTCGTATTCTGGTTTGGTCATCTTTACTTTAGTGCTCTTTTGGGCTTTGTAGTCAGATTCTTGTACTGTGTTATATTCATGCATTCTAGCGTGCTCTCTTAGTTGTACTTTGTTAAACTCGCATTTTTCGCGTGCTCCCTTTGTTGTATTTTATTATATCCGCGTTTATTCGCGTGCTCCCTTTGTTGTATTTTATTATATCCGCGTTTATTGGCGTGCTCCCTTTGTTGTATTTTATTATATCCGCGTTTATTGGCGTGCTCTCTCAGTTCTACTCGCATTTTGGCGTGCTCCCTTTTGTTGTACTTATTAAATACAAACATTAGCTCTACCTGATCTCCTTGTCTGTTTTTGGGATCCACATCAACGGCTTGCCGTTCATAACAGAATAGTCCGACCACATGGATCCCACGGACTCGGAGGGTCTTTGCCGTGCTCTCGTTGGTCACTACCATATGATCAGTCAACACGAGCAATCCATACGCAAATTAGTGGATGTGATCGGCTCGCTCACCACAAGAGTTGCGAATATGGCTTCGCCTGTAAAGCCCGGTGGTATAATTGACGCTGCTGCGGCGCCCGATCTACCCGCCCCGCCCCCGATGAGCCCGTCGGCTTCTTTTCGGGAGCCGATGTTGCCACACCCTCATCGTTATGAGGGAGAGCCAGGTGCTTGCCGACAGTTTTTGCATCAGTGCTCCCTAATTTTTGACCAGCAGCCTTGTACGTTTGCGAGTGACAGATCCCGTGTAGCTTATGTAATGAGTCTCCTCGCCGGTAAAGCGGCTACATGGGCCATGGCGGTAAGCAACACAAGGCCCGCGATCCGTAATTCTTTTGAGACTTTTGAGACTGAGTTTGTAAGAGTTTTTGATCATCCAGTTAGAGGCAAGGAGGCAGCCAGCCGCCTGTTGGATTTTTTTCAGGGCGATCTAACTGTTGCAGACTACTCTATTCAGTTTCGCATTTTGGCCGCTGAGTGCGGTTTTGGGGAAGCGGCGCTGTGTGGGATTTTTCGGCGTGGGCTGTCTTCTGCGGTGAAGGACGAGTTGGCGGTTCGGGATGATTCATCGAATCTGGAAGACCTGATTTCTTTGTCCGTGCTTTTGGACAATCGCCTGAAAGCGCGTGAGAGGGAACGTGCCATGGAGCCTCGGAGACGTCGTTGGTCATCGCCGCGGAGCGGTCCGACTGCGGTCCGTGGGGACAGCTTCGTCAAACCGCCGTTCGTTTCTACGCCGACGCGGAGTCCGGTCCCGATAGGAGGGGAGCCTACACAACTCGGTGGCGGGCGCCTTTCTGCTGCGGAGCGACGGAGGCGGTTGGAGGCAGGCTTGTGTCTTTATTGTGGCTCGCCGGGGCACCATATCGCCGCCTGTGACGCTTTCCCTTCGCGTCTATCTGGATCTTCGGTCCCAGGGGTTCCCCTTGCCCGAGGGGGGCCGAGGTTCGTACATGACAGTAATCAGTCAAGTGAATTGCCCCGCGACGTGATAAAGGAACCCAGCGAACCCCAAGGTGTTATGAGACTGCAACTGCCGGGTGAATTGTCACACGGTGGGGTTAATATTAAGTTTTCTGCTCTAATCGATTCGGGGGCTGATGATTGTTTTGTTGACCAGAGTGTTGTGGACGCTCTTAAATGTACATTAATAAGACTCGCTAGGCCCAAACGGGTTTTAGATCTCGATGGGCGACCCCTGGCGGACGTGAGGTTTATTACGCCTCCGCTCAAAACAAAACTGTCCGGAAATCATTTTGAGGTCCGTAGCTTTTTGGTAATGCCGTGTAAATCTGCTCCAGTAGTGCTGGGGCTCCCCTGGTTGAAAGTACATAACCCCAATATTGACTGGGCTAAAACGCAAATAGTAACTTGGAGTACTTTTTGTTATGCACACTGTTTACGGTCGGCGTGTCTGCTTCCCAGTCATGCACACACTGCTACAGAGTCAGTTAATTTGGACAATGTTCCTTCTGATTATCATGATCTCAAGCGCGTTTTTAGTGAAGAGCATGCTAAAACCTTACCGCCGCACCGCCCTTACGACTGTGCCATTAACTTGCAGCCCAATGCCACGCTGCCCAACTCAAGGTTATACCAGGTCTCTAAACCAGAGCAGGAGGCAATGAGGGAATACATCTCCTCTTCCTTGGCTGCTGGCCTTATTCGCCCTTCATCTTCTCCGTTGGGAGCGGGGTTTTTCTTTGTTGGCAAAAAAGATGGGGGTCTTAGGCCGTGCATTGACTACCAGGGTCTCAATGACATTACTATTAAAAACAAATACCCGCTACCGTTGTTAGATTCAGCTTTCGCCCCATTGAAATCAGCCACCATTTTCACAAAATTAGATTTGCGCAGTGCTTACCACTTGGTCCGGATTCGTGAGGGAGATGAGTGGAAAACCGCTTTTAAAACCCCGCTCGGGCATTTTGAGTACCTTGTTATGCCTTTCGGCCTCACAAATGCACCTGCCGTGTTCCAGAGTCTCATAAACGATGTACTGCGTGACATGTTGAACATATTCTGTTTCGTATATCTGGATGATATTTTAATATTCTCAAGAAGCCTGCAAGAACATCGGCAACATGTTCGCCTTGTTCTCCAAAGACTTCTGGAAAACCGATTGTTTGTCAAGGCAGAGAAGTGCGAATTTCACCGAGTTTCAATACAGTTTCTGGGGTTCATTGTGGAAAAGGGACAGCTCAGGCCCGATCCCGCTAAAATCCAGGCAGTGGCCGAGTGGCCAACTCCGACATCGCGTAAGCAATTACAAAGATTTCTCGGGTTCGCCAACTTTTATAGACGTTTCATCCGTAATTATAGCATGAGGGCCGAGCCTCTTACTAGGCTGACCTCTAACAAACAGCCATTTATGTGGTCATCGGTGGCAGAGGCCGCATTTGTAGGCCTAAAACGAGCGTTTACGAGTTCACCTGTCCTGGTCCATGCTGATGCTAATCTTCCTTTTGTGGTCGAGGTTGACGCATCGAGTTCCGGAGTGGGGGCCATCCTGTCCCAGAGGTCTTCGGTCGACCAGAAACTGCACCCCTGCGCTTTCTACTCCCGCCGCCTCAGCCCGGCGGAAGCGAACTATGATGTCGGCAACAGGGAGCTGCTCGCCATTGTGCAGGCTTTGCAAGAATGGAGGCACTGGTTGGAGGGGACAGAAGAGCCGTTCCAGATACTCACGGACCACAAAAACTTGGAGTACCTTCGGGCAGCCAGGCGCCTCAACTCTCGTCAGGCCCGTTGGTCATTGTTCCTGACCCGCTTTAACTACATTATTACTTACCGTCCAGGGTCAAGGAATGGGAAGCCCGATGCACTCTCGAGGATCCATGAGCCAGTGGAGGAAGGGCCTTCCGACGAGCCGGTCGTTCCTGACAACCTGATTGTAGGGACACTACGGTGGGAGATCGAACGTCTGGTGGAGGAGGCCCTGCGGGGTGTAACTGTGCCTGGAGGCTGCCCCACGGGCAAGTTATTCGTTCCAGATGCTCAACGTGCAGGAGTGCTGAAGTGGGGTCACGTTTCCAAGTTCGCCTGCCACCCGGGTGTGTCCCGCACGTTCTTCCTCATTTCACAGAGGTTTTGGTGGCCGGGTATGCGCAAGGACGTCATGGACTATGTTGCTGCTTGTACCATCTGCGCTCGAGGCAAGGCGGTTCACCGCCCTCCAGCTGGATTGCTGCATCCACTGCCTGTCCCATCTCGCCCTTGGTCCCATGTGGCACTGGACTTCGTCACTGGACTCCCGCGATCAAAGGGTCATTCTGTCATCTTGACCGTCGTGGACCGGTTCTCAAAGATGGCGCATTTCATCGCACTCCCCAAGTTGCCCTCTGCTTTGGAGACTGCTGACCTGTTGGTGGCGCACGTATTCCGGAGTCATGGCATTCCGAGTGACCTTGTCTCCGATAGGGGGCCACAATTCGTGTCGAAAGTTTGGGGAGCGTTCTGCAAGGCCTTGGGGGCCACGTCGAGCCGGTCTTCCGGTTATCACCCACAGTCGAATGGACAGACTGAACGGGTCAACCAGGAGCTGGAGGCCGCCCTTCGCTGTGTTTGTCAGCTGCATCCGGCCTCCTGGTCATCACATCTCCCGTGGGTGGAGTATGCCCACAACACCCTCATTTGCTCAGCCACTGGGAGGTCGCCATTCATGACCGCGTACGGGTTCCAACCCCCGTTGTTTCCGTCGCAAGAAGCGGAGGTAGTTGTGCCGTCTGTCCAGGTCCACCTGCGGAGGGCCCATAGAGTCTGGAGGAACGCAAGGGATGCACTCGTCCGCACGGCAGCCCGCAACCGCCAGATTGCTGACCGCCACAGAAGGCCTGCTCCGGTCTATCGTCCGGGCCAGATGGTCTGGCTGTCATCACGAGATTTGCACCTCGCTGGGACTTCTAAGAAGCTGAGCCCGAGATACGTCGGTCCGTTCGCTGTGGATGCTGTGGTGAATCCGGTCTCTGTCAGGCTGAAGCTTCCGAGCTCCATGAAGGTCCACCCGGTTTTCCACGTCTCCCTGCTCAAGCCGGTCTCCACCAGTCCCTTGAACCCCCCGCCAGTGCCTCCTCCTGCTCCTCGTGTGGTCGACGGTGGGCCAGTGTATACGGTGCGTTCCATTCTCGATTCTAGGAGGCGGGGTAGGGGGGTGCAGTACCTGGTCGACTGGGAAGGTTATGGCCCGGAGGAACGCCAATGGGTCCCCCGCTCCTGGATCCTCGATCCGTCGCTGCTGCGGGATTTCCACTCCCTTCATCCCGCGAAACCAGGTGGTCCGCCAGGGGGCGTCCGTTGAGGGGGGGGTTCTGTCATATTTGTGTGTGTCTCAGTTCTTTTTCTTTCCTTTATGCAGCACCTGATTGAGCCAGATTGGCGGGGTAATGTGACACACCTGTGCTTGATTAGGAAAGCTCAGTATTTAAGGAAGCTTGTCACCATCTGCAAGTGTCGGACTATTGCTTGCTATTTGCCTTGCTTACCGCCTGTGTGTTCATCGTCATCCTTCGAGTTTCCCGACGTTCTACGGTCGTATTCTGGTTTGGTCATCTTTACTTTAGTGCTCTTTTGGGCTTTGTAGTCAGATTCTTGTACTGTGTTATATTCATGCATTCTAGCGTGCTCTCTTAGTTGTACTTTGTTAAACTCGCATTTTTCGCGTGCTCCCTTTGTTGTATTTTATTATATCCGCGTTTATTCGCGTGCTCCCTTTGTTGTATTTTATTATATCCGCGTTTATTGGCGTGCTCCCTTTGTTGTATTTTATTATATCCGCGTTTATTGGCGTGCTCTCTCAGTTCTACTCGCATTTTGGCGTGCTCCCTTTTGTTGTACTTATTAAATACAAACATTAGCTCTACCTGATCTCCTTGTCTGTTTTTGGGATCCACATCAACGGCTTGCCGTTCATAACAGAGAGGAATTACTTTAGCCATTTTCCAAATTTGTGGGAATTTGTTGCTGTCAAGGCTTAGATTAAAAATGTGAGAAACAGGAGTGGAAATATGATCTGCAATAATCCTCAATAAATTTCCATCTAGGTTATCAATGCCTAGTGGTTTGTCATTATTTATAGATAACAATAGTTTTCTCACATCTTCAACCGTTACTTTACAGAATTCAAAACTACATTTCCTGTCCTTCAATATTTTGTTTAGTATATATGAATACAGTGATTCATTTTTGATGAGGGCATTACCTGTCTGAGTTTGCATACCTTATTGATACAATATTCATTCAAATAATTTGTAATGTCAATAGGCTTATTTATAAAAGAGCCGTCTACTTCAATGAAGGATGGAATCAAACTTGTATTCCTGCCCATGATGTAATTTAAGGTACTCCATAGCTTTTTAATATCATGTTTTACATAATTTATTCTCGATTTATAATGCAACTTCTTATTTCTATTCAGCTTAGTGGTGTAGTTCCTTAATTTACAGTACACTTGCCAGTCAGACATGCAACCTGACCGATTTGCTTTTACTTTTGCCTCGTTTCTCTCCGCCATGCATTTTCTTAATTCATCATCAATCCAAGGACATCTAGTGGCTCTGACAGTCATCCTTTTAACAGGTGCATGTTTATCCATAATTGGAATTAACAAATCTGTGAAAGCATTCAATGCAATATCTGGGTCACTCTGCTTACTGACATTAGTCCAACAAATATTACTGATATCGTTAACATATGAGTCCAACAAATATTACTGATATCATTAACATATGAGTCATGACAGAAATCCCTGTATGATCTTTTACAAACAATTTTTGGCCTCGCTTTTGGCACTATTGCCTTTCTGGAAATGGCAACTAAGTTATGGTTGCTAAAACCAATAGCAACAGATATGGCTTTTGAACAGAGCTCCACAGCGTTGGTGTAAATGTGATCGATGCATGAGGATGATGTACTCCCATTCTTATTGGTGATTACTCTGGTTGGTTGATTAATGACTTGAACAAGATTGCAGACATTAATGGTATTAACAATTTTTTTCTCAAAGGACAGCTTAACATCATAAAATTAATGTTCAGGTCTCCCAGTACATAGATTTCACGGTTTTCATCACATGCCCTTTCAAACATATCACACAAGTTGTCAAGATACTTGCAACTAGACCTTGGCGGCCTAAAGCAGCACCCCAGCAGTATAGGTTTTAGGTGGGGTAAATGAACCTGTAATCATAACATTTCAACAACACATGACATGAGATCACTTCTGATTTTAACAGGAATGTGATTCTGAATGTACATTGCCACACCACCCCCATGCGTATCACCATTTCGATATTTTGTCACACTACTATGAGCATCCTAAAAAGTTGGTAGTGTTATGTCTCTACCGTCTCTATGCAAATCTATGCCTTTGGTTCAAATGGTTAGGACATCTGTCGCTAGCTGGGTTTTTGTGCCGTCGCTAGCAAAAAAAAAACAAAACAAAAACAGACCAATTCTTCAATTTTCATTCATCTCAGGTATTTTGTCCAACACCTGTCGACCGAAATGAACCTCACAACAGCGGTGATACAGGGACGTAAATGTCAAGTGAACAAACCGTAAACCAGATTTACTGTGTCTGTGATGACAAGCATAACAATGTTTTGATGACAGGATTTTTTAAAGCAGATTAGCCACTGTGTGTCAATTTTAGTCAGTGTTAGACAAAATGGCGGCCCCTTTGAGATAAAAAAAAAAAAGAATGCATATTTTTTTTTTTTTTGTATCAGGCATCAAATTTTGCCAAATGTGTTTCACAGGAGTGCGCCTCCAAACTCTGCATACTTCTCAGTCAAATGCACCGCCAACGTTCAGTACAGCATTGCCCCGCCCACCCAGGCGACCTCTCACCTTTACCCCACTTCCCTGGATGTAAAGACAATGCTGCTCATCTCCATGAGCAGTGCCAGCGAACATGAGAACGACAGCAAGGTAACAGGACAGTCATGAAAGAAGGATGACGTTAACACTGTTATGTGTAAGCCTATTTGTTTGTTTTTATTCTGCAAGCTGTCTGTCCGATACTACGGGAAGGATAAAGAAGTTTTGAGCACTGCCATCCTGCATTTGACAGCACTTGGTATGCCAAAGCACAACAAAACTACTCTTATGTAATGACATAACAGTATTGCATGTCAATCACATTAAAATTGTTTGTGATGCAGAAATCTCTCTTGATGTGGATGCTGACCGAGATGGCGTTGTGGAGAGAAACAACCCTAATAAGGTGAGCGCATATGGACATACTAATACCTTACTTTCGACGTTCAATCCATTTGAAACATGAGTGCTGTCAAAGTTAAGGTTTAATTTTTATGTGAAGACTCAAATCTTTACAACTACAAGGGCATGCAGGAATGACTGCGTGACAATTTTGCCATGCAAAAGGAATGTGCTGATTGATTTGCCATATTATAAATGCATGTTTTGTATTTTTCGAAGAGTATTGATCGCACCAACTAAAAAAATGCACAATGAAGAGGAAAAAAAGCATAAGGCCCAACCACACTATGGAGAAAAGTGTGATTTATAGTCCAGCAAATATGGCAAATGAATAACTCTGAATGTCTAAAAAATAAATAACAATAATAGCAACACAATATCGTCTGCAAAAACATAGCCTTTGTCAATCAAAACAGTGAGCTGTGAAACTGTGAGCACTTGTACCTAATAATTTTGCCATTGAAAAAAAAACCTCTAAATGCGTGTCACAACTCGATACTCTGGGCTGTGCTCAAATTATACATTACAACTCTCAACTATGCATCAGCTTGATTTATGTGTTACCTGAGTTAAATTACTGTAATTACTGCACCCAGGGCCCTATCACTGGATTTGTTCATATATAGGTTGCACTGTAAACTGCAGGTGTCCGTGTTGCACTATGGTATATTTGCACCAAAAGACATTAACCCTTTAACACCGAACGTGTTGGCGGCGACAAAATGACGCATATCATATTTGAAGCCTCTTCACGCTGTAATTACGTCACCCACGTGCCGCTCGTTGGTCTCATTTGAAAGTGCGGAAGTTGAGGTCCACACCCGTTTTTACTAGAGCTGTCAAACGACAAAAATTTTTAATCGAGTTAATCACAGCTTAAAAATTAATTAACCGTAATTAATCGCAATTCAAACCATCTCTAAAATGTGCCATATTTTTTTGTAAATTATTGTTGCAATGGAAAGATAAGAAAAGACATGTATACATTCAACATACTGTACATAAGTACTGTATTTGTTTATTATAACAATAAATCCACAAGATGGCATAAACATTATAAACATTCTTTCTGTGAAAGGGATCCACGGTTAGAAAGACTTGTAATTCTTAGAAGATAAATGTGAGTACAAGTTATAGTAATTTTGATAGTTTGTATATTGTGAGTAAATATTGCCATCTAGTGTATTTGTTGAGCTAAACGAAATGCTTGAATAGAGTTTGACCAACGTCTGAGTATTATTTTGCATAGCTATTTTGATTGGGAATGCCAGTTCTCTTTGCATTGAGCGCTTTTCTTTTTGTGAACATTTTTTTTGAGGGATAGGAATATTGTTTTTGTTGTGCTTTCACTAAATGATACTGTAGCGACTTATCTGTTCTTAACTGCCCAAATGCATGATGGGAAGTTGGGCAACCATGACTGTCAGTCGTGGCTGCAAATGGTATATCTTCTCTGCGTTGTGATCAATACAGTGTGTTAAGAAAAAGATCATCTGCTATAATTCTTCCCCACACCGCTCGCCGCAATAGTTATAATTTTTGTGGAATAGATGCCAAAGCTTATACCAATAAACAGCGCGGCTCCAACGAATGCCTGTATCCACTCCAATCGCTTGTCTCTGCCTCTTAGCTCTCAATATACATAAAACGGCACCATTGTAGTCTGTTCGCGGCAATGCGGGAATGGGTCATTCCGTGCATGCGTTAAATGCGTTAAATATTTGAATGTGATTAATTAAAGAAATTAATTACCACCCGTTAACGCGCTAATTTTGACAGCCCTAGTTTTTACTTGAAGTAAATCAACCAAGTAAAATGTCTGTGTCCATATTTCCCTCGTTTGTTGTCCATTTTCAAAACCGAAAGCGCCACAAAAGACTACATATCCCAGGAGCCATTGTGAGGTCACGAAGTACAGATGTAATGTGAACATTTTTAATAAATTGATGAGCTAGGCGCTACCTAAGGAAAGGTAGGCGCGGTAGCGAGCAACGGCCGGTTGGATTGAGCGGGCGACTTTGAAACGTGCGGAATGAATCGAAAACGAAATGTAGCACAAGCTAATGCATTATTTCATCAACTCGAGGAAGAGGATGGAGTAGATTTGTCATTGTTTTCTTCGGATTAGTCGGCGAGTTGGGAAGAGTGACAGGCTGACAGCGCAAACGGCAGAAGAATGGGCTGTGTGACCTAGTGTATGACATAGTCCTTTGTCCTATTCAAGGGGGAACTGGGTGGCTTGCCTGAAAAAATGGAACTGAACTAGTTTATTGTCAATATTTTTTAAAAGACTTTTTTTTCAATGTTACATTTGATTTTTTTTTCACTATCAATCTTTTCAATTTGTTCATAGATGCGTGTGTTCGAGAAGCTTGATTGCATGTGTATGGCGGAAAACACTTAGGTGACTTGAAGTTCCCCTCTGAGATCCCAAATTTCAAAATTGTCCTATATGCATGTGTGGTACTCCATTAAAAAGCTTAAAATCTCAATTTTCTGAGGCAAGAAATATTTTGAACTGGAGGGCATTTTTAAGATTTTGTTTTTTAACGGCAAAACCCTAACTGGAGGTGAGAGCATGAGAGAGCATAGTTAAAGACGCCATGATTTTAACGAGATATTATCGCGTACTTACCTCTTTTCAATCCAAAAACTCCATGTAGCATGTATCCAACCGAGTGTCAAGACACAGCTGTGAATGGCCACAGCCGGATTTTTGGGGGATTTTATGGGTGAAATATGGTAATATAACAAGGGTCGCGAGGCAGAAATCGCAGACATCAAGGAGAGGTCGAGATGTTCTTTTTCATATATTTACCCATTTAAACGTTTTTTTTTTTTTTTTTTCAATTTTTCTTTGTCTGGATCGATTATTTATCATGTAACATATTGGAGGAAATGTGACAGTAACAAAAAAAAAAATACAATTAAGCGATAGTTATGAGGTAGATATCCGTGACTTATTTACAGACACGATTTTTTTCATTGTGACGTAATTGGTTTAAAAGTTTAAAATATGCGAGTGAATAATTTTTTTAAAGTTGTTCTTTTAAAACAAAATATCAGACATCAATTAATCATTCTAAGCTAAAAAAGACAGACATTTTGAATAATAAATATCATTACTTATCTTCTTTTTATGGCTGGGTTGAAGCAAAAGCAGACATCTGTTAACGGGGGTTTCCAGGGTAAAACAGACAAATTAATAATAGTTTGGGGGCGTAATGGGCCATGAATCTGCTCTGACAGCATATTGTTCTATCAAAAGCAACAGTTCTTTTGGCTTAAAATACAGCAGTTTATTTTAAAGAGGGGTGCAAGAGCAGAAACTGCTTTTTCAGTCTTGTCTGTGTTTTCCGCCAAATACATGTGTGCGGTCGAGAAGCTTGACTGCATGTATATACTTTTGATAAGATGATGGGTACAATACCTAATCTCACAAAGAGATATCCGCCAAACCCTTTTTCTGTTAGATGATATATATGTACACTGGTACCTCGACATACAAGCGCTTCAACACATGATCTTTTCGACATCTGACGTAAAATTTGACTCGCCATTTGTTTCTACATCCGACGACATGCTCGAAATATGACGATTTATGACAGCGCCGCAGTTTCTTTGTTTTCAGCAGATTTTCCTGTGAGAGAACTCAACATGAGTTCCAAGAATGTTAGTGCAGGTGGCGAAAAAAGGAAAAAAGTGAGGCTTACCATTGAAATGAAGATGGAAATGATAGAAAAATATGAGCGCGGTGTGCTGTCCGTGAACTGGCTCGACAATACGGCTGTAGAATGTCTTAAGATCTCGAAGGTCCTCCTCTGACCGCTGTTCGTCAGTCTTTATAAGTTAAGGTGACTATTATTTAGGGCTGCAGCTATCGAATATTTTAGTAATCGAGTAATCGACGGAAAATTCTATCGATTAATCGAGTAATCGGATAAAACATATATATTTTTAGGTGAAGAGCAATTATAAATGTACATGAGAAATTAAGACATTTCATCTAATATTTAACCATTTTCAGTCAATCAATGTCTTTATTTTCAATGTACATTGTTAAATACAGCCAACAATTGTATCTCAGATGTAACTAGAATAAAAAAAAGACTTTTTCACTGCTTTCACTCAAAAACTTTTAGCTCTTATTAAAATATATATCTTACCTAAAAATGCCATTACGCTTGATAACACACATCACCTAAAAGGTGTTTTTCCCACGTGTTTCAATTGAATTTATACTTGTGTCAAGCTATTTTTAAGTTCTAGTTAAATTTTAAGTTAGTCTTAACCGTAAGTCCTGATAGGATTTTGAGTTTTTGCAGTGTTCAAAATAAATACCTGCTGTATTGGAGCACATTAGGGACCAGTGCTACTTGGTGTTTTATCCAGCAATGACTACTGAGCTAAAATTGACATTTAGCATTATAAAGTTTTTATTTTACACCCTCATTACTCTACAGGGCTATGTTTTCACAGATTAAATAAAGCCTGTATGTAAGACACGTAAGCCACGCATTGACAGTGGTCATAATAGGGAATGGGACCGTCATTGTTTGGACGCACCTCCATGCTGGCAATATGATTCACTTCCGGGCCGGCAGAGTCAATGCGGATTGTAACGTGTGGTAGTGCTAAGCTAACTCTTTTGGTGTTTTAGAAAGAAAATATGGGTGCTTATTGTTGCGTTACCGGGTGCAACAGCGTCTCATACGACAAAAAAAGGGGTTAGGAAAAATGGACTCACTTTTCACCGTTTTCCTGCATGGAGGACCAAATATCAGATCACGAAGGTACGACGGATGGCTGGATTGCAGCGGTTCGTCGGAAAAGCATTTATGATCATATTTCTGGTGGAATGAGAGTGTGTTCCTGTCATCTCTACTCTTGTAAGTTGAACGCTTTATCCACTTTTGGTTTCAATACGTTTTTGTTTTTTTACACCGTTGTGTAAATCTGCCTCGGTAGCAATGCTCGCCTACTACGACTCACCTACCTGTTGTGTTCCTAGGTAAACCTGCTGACAACACATCCCGATTGGTCACCATCTCTCTTCTTGGATCATTTGACAAAGAAAATTTGTTCAATGGAGTGGTTCCATTTGTCCTGTGTTGGACTCAAACAAGCCCCTGCAGCAGACGCCATCTGGGTCTGCCCTTCTCGTCGATGAACTGCGGGCTTTTAACTTGTGAAAATGCAAGAACTTTAATGCACATATTTATTCTGCCTGGCTATTTAACTATGGCCAGTGACGTATTATTATTATTATTTTTTTTTTTAAACCACTTTGACAAAGACACGTTTCATTGTAATGTTGAATTTATATATTCTATTATTATTTTTAAATTATAATATTCTTATTTGCACTTATGGAGACTTTAGACTGTCAATTCAAATAGTGTTGGAAAAGTTGCAATACCTAAAATAGAAATGCAAGAACTGTAAAGTACATATTTATACACCTTTATTTACCTAAGGCCACTGGATGTTTTTTAACTGCTTTGAAAAAATACAGGTTTTGTTGTGATCTTGTATTTATATAATATATAGCTTTTTATAATGTATTATGTATTATAATATTTGCTGCCCCCTGCCAGAGTGTGGGCCATTTTGTACTTAAAGGATTTTAAACTGTCAGTTCAAATACTGTGTTGGAGACTAGTACATGCAATACTTAAAATGGAAATGCAAGAACTTTAAAGCACATATTTATCCTGTCTGGCAATTTACCCAAGGCCAGTAAATAGTGTTTTAAACTGCTTTGACAAAGACACGTTTATTGTGATCTTGTATTTGTGTATTACTTATAATTATATAATATTTGCTGCCACCGTCAGAGGGTGGGCCTTGTTTGCACTAATTTAAAGATTTTAAACTGTCAATTCAAATATCGTATTGGAGAAATTGCATTACTTGAAATAAATCTATTGCAACTTATCAGTCCCAGTTCTTGTCTACAACACTGTCCAAAAATTGTCAATGCATATTCCAAATAGAATAACAAAATTAAGTCACCTGACTTTGTCATTATTACACCTGTTTATTATGAAGACCTGAAGTAAACAACAAGCAGTTACAGTTTGTCAAGAAGTTGTTCAAGTCATGTTTTGGTATTCATATTTTATTGACTTTTCACAACAACACTTGGGATCGTGTTTGTAAGAGCAGAGCAAACTGAAGTTTCAGCGTGCACTCTTCGCCTTTCCAACCTCTCATAACGCTCCGATGTGGTGCGCTTGACCTCAGAAAAACCCAAGAAGAGATATGGTGACCAATCGGGATGTGTTGTCAGCATTTCATATGCAGGTTTTCCTAGTAACACAACAGGTAGGTGAGGAGGAGGAGAAGGTTAGCATTGCTACCGAGGCAGATTTACACAACAGTAAAAAAAAACACACAAAAAAACGTATTGAAACCAAAACGGATAAATCGTTCAACTTACAAGAGTAGAGATGAGGGGAATACACTCTCATTCCAGCAGAAAAATGCTTTTCCAACGAACCGCTGCGCCCCAGCCATCCGTCTTGCCTTCGTGATCTGATATTTGGTCCTCCATGCAGGAAAACGGTGAAAAGTGAGTCGTTTTCCTCGCCCTTTTTTTAGTCGTAGGAGAAGCTGTTGCACCCGGTAACACAACAATACACACCCATAATTTCTTTCTAAAACACCGAAAGAGTTAGCTTAGCACGACCACACGTTACAATCCGCATTGAGTCTGCCGACCCGGAAGTGAATCATATTGCCAGCATGGAGGCGCGTCCAAACAATGACGTAGTACGTCCCATTCCCTATTAATAGAAACCTAGCCTTACGCAGGGCTAACGCTACGTGGGCGAGTGACCGTAACGTTAAACTTTTTTTATTAGCGATTAGAAGTCTACTGGTTTAAGATGGCGGCTGTTTACTAATGCTGCTGACTCTTGTCATTTCGCATCTAGTTCAACATACATGTGATCTCTATGAGACGCATCAGACGCTATCTGCTACCACCGTAGCATCATGCGGGCTAGTTTTTAGCAACGTTGGCGTCGTTTGTAGCAGCTGTCGGCTGCAGTAAGTTTTTTTATTTTTTATTTATTGCTTCTTCCTCTACGCACTTGACATCAACGCGTTGTACCACATTAAAAGTAGTCCAGGCAAAACGTGATGCTTAGAGCTGTCAAAATTAAACGATTACTCGGGGTGAATAAAATTACTCGGATCAGTTTTTAAACTCGAGTATTCGTTTCAGCTCTACTATTATTATTGTGGTAACATCGCCATAAAATCGCCAGCTTTGTCAGGTTTTTAATCACTTATTTCAGAACTTGTGCAACACAACATGCCTACTAGAGCTGGGAATCTTTGGGCACCTAACGATTCGATTACGATTACGATTCAGAGGTTCCGATTCGATTATAAAATGATTATTGATGCACCCCCCTCCTTTATTTATTTATTTATTTTAAGTTTTGTACATTAGTTCCAAAATTGTTCAAAAATACTCTCAGGCTAAACCAAACTACTATTTCAGTATCAAGTTCGCATATAGCAGTAAACAAATATACAAAAATAACATTAAATAAAAAACTCCAGTCCCCATTCTGTATCAGCAGCTTTAAACTACATTCAATTAATTTAATGTTGTGAATCAACCGTTAAAGTTGTTAAAATTGCTCCCGTTATTCCATAATTTTCCCTTTTGTCTACTTTCGACATGTGAAAGTTTTAAAACTATTTTAAAGATAGATTCAAGTCAATATTTTACCGATTTAGGAGTATTTTAGATAAAAAGTTAATTAGGTTTGCTTGGAAGGTTCGCTACAACAGCCTTGCAGGGAAGTGTACTGCTTTAAGATGGCGGCCGTTTACTAACGCCCGCATCTAGCTTTTTTGTAGGTATGCTGCTTACGCTACCGAATCTATAATGCATCTAGTCCTATATAAATTATATCTACAGTAACATTATGTGGCTGTACTTTGTAGCAGCTTTTCGGCAGCAGTCAGGTATGTTGTTGTGTTTTTTTATCTCGTGGCATGAGTTGAGCTAGAGCCGTGAGTTGAGCATTGGCATTACCTGAGGGGCCGGGTAATGAGAAGCATGATGTTTAGGTACTCTCGCTCCGTTCCTCATTGCGTCCCGAAGACCCCGCGGTGCGCTGAGTGTGTTGTACTTCCGCTTTACTTGGCATATTTCAATAATCGGAATTTGGATGTTTGTGAATCGTTCTCGAATCTTCCACGGCCGAATTGCGAATAATCTAAGAATCGGAAATTTTGCACACCTCTAATGCCTATTGTCCGCTGCAGCTTAACAAAGTGAAAGTAAAATGTCCTTTCTCACCCTCACTCAAGTCAGACACGTGATGCATTCAGGTACACCACGCAAAACGCATCCGCCACATTAGAACCTGATTCATTACATTATTACAGATTTTTATTAATAATATTATTATTGCGATTTTTATTAATAATTTATTTGTTTTGTTCTGTGTAATTGCTATTTGCAATAGTACTAGCCACATTTATTAAGGATTTAGTGTAGGTTTTCGGGCTGTGGAACAAATTAATGGAATTATAATGTATTCTTATGGGAAAATCCTGCTCGACCATTTTGACTAATAAACAAGGTCCTGGAACAAATTAACTCTATTTTGCACTGTTGGTCGACTGTATATCACCTGTTTTGACCAGAGTATGTATAAATGCCAAAAACCCAGATGAACATACCTGCTGTTTGTCTTGAATTGTCAAATATAAAACTCTTAAGTAGGGTTGTTCCGATCATTTTTTTTTTTTGCTCCCGATCGTTTTAGTTTGAGTATCTGCCGATCCCGATATTTCCCGATCCGATTGCTTTTTTTTGCTCCCGATTCAATTCCAATCAATCCCGATAATTTTTCCTGATCATATACATTTTGGCAATGCATTAAGAAAAAAAGGAATAAAACTCGGACGAATATATACCATCAACATACAGTACATAAGTACTGTATTTGTTTATTATGACAATAAATCCTCAAGATGGCATTTACATTATTAACATTCTTTCTGTGAGAGGGATCCACGGATAGAAAGACTTGTGGCTTTGTATATTGTGACTAAATATTGCCATCTAGTGTATTTGTTGAGCTTTCAGTAAATGATACTGCAGCCATTCAACCCAAATGCATGATGGGAAGTGGAACCATGACTGTGCGTAGTGCTACCAATTCATATATTGCGTTGGGAAATAACATAAGAAAAAGATCAATTGCTACCTTGCTTCCCCACATTGCTTCCCATGATATTTCTAATCATAGGGAGAGGGATTGTAAGGCTTTAGCCTTTTAAAAAAAGGCTCCAAAGGCTGCCAAAATTTACTCTACTCATTTTACGCTGCCTTTTCTCTCTCTAAATGGGTACAACGGCGCAATTACAGATTGAGCGCGACAATGCGTGAGTGGCTCGTGCAACGCATGCATTCATTGCATTAAATATTTAACGTGATACATTTTTTAAAAATTAATTACCGCCGTTATCGGGATAAATTTGATAACCCTACCTTAAGCCTAAACTAAAGACTCTGGATGAGTGTAACATATTATGTCTGTAACGTTAAATACAATTAGAAAACGATTTAATTAAAAAAAAATATATATATTAAAAAAAAGGCATGGCCGATATTTTTTTGCCGATTCAGATACTTTGAAAATGACGTGATCGGACCCGATCGATCGGGACATTTCTACTATTAAGGTTTTTTTTTTTTTCTGTTGAATGTTAATCCTAACAAGTTGAATAAATATTATCAAGCTTCAAAATATTCCGTTGAGCATGTTTGGTTGTTAATGGGACCTCAAAATATTATGAATTTTGACAAAAGATTTTGGGATTTTTTTTTTGTTTGTCTTTTCGGCTCCAAAATGTTGAATATAAGTGCTCAGTGAAGAAAACAACAGTTTGGACATGAAGGTTACGGTATTCTGAAAAAATGGACCCAACCAGGCCATTGTGAACCATTTTTTTCTCTGAAATATAAAGCCTCAGGTCATAAAGGGTTAAGAATCTATACCGCACTGGACCATAAACTGCGTGACTCAAAGGGGGTAAAAATAAGCTGCTTATAGCCTAAAAATTACAGTACCAGAGAAAGGAATAGGAAACATACTGATGATACTTGTTATTAGAGTTCTTGGAAGTGGGGTCCTAATGGACACGGAGCCATCCTATTGGTCAACTGTGACTCGGAGCGACGTTTTTCCAAAACACTCGACACTGAGGTGGACTACATCTCCAAGTTGTCAGGTGAAGATGATGCATCACCCATGCCGTTCTTGATTCTACATAATGTTTTTGTGCTTTCCCACAGATCTGCGGGACATGTCCGAGATGATTCTGCGGACACGAGGGCCCACTAAGCTTCCGCCAGGCTACAAGCTTACCATGCACATTTCTCAGGGCGACGCAGAGAGCGTCAGGGTTTACAGGTCCAGTCCTCACTCGTATGGAAATTTTCTGTGTGAGTGGAAACAAACTAATAAGTTGTGATTCATGTGAGCCGTTGGAATCATTAACCACTTTTCTTTTTTTCAGCTGGCGTATCGGGCGATTTTACTCGAGTGTTGACAAGCCAGATGTTGTCTAGGGAGGTGCCGTACCTCGGGGGCGTCGCCGAGATGAGCTTTTACGTGGAGGGTCTCAGGTTTCCGGACAAGGACTTTGATGGGCTCATCAGTATCAATCTCAGCCTGCTAGAGCCCATATGTAAAGTAAGAAAATCCTTTGTAGGAGAAGAAAGATTGAGGCTGAAATGAGTTTTATTTAACAAAGTAATTTTTCGAGTATAAACCGCATTTCTTGGCACGAGAACAAGCTAAACTTGATCAAATCTGTTTTATTTTATCGGCGTTTACTGATACTGTGGTTGTGATTGAGACCATGGGCGTAGGTTTGCATAGGGACGGTAGGGAAATAACACTACCAACTTTTCAGGATGCTCAAATTGTCCCCACCAGAATTGACCCTACCATAAGTGAATTATTTTCATTGCTACATTTACCCCTTGTCACTTGCTGAATGCACCGGTCGATTTCCGCCCCTCAAAATGACATTTGATTGTCTGATGACTTGACGCCCCCCGCAACACACACACAGGCTCAGACTCGCAAAGCTCTGACAGAAATACATGTCGACATCATGCTGCCTCCTCCGCCCCCTTCGAATAGGAGGGATATTAAAAGGCTTTTTCGGCCAGCAGCAGCCACTGTAAGTAATTTAAAAAGACGCCAATGTTGTGGAGGTGGAAAACACACCACTAATTTTGCTACTGAAAGTCCGACCTGCATTAGTTAGCATAACATTAAACTGTATGAACTTGCTAACCTGCAAAACTCGAGTAGGAAGTTGCTTAGAGAGAAGTGTCCTTCTGTTTGTGTTTTCTACTGTTAACGTTAATTAAACTGAGAGAAATGTAGTGAACTCTGCTGGAAACTATAGAACCAGAAAAACTTGGTGGGGTGCTGCATAACCTTATATGTTGCTCACACAACACAACGTACGTACAATATAATCATATTTAATTATGTACATTCCGCGAGCTACCCACACTAGCATTGTGATCGACTGGTAATAAGCACCCAGATTTAGCATATCAACTAATTAATAATAATAATAATAATAATACATTTTATTTCTAGAGCGCTTTTCAAAACACACAAAGACGCTTCACAAGACACATGGAATCACAGTACGATAAAAAGGTATTAAAAGGATAAAAAATTAAAAGCACAATAAAAAGAAGTAAAAATATAACAGAGCAAGGGGTTATGGTGGGTAAGATAGAGTGAACAGGTTTGTTTTCAGTCTAGATTTGAAAAGTGATAGAGTAGATATGCTGCGAAGATCAGGGGGTAGAGAGTTCCAGAGCTGGGGGGCGGAATGACTAAAAGCTCTGGAACCAAATTTGGAGAGGCGGACATGGGGGACGGAGAGGGGAAGAATAGTGGTAGAGTGAACTGAACGGGTTGGATTGTTTAGACGGAGATCACAAAGGTAGGGAGGGGCCTTTTGTAGTTGATTCTTTGTTTGACGGGAAGCCAGTGAAGTTGACGGAGGATGGGGGTGATGTGGTGTGTTGCGGGGGTTCTAGTAATGAGGTGTGCTGCTGAGTTCTGGAGGAGCTGCAGTTTCTGGAGGGACTTTTTAGGGAGACCGAAAAGCAGTGAGGAATTAGGTTAATAGTTGTGAAAAATTTAGCCCTGGCCCCTGTTCACCCAATCTGTTTGGTCTTATTAAAAAAAGAAAAAAAGTGTACATGCAGGTTATGTTGTTATATCGTCCCTACCAATGTTGAGACCAAACCTACGCCCTTGATTGAGACATCTACTCATGTGTACTCAAATCAAAGTTTTATACCCGCACACTCCGATTTAATTCAAAAGAAGGAAATAACACCGTATTGGCCCGAATATAAGACGGTGTTTTTTGCATTGAAATAAGACTGAAAAAGAGGGGGTCGTCTTATATTCGCGGTCTAGACATTATACCCATTCACGACGCTAGATCGCACCAGATATCATTGAAGCGATGTTCTGTCATGACAGATCTCAGCTACTCTCCCCATTCACGACGCTAGATGGCGCCAGATATCATTGAAGCGATGTTCTGTCATGACAGATCTCAGCTACTCTCGTTTAACCAGTTTGCATTAATTTATTGCAATGTTTTTCCTTATTCAGATTTGTTTCAAGACTACAGTTAGTTAGACTTCACTTTGATGGTTAATGCAGTTAGCGTAATTTTGTTGTTTTATCACAATAGATTGGTTTATTTACATTTCAAAAACTAGAAGCCATTCATTTACGAATGTGATTGCACTTTAGTTTACATATTTAAATGTTCAGATATTAAGATTTGAATGAGGCAAAATAACATGTTTTTTCTCTCAAATATATTGTTATAATCATTTGTTTCGGATGTACTGTAATTATTTTCATTATGAAAATTAATTTGGTGTTCAAAAATTCTTTTTTCAAACTTGAGTCTTGAAAAAGAGGGGGTCGTCTTATAATCAGGGCCGTCTTATATTCGGGCCAATACGATAATATTTCTAATTATATATTTCAACTTTTGAACGTGGATATAAGGAAAACATCTACAAGAATACAAAGGAAAATCATCTTATGGAGAGCATTTTATACTCGAAAATTTCATTCCATATTTTATTCTAATTATTAACTGTTAATTTTACTGCCGTTGACCTTATACTTGCATATCAACAGGGTCTTCCCGAGACCCCCATTTTCACGGACACCGTCGTGTTTAGAGTGGCGCCGTGGATCATGACGCCAAACACATTACGGCCGGTTGAGGTGTTTGTGTGCAGGTTAAAAAAAAAAAAAAAAAGCTTAAAAAAAATGTTATTTTCTCGTTTTGCAAAAGACGGATGGCCTAATCAGTCTCATTTTTCCTCTTCTTACTGCCAGCACGTCAGATAACTACGGCTTCCTGAAAGGGATGAAAAATCTGGTGGCAAACAGCGGCTACAAGCTCAACATTTGTCACGAGTACATGAACAGAGGCGACCGCTGGATGCAAGTGAGATAACCGAATCTGCTGTTGTTTGTCATTTGAGTGTATTCATGTGTCATAAATCTTTTAACACAGTTGCCAGCTGGCTGGTACAAATGTCAACAGAGATTTTATTTTCCTGCTGCTGTTGCTAGACAGAATTCCTAAACCAAGAAAATGAGTATTTATTTTGTAAAATAAGGCTGTTTTCCCCCAGGATGAGTTGGAATTTGGGTACATCGAAGCACCACATCACCGCTTTCCCGTGGTCTTGGATTCACCCAGAGATGGAAAGCTTTTGGATTTTCCCTACAATGAACTACTGGTAAACAACACAGCCTCTTTCTTGAATGTGTAATGTTAAATATTAAACTCGTTCTTTGTCAATGACAAAGACAGCCATTCAATTCAATCCATTTGAACTTGAAAGTTTCGCAGATACAGTGCCTTGCAAAAGTATTCGGCCCCCTTGAACCTTGCAACCTTTCGCCACATTTCAGGCTTCAAACATAAAGATATAAAATTTTAATTTTTTGTCAAGAATCAACAACAAGTGGGACACAATCGTGAAGTGGAACAAAATATATTGGATAATTTAAACTTTTTTAACAAATAAAAAACTGAAAAGTGGGGCGTGCAATAATATTCGGCCCCCTTGCGTTAATACTTTGTAGCGCCACCTTTTGCTCCAATTACAGCTGCAAGTCGCTTGGGGTATGTTTCTATCTGTTTTGCACATCGAGAGACTGACATTCTTGCCCATTCTTCCTTGCAAAACAGCTCGAGCTCAGTGAGGTTGGATGGAGAGTGTTTGTGAACAGCAGTCTTCAGCTCTTTCCACAGATTCTCGATTGGATTCAGTTCTGGACTTTGACTTGGCCATTCGAACACCTGGATACGTTTATTTTTGAACCATTCCATTGTAGATTTGGCTTTATGTTTTGGATCATTGTCCTGTTGGAAGATAAATCTCCGTCCCAGTCTCAGGTCTTGTGCAGATACCAACAGGTTTTCTTCCAGAATGTTCCTGTATTTGGCTGCATCCATCTTCCCGTCAATTTTAACCATCTTCCCTGTCCCTGCTGAAGAAAAGCAGGCCCAAACCATGATGCTGCCACCACGTTTGACAGTGGGGATGGTGTGTTCAGGGTGATGAGCTGTGTTGCTTTTACGCCAAACATAACGTTTTGCATTGTGGCCAAAAAGTTCAATTTTGGTTTCATCTGACCAGAGCACCTTCTTCCACATGTTTGGTGTGTCTCCCAGGTGGCTTGTGGCAAACTTTAAACGAGACTTTTTATGGATATCTTTGAGAAATGGCTTTCTTCTTGCCACTCTTCCATAAAGGCCAGATTTGTGCAGTGTACGACTGATTGTTGTCCTATGGACAGACTCTCCCACCTCAGCTGTAGATCTCTGCAGTTCATCCAGAGTGATCATGGGCCTCTTGGCTGCATCTCTGATCAGTTTTCTCCTTGTTTGAGAAGAAAGTTTGGAAGGACGGCCGGGTCTTGGTAGATTTGCAGTGGTTTGATGCTCCTTCCATTTCAATATGATTGCTTGCACAGTGCTCCTTGAGATGTTTAAAGCTTGGGAAATCTTTTTGTATCCAAATCCGGCTTTAAACTTCTCCACAACAGTATCTGGGACCTGCCTGGTGTGTTCCTTGGTTTTCATAATGCTCTCTGCACTTTAAACAGAACCCTGAGACTATCACAGAGCAGGTGCATTTATACGGAGACTGGATTACACACAGGTGGATTCTATTTATCATCATCGGTCATTTAGGACAACATTGGATCATTCAGAGATCCTCACTGAACTTCTGGAGTGAGTTTGCTGCACTGAAAGTAAAGGGGCCGAATAATATTGCACGCCCCACTTTTCAGTTTTTTATTTGTTAAAAAAGTTTAAATTATCCAATAAATGTTGTTCCACTTCACGATTGTGTCCCACTTGTTGTTGATTCTTGACAAAAAAATTAAATTTCATATCTTTATGTTTGAAGCCTGAAATGTGGCGAAAGGTTGCAAGACACTGTAGCTGTTGCCGTCAATGGTAGCGAATGAGTCGAAAATAAATATTACTTGTAAATAGGGCTGCAACAAACGATTATTTTCATAATTGATTAATCAGACAATTAATTAAACGATTAATCGGATAAATGTTACTTTTTTCAATTACCTTCGCAATTTACCTTGAAGTCGTTTTAGGCATGTTGTTAGTAACACTGAAGACAAAATGGATGACAATTTCCTTCAAAAAGAATATTTTATTACAGCTTCTTGACAGGACCCCTGTGGTCTTCAACTGTATCGACTATCAAATTGGTTGGCAACTAATTCATTAATCGATTTTAATTGATTTAATCGATTAGTTATTGCAGCCTTATTAAGAAGCTAGTTTAGATAGTAAGATGTCCGAAAATTGGCAAAAATGTGAATTGTTGTTTTCAAAAGCAAAAGCAGATTTTTGTTCATTTAATAAAAATAACAAAAATATAATGATATTTGATATTATGATATGATATTTACAACTAAGAAGCTATATATATGTTATGATTTCAAGAATTTAGCGTTTAAGGTGAAGAAGATCCTAAACGATAAATTGGTTGTCAAAATAGTTGTCGATTAATTTGCTAATCGATTAATTGTGGACTAATTGTTGCACCACTACTTGTAAATTAGACACATCAGAAAAGCATATTAACGACACTACCAAATTTGAATGAAGAAAAATGGGTAATATATTTATAAAACCATTGGCCTGTTACATTTATGATAAAATCCTGAGAGCTGTTTCCCAAAATTATATCATTTAAAAAAAGTGAAAACTATTAAGTTTACTTTTAAATGAATAAAAAGCCTCTGTTAAAAGAACTACATTGTAACTGTTGCTCTACAGCAAATGACTATAAAATGTATGTATTTGTTACCGGTCCGCCTCATGGTTTGAAGCAACGCTTTCACCATGGCAGTCAAACGTGCTGACGACTAGGGATGGGAATTGATAAGATTTTTACGATTCCGATTCCATTATCGATATTGCTTAACGATTCGATTCTTTATCAATTCTAATTTGGACTCATGGACTGTATGAGGTTCTGGGTTCAATATGTTTTATGGTTCTTTCGCCTCGGGGCAGGGGCGGACTGGTAATCTGTGGCTTCTGGAGGATCACAGAACGGCCAGTGCCCTGGACGGCTGGCGGCCGCCATTCATTGTCCATCACTGTTTTTATCCCCCCATCCTCTGATTATCTACAGTTCGCATCCAATCCGACAGGTGGCAGCAATGCGCCTGGCTGTTCACCGCCAATCTGATAGAAGAACGAAGAAAGCACAGAGTAGCCTTCATTGGTTCCTTGTGGAAGCAAAATAGCGACGAGCGTTAATGCACAATATGGGTGGTGGTGGCAAAAAAAGAAAAGAGAAGGGTGGCGCGGAGAAGGTTAGGGAGAAAAATTTAAAGAAACTGGAGAGCGAAGCATTAAAATGTCATAAGTTGACAAATATTTTCGCAAGCAGCAGTCTGGCTACAACGGCCACGTCGGGTAAGAACTGCCCAGCCCTCGTCGATGGGGAGAGTGGGAGCGGCAGCCGCTCTGACGTGCAGCCGGTGCAGGGAGAGAGAAAAGAAGAGGGAGGGGGTAATGATAAGCTGGTGGAAGTTCCCCAGACAAGCGCACAGCAAGTAAGTAGGTATGAAAAATGTTACTTGCTCGGTATACTGGCAATTGTTATCCACCAGGTAGCTACATTTTAAATGAAATAAATGACAAAGGGTTAGTGCCAGCTAGTCCATGTACCTGTTTGAAATCGTGTCAAGTTACAGTATGCTAGTCCTACTATCCCTCTCCTAAGAAAAAATATTTTAGCTGTAAAACAACGTATGCACACGCAGCAGCAATATTAATTCAGAAGAAATATAAAATATTAATGAAATGAATAGTTTTACTTTAAAGTTTAGGTAGCTAAATTGATATATATTTGTAATCATTTATATACCGTATTTTTTCTGGTTATTACTTTCCAATAAAGGTTATGTATAAAGGATTTATCTTGAAATGTTTATTGTATTTTCATTGAAATTTATTATTTGTGTGGCAAGATTAATTATGGCATAAACAATGAAGTCATTTTATAGACACAGGGGATAGGTGCTATTATAATCAATTGGATACATAAAACTTGCTTTAAAAAATAAATTCTTTCATTTGTTTATTCAGGTTGATCATAGAGCTAGGGCAGAAGATGAATCCAATGGCGTACCGCAAGCAACACGTCACTTCCGCTCATTAATATTCATGACATTAGCTACTGTTGCTAAGTAAGGACAAGCCACCATTTGTCCCCAATAGGAAATGAATGGAAATCGTGTACGAAGGAGATGTTTACAGCGCTAAACCTACCAATTCTCTCCGAAAATGATGTGCCTGGTGCCAAATTGACTGGCAAAGATGTGGAAGAACATAAAAATGTTCAGTTAAAGAGATGGCTTTAGTGTCGAAGGCTGAAAAAGACGAAAAAAACGAGCCGACCTAAGCATAGCTTTAGCTTTTTTATCGACGCGACTGACAATGACATTCTCAACAAGCTATCCTTTACCATCAGCCCTGTCTTTCTTACATATCCTCTGGTTGTCCTACGTCTCTTACCGTTCTTGGGGGTAATTTAGTTAGCTTTGTGTAGCGATCGCAAATGCTACTCAGTGACAGCCAACGAACACTTTTAATTTCTTGCTTGTTAACACATCTTAATCCTATAATTTATTTACACTCCCCCCTTACTAAAGTTGTTTTTTATATATATATATATATATATATAACAGAAACGGTAACAGTGGCAGTCAGATACCATTATAATTCTTTTCAGGTCATTCATTGTCAGACAGAAGCAGTACGGCACAACGTTACGCTAAAAAAATAAGTTGAAAATATAAAAATGGCTTACCTCTTTGTCCTCTGAAAGACCATGCCAACCCAACATAATGTTTACTGCATATGAAACGTGAATGGATTCGCCGAGCTGATGTTTAAGTCCGCGCAAGTTGATTCGGTCTTCACATTTTTTCCTCCCGAGTTTTTGGTTCCGGAAACGTATGAAGAAAACATCCTTCATGTGTCGTAATGTCAAGAGTCGTTTCTACAAGTTCCAAAAAAGCAATGCGTGATTGGCATGTTCGTTTTTGAAAGATTACCGGAGAAAAGTAGCACTTTTTACGTTGGGTCTATGCGAGGGCGGGTCTATAATGTCCCACTTCGGCTTTACTTCCGCTTTACGATGCGACGTCACGGTCTAAAAATAGCCTGCGTGCGGTACGCCATTCCAGTTCAGCCTTGCAGTACTTTGAGCGCCCAAGTCAGACAGTCACAGTCTAGACATTTTTTACAATTTTTTACTTACCACCCTCAGAAGACAAAACACCTGACTGTACAAAGAGTATTCATACGCAAAGATGGCACAGATAGAAAATGGCTAACATACTGCGAAGAAAATCATAAACTATATTGTATATGTATAATAATGCAATGTGTAGTTCTTCATAGCTGCTTCAGTTTTCTCTCAAAGTGCACGAAATTGATGCATTTTACGACAAAATGTAAAAAAATAAAATAAAATTCTCCCAGGGGGGCATGCCTCCGGATTCTCCTAGAGGGTCTGTGTTTCCCTTCGTACAGCGATTCTTGTGGGCTGGGCTGAGTCAAAGTCCAGGCCTGCTTTTTGGTCCCAGTCCGCCCCTGCCTCGGGGTGTCGGTTAAAACACAAGGAGCGGAGAGTGGAGTTGGTCTTTGGCACTTTGAATACAACTTGGCAACAGGCACAACTACTGTATGTACAGGCAATGGCACTTGATATGAGAATCACTCAATGAGCAGGTGGGAGCAAGCCTGGAAAGATGTTGTATTTGTGTGTGAAAGACTGGAATATGTGGATATTTGTGAAAGAAAGAAAATTAGTGGTGATGCAATAAACAATGCAAATTGACTGTAAAGCAGTCAATAATACACATACATTACTCGCAGTGTAAAGAACACAAGGGGGGGGGTGCGCACAACCCGGACGCACGCTCTAATTTATCATAAGAGCTTAATGGCATGAAGAGGAAATACTTACATTCGTTCATGGACACACAAAAATTAATACTTCCTCTAAAAGGTGGCCGTTTTCTGCTCGAAATGTGCACCTTACGCCTGTTCTCGGTCCCAGAATACACAGCACGCATGACGTAGGCCAATAAAAGGAAATGGACTGGTTGCTATGGGAACGAACGCATACCCGTGAAATCTTTCTAACAGGAGTATAAAAATTGCTCATAAAATCGTTTAGGATTATTTTAGATGCATGCATGTTATATTTTTCTTATAGAGTATTCGACGAGGAATACGGTTAATACTATTAATGGACTTTTTGGGAAAAATCAGCTTTTCTTTAAGTAGTCTCATGAATATTGACTTGGTGGCGACACCTCATGGTACACTTGGTGGGTGGTTACACTGTGAGCATTCATGTTGTGATACTAGCTTGTTGGTGTGTATCTTGCGTAAAGTCCGATACATTGATTGTACTGTTTGGAATCTATAAGAGAATCGTTAGATAATCTGGCAAACGATTCCATGGAATTGATTCCTATCCCTACTTCTTCAGCTTCAGCCAACAGCACATGTGTACGGTTTTAATAACATTCTATACGCACAGCACTAGCCAGCTGGTCTTCACTAGCACAGTTGTCAGCACACCTAACTGCCAAGATCACGGTGTATCTGTTCAAATTCTAGGGGAGAAAAAGAAAAGGAGGGCAGTGATGTTACCATCAGGACCGAATACAGTGATTCTTCGTTTTTCATGGTTAATGGGGACAACAACATGCCGCGATAAGTAAAAAACCGCGAAATAGCGCCCCCCAACCCCAATTTTTTTTTTTTTTTGGTGTGTGTGTGTGTTCAATGTATTTTTTCAGATTTAACATTGTAAAGAGAAACATATGGCGTTTTTGTTTTTTTCCCCCAAAAGTATAACAATAAAAAAACTTTTATGTATACATATTTTAATTAGGGCTGTCAAAATTAACGCGTTAACGGGCAGTAATTATTTTTTTTAATTAATCACGTTAAAATATTTAACGTAATTAACGCATGCGCGGAACGACCCACTCAAGCATTGCCGTGAACAGACTACAATGGCGCCGTTTGAAGTATATTGAGAGCTAAGGGCAGAGACAAGCAAGTGGAGTGGACGCAGGTGTTACCGGCACCCGCCAAGGGGGCCGCTGTTATTTTCAATGTGACCGGCATCGTTAGATTGAGCAGTGAGGAAGAAAGTGGTCGAGCGAGAGAGGGAACGAGAGAGTAGAGAAAGTGCGCAGTTAGCGCAGGCCCGAGTGCTGCGTTCCCCACATGCTTTTGTTTTGTTAATAAAAGTATTCACAAAAAGCCATCTAACGCCTCTCGGTGTTTATATGTTCGCCGCCGTCTTCCTCAGGAGGTAATCGGACGAACCTAGCCATCTGACGACAATGAGCCAACATGATTCACCGGTTGAATGGGGTCCATAGCTAGACCAATTTCCTAGCAGGATGAATTGGTAACGCAGACATTTATTGGAGGCGCTATTTAATGGGGTACGCAGTAGCATCTCTTGCACAATTGCTATAACTATTGTGGCATACAACATGGGGAAGTATAACTAGAGATGATCTTTTACTTAACACCATGTATTGTACTCAACGCAGAGAAGATATATCCTTTGCAGCAACCACTGTGACTAATGGTTGCTCAAATTCCCATCATGCATTTGGGCAGTTAAGAACATTTAAATCGCTACAATATCATTTAGTGAAAGCACAACAAAAATAATATTCCTATCTCTCAAAAATAAAATAATGTTCACAAAAAGAAAAGCGCTCAATGCAAAGAGATCTGGCATTCCCAATCAAAATAGCTATGCAAAATAATACGCTATTCAAACATTAAGTTTAGCTAAAAAAAATACACTAGATGGCAATATTTAGTCACAATATACAAACTATCAAAATTACTATAACTTGTACTCACATTTATCTTTTATGAATTAAAAATAAAATATCCGTGGATCCCTTTCACAGAAAGAATGTTAATGTTAATGCCGTCTTGTGGGTTTATTGTTATAATAAACAAACACAGTACTTATGTACAGTATGTTGAATGTATATATCCGTCTTATCTTTCCATTCCAACAATAATTTACAGAAAAATATGGCATATTTTAGAGATGGTTTGAATTGCGATTAATTGCGATTAATTACGATTAATTTTTAAGCTGTAGTTAACTCGATTAAAAATTTTAATCGTTTGACAGCCCTAATTTTAATAAATGTTTTTTAAGTACTTCAAATGTAATAATTATGATACGTTTTAAACATGTTACTGTCCCACAGACTTGTTTTTAATCAATAAAGTGGAAAATTGCTTGTTTTTAATAAATGCTTCTTTCAGTGAGTCCACTCAAATCCGCTCAAGCTGCTCACTTACACACAATGAGTTGCCACAGCAACTGTTTAATTAGCTAAACGGTGATTGACGCAGTTTCGGCTTCCAAGCATTCTTGGCAAGATCAAACCTAAATGTCTGTCAATCATCGTTAATTTTAATAAGCAACTCCAGTACACTGCCAGACCAAGAAAAGCTGCAGGAGGGAGAGGGAGACCACGTGATTGGATTGGGACAGCTCATCTGTAAAAAATAAAAAAAAAATTAAAAAAATCCACAATGGACTGAGGGCGTGAAGTTCGAAGCACCAAGTAGCGAGAGATCACTGTACATATTCATTTTTTTCTACCATGGTTCATGTAAAAAATAAATAAATACAACATTCTACCGTAAAATTGCCAATACTAAGGTGCTACACTTTTTATACGTGTACTTTACGGTTTTGCCATTTATTTCAAAGGTGAAAGCTTGGCAAGCATGGCTGCCAGTATTTTACTGTAAATTCAACAAGGTTTTTTTACAGTGCAATATTGGCAACCAATCCCGCAGGGCCCAGACTTTGGCTACGTCACAAGAATGGCCCTGAGAAAAGACGTGAGCAGTCTGGACTCATTCGGCAACCTGGAAGTCAGTCCTCCTGTCACGGTCGACGGGAAAGAATATCCGTTGGGAAGGATCATCATCGGTGTGGCTTTTCCCACGTAGGCTTGTTTCGCATCGCTTTCATTTTCGGTCGGAATACACCTTTGTGACGGGAATTCTCAAAATATTTGGTTTTTTAGAGCCACCAAAGGACGGAACATGACCAAAGTGGTTCAGGACTTCCTATGGGCACAGAAGGTCCAACAGCCCATCGCTTTGTTTTCCGACTGGCTTGTCGTCGGGCACGTAGATGAATTCATGACGTTTGTTCCTGCACCAGACAGAAAGGTAAAAGCAATATTTCTCCCAAATATTGTTGACGATTAAGCCTGAGTCTGTGTTTGGGAGCACTTCCACTTAACTTTTTTTTTTTTTTTTTTGCCGTGTGGTGACCGACAGGGATTTCGGCTCCTGCTGGCCAGTCCGGACGCTGGCTACAAGCTATTCAGAGGCCTAAAGAACAACGGCCATGGAAAGGCCAAACTATTTGAGGGTAGGTGTGTTCTTTTGGGGGTATTTATTTTTTTCTCTGCAACATGCAATCTACTCCTTCAAAGGGCGCAGTGACCAAAAGCCGATCACAGTGGATGAAATACTGGAAGACGAAGCCTTTCAAGCTGAGAACAACTACGTTCAGGTGAGCCGGATGATAAAATTAATGTATGAATAAAGTTGAGATTTTTTTTTTTTAATGTGTGTGACCAGAGCTGCATTGACTGGAACAGAGACGTGCTGAAGCGTGAGCTGGGCTTGGATGACGCCGACATCATCGACTTGCCCATCCTCTTCAAGTTAGAACAGGATGTCGACCACGAGTTCCGAGCGGTGGCCTTCTACCCGGACATGGTATGGATGGGTAAACATTGAGCAGTCCACAATTTTTTTTATTTTTTTTTTAAATAAAATTAAGCTCTAACTTAAGTGAAATTTTGTGGAATCCGCATTGACATTTTTTAAGAAGTTTGAAAAATACAATTCCTAATGGTGGTGAATGTACAGTAGTTGTTGTAATTAGGCTCGAGCGTTTATGTCACAGCAGCACGGGATCATGCGAGATTTGCGACAACGCAGCCATTTCGTAAGCACGTCTGCATCACGGGACATTTAAACTTAACGGCAAATACAATTCAACTACGGGTACCAAAGATCGAAAAAAGTAAGGAAAACTTGCCAGTTCGATACAGAGACAAACGTGTTACCACGGCGAAGGACAGATATGTGAGCAATTTTAAGGATGTGAACAATGTTGACCCTTACGAGCAAGCCGAACACAAATGGAATAAAGATGTCGACAAGCTTCCACCACTACGCGAAACTGACATCATGCTGTATTTAGTGTTTGGTGTAAGTTACCACACTCATCAGCAATTCCGAAACTACAAATCGCTACAAAGTTACGAACAGTTTTGCTGCGGATGGGTGCAGGATCTGCACATTATGACTATAGCAAACGGCAACACCATCTTTCTAGCAAAGGTAGGCAATGTGTGTTTACATTAGTCTGTGACCACGGATGTACAAATTTTTTGTTGCAGAAAATGTAGCCTGTGTACAAATTCTTTGCCACTCTCTCACGTCAAAATATTACAGTTTTTTCATTTAGCAACGACAGGAATGATGTCTTATGAAGACAATGCACATGTATGCATGCTAGTTGTTTAGCTGTAGCTATAGCTAACAACAGGCCGACTTAGGGCATAAAGTTACCGAAATTTGCGTAAACAAACGAAATTAACTTACCGGAGTGGAAGTGCATAGAGCAAACTGTGTAACTGGAGAATCAAACGTTATGCCCTTCCTTCTGATCGAGGCCACCCATGCCATTCTTCGACGTTTGGTAAGTCAGATATGACTTTTCCCTCGCCTCTTCTCCATGTAGGGATCCGGAAGAAACTCAATGGTGTTCCGTCGAGCTGTACATTCTCCTTTCTATTCGATCGGTTGTTGCAATTCTTTACCGCACAATAATTTCCAACCATTTTTAAAGAGCGACCTGTGTTGAAATGCCTCACTGTTTATGTTTACCGCTTCCATAATGGCGATAGCGGTGGAAACCTCGCGAGTGCCACGTCATACGCTCGAGCCTAATTGTGTCTTAATCAGTGTTGTTAATAACGGCGTTAGAGTATCAGAGTTACTAACGGTGTTATTTTTGTCAGTAATGAGTAATCTAATTAATTACTTTTCCCATCTTTGCAACGCCGTTACTGAGGATGGGAAGGCGTGCGTTACTACAGTTTGGTTGAATGTCGAGAGATGTCTGAAAGACACGGAGAGAGCAAAGCGGGAGAGAGGAGGAGGGAATGGGGTTGTAACGCTGTTGGAAACCTAATGCTAGGTGGCTCGGAGCGTTAGCATAGCATTCGCATTCTCGCTAGCATTAGCGAGCGTCATCTTAAAACCGGTGGGCATTATTTTATTTTGACTAAATTCTTGTGATTTTGTCCAAAGTATGGCTTTTCCTTTGAAGTGTGATAACTAAGTCATTTATGAATATTTTTTCACTTTGAACCACTCAAAATGTTCATTGGCATCAGACCTATCTACACATATAGTTTTTATTTATTTATTTATTCATTTATTTTTTTTATGCCCCCTATGGACATTAATAGCAGTATTACTCTAATAGCAAAACTAACTATGCTGTACATATACAGTATATAAAATAAAAGTCTAATTTGAATATTTCGTATGACATAGAGGACATAGAGGCCCAAATAAGTCCATAAGTCATAACAACAGAATTTCTTTGCAAGCAAATTCATATGTTGGCCTTTGGCGCCCCCTTGTGACTTTTGGGTGTTAAGACTCTCAACACACAAATTTCTCTATTTCCATGTTTTTGACTCGCCAAAGAAGCGATTGCATCAGTAATCACAGAAAATGCATTATAACACATCAGGTTTACAGCATATCAAAAATTATGATTTATAATGGCAGTCAATGAGTCAGAACATGGCATTATTACAAGAATTAAGTGCGAATCTCCCCAACCTATTCGCAATAAGTTAGAAATTGCAGCATGATGCGATTTTATCTTTACATGTTTTTACTATCCTGGGGAAATATTGGCTCCCTAGTGTAATTTTTCCAATGCTTTTTCTTTGATGAAACACGGAAAAAAACTTAATTTTTTTTTTTTAAAAAGCCAGAATATGGACAAATAACACCAACGGGTTAAACTCTCAGGCAACCTTTTTTTTTTTTTTTTGACATACGGTTCGTGGCATTCAGGTGGGTACAATTAATTGAAAATAATGGACTGTTTTCCTGTTGAGTATGCATTCTCATCAGCAAGTGGGCATTGTCCTGGTAGATGCTACAATACAGTGGTGGCTAAAAGTATTGGCACCCCTGCAATTCTGTCAAACAATGCTCAATTTCTCCCAGAAAATGATTGCAATTACAAATGCTTTGGTAGTAATATCTTCGTATATTTTGCTTGTGATTAAAAAACGCAAAGGAGAATGAAAAAAATAATAAATCATTATAATTTTACAAAAAACTCCAAAAATGGGCCGGACAAAAGTATTGGCACCCTCAGCCTAATGCTTTGTAGCACAACCTTTAGACAAAATAACTGCGAACAACCACTTCCGGTATCCATCAATGAGATTCTTACAATGCCCTGCTGGAATTTTAGACCATTCTTCTTTGGTCTACTCCAGGTCTCTGAGATTTGAAGGGTGCCTTCTCCAAACTGCTGTTTTCAGATCTCACCACAGGTGTTCTCTGGAATTCAGGTTATTGCTGGCCACTTTAGAAGTCTCCAGTGCGTTCTCTCTAATTTGTTGATATTCTTCAGATTTCATAATGCCATGCACACGGTCAAGCAGTCCAGTGCCAGAGTCACCAAAGCAACCCCAAAACATCAGGGAACCTCTGCCATGTTTCATTGTGGGCACCGTGTTTTTTTCTTGAAGGGCACATTTTCCCCCCTGTAATCTCTATGTTGATACCTTTTCCCAAAAAGCTCAACTTTTGTCAAATCTGACCAGAAAACATTCTTCCAAAACGCTTTTGGCTTTATCAGGTAAGTTTTGGCAAACTCCAGCCTGGCTTTTTTATGTCTCTGGGTCAGAAGTGGGGTCTTCCTGGGTATTCTACCATAGAGTCCCTTTTCATTTAGACGCCAACGGATAGCACGGGTTGACACCGTCGGACTGCAGGACAGCTTGAATTTGTTTGGATGTTATTCGAGGTTCTTTATCCACCATCCGCACAAACTTTCGTTGAAATCTCTCATCAATTTTTATTTTCCGTCCAAATCTAGGGGGGTTAGCCACAGTGCCATGGACTTTACACTTATTGACGACACTGTGCACGGTAGACACAGGAACATTCAGGTCTTTGGGAGATGGACTTGTAGCCTTGAGATTGCCCATGCTCCCTCATAATTTGGCTTCTCAAGTCCTCAGACAGTTCTGTGGCCTTATTTCTTTTCTCCATGCTTAATGTGGTACGCACAAGGACACAGGACAGAGGTTGGGTCAACTTTAATCCATTTTAACTGGCTGCAAGTGTGAATTCGCTATTACCACCACCTGTTGCATGCCACAGATAACAGGTGCTGTTAATTACACAGATTAGTTTTGTGTAAAATGATAATGATTTAAATTTTTCCATTTTCTTTTGTGTTTTTTCATTGCAAGCAAAATCAATGAAGATATTACTACCAAAGCATTTGTAACTGCAATCATTTTCTGGGAAAAATTGAGCATTATCTCACAGAATTGGTAGTAATTGTCTAGTAAGTACCTCGGTACAGGGGCCATGGTTAAGTGCAGGTTGAATTCAACAGGAAAAACAAAAAGGCTTTTTCTCACAGCATTTGAGGGTTAGAATATTATTACACCCGCATATAGGTGAAATTTAAGAAAATGTGAAAAGGAGGACCTATGGTTTTTTTGGTAATGAAAAACACTGTTCAATTCGATCAATTATAAACATATTTGAGTTACTTTGCAGAGTAACAAATTATTCTTACGTTTAGGTAACTGAGTTACTAACTCAATTACTTTTTGAGAGAAATTTTAACTAACACTGGTTTTAATTATGTCTATGGCAGAGGTTCAATGAGTAGATTTTTTTGTTGTCAGGTAGTATGCTATGGTTCACAATCATATTTTTTGTCAGGTTTCATGTTTTTAAATGTGAGAACTTCCATGTCATAATTTTAATTCGCTATATGTCATGTTTTAAATTCATTGTTTCTAACTTTTATCGTGAGATTTCATATACTGTTATCACGAAAAGTGTCAAACTGTGAAATTTCACATTACATCAAAAAAAGTTTTATATAGCGTTGTGAAGTTTCACGTTACATCATCAAGATTGTTATATTGTGAAATGTTTCACATATTCTGAAAAGTTTAACATTATGTTGTAGGTTTCACATATTTTTGTGGTTTTATGTTATACCTTAAAATTTTCAATTTTTTAGGTACCTGAGTTGCACCTGAGTATAAGTCGCACCAGCCATTAAATGCCCAACGAAGAGGAAAAAAGCATATATAAGTCGCACCGGAGTTTAAGCCGCATTTTTAGGGGAAATGTACTTGATAAAATCCAACACATAGAACAGATATGTCATCTTGAAAGGCAATTTAACATAAAAATATACTATGCTGAATAAGTGTACAGTACGATAATGTTACATGACGCATGAACAACGAAATGCGAATGTGGCTGGTATGTTAACGTAACATAGCTATTAAAAGTTATTCAGATAACTATAGCATAAAGAACATGCTAACAAATTTACCAAACCATCAGTGTCACTCCAAAACAGCAAAATAACATGTAAAATGATATAATTATGGGTTAATAATTTCACACATAAGTCGTTTCAGAGTATAAGTCGCACCCCCAGCCAAACTATGAAAAAAAAACTGCGACTTATAGTCCGAAAAATACGGTAATATCATGAAAAGTTTGGTTAGTCCATAAAGTTTTATGTTTTCCATTATTTTTTGACATTTAAAGTTACACGAATTAAGAAAAAACAAGCAAACATTCCAGTGCTGTGTTCCTCACAAGCATTCCTTTTGCTTACAGGTGAACATGATTGTGCTGGGGCAAAACCTGGGCATCCCCAAACCATTCGGCCCCAAGGTGAACGGCCGCTGTGCCCTGGAGGCGGAGATGTGCTCCCTAATGGGGGGTCTGGGACTCAACTGCACCTTTATCGACGATTTTGCCTCTTACCACCAGCTCCTGGGTGAGGTCCACTGTGGCTCCAATGTACGCAGAGAAGCGTTTAACTTCAAGTGGTGGGAATTAGACATGTGAATTGATCAAACAAATGAGCTGCTTGGGACTGGGAAACATCACTTTCTTAAACGTCATTAAACATCTGTCTTTATTTACACTGAGGATGCAAAGCAAAACTATATTTACAAGCTAGTCTCTTTTTAACAAGCTGACGAAAACAAAAATACAATCATTTAAAAACTGCGCACTTTTTGAACTGTTGAAAGCACAGACCAGACGCATGGATGTGCTATTATTGTTGTGCCACAAGGAGGCGCAAGCCATCTACGGTTCAAACGGGCAGCTTCAACATCAAGTCAAATTCCAAAGTATGAATGAACTAATCACGTGCCTTGCGTGTTACATTCAGGAACCTCTGGGAAAACGAGCGCGACACAATCGTCTGTAAAGGCAACCTCAACATGAGTCACAGTGTAGTTCCAAAAAAATACTTGACAAAAACCAAACTGAGGATTTCCTATAGAAAGGCATTTGTGCATTTATTTGCATCCTAATAGAACACTCAATTTTTCACTGCCTCCCACTACTGAGATTTTCACCAACAAATAAAATGACAAAGTTACACTTAACTAGGACAACTAGTGACTTAAATTTCCAGAGAAAGCATATGCTTCGCACATTGTAAAAAATAGAAGACGCTCTCTAGTTGAAATGCTTATATTTGATCTAAAGCAAAACGTACGCTTACCTCAGAAACATTCACTTACAGATCAGTTCTAATCATATTTAAAAAGTCTTTACAGTTTAGCAGAATAAGGACAGCCAAAATTTTTAATTTTACCATTTTTGAACCAAAAGACTGCTTTCGATGGAATGGTTCACAGATCACTAGTAGAACAAGGGTGTCTACTGAAACTATGTTACTAGTGGAACTATGTTACTATGTGGAAAAAAAAAAAAAAAAACAGAAAATCACATTGTTTGATTTTAAAGAATTTATTTGCAAATCATGGTATAAAATAAGTATTTGATCAATACCAAAAGTTCATCTCAATACTTTGTTATGTACCCTTTTGTTGGCAATAACGGAGGCCAAACGTTTTCTGTAACTCTTCACAAGCTTTTCACAGACTGTTTCTGGTATTTTGGCCCATTCCTCCATGCAGATCTCCTCTAGAGCAGTGATGTTTTGGGGCTGTCGTTGGGCAACACGGACTTTTAACTCCCTCCACAGATTTTCTGTGGGGTTGAGATCTGGAGGCTGGCTAGGCCACTCCAGGACCTTGAAATGCTTCTTACGAAGCCACTCCTTTGTTGCCCTGGCTCTGTGTTTGGGATCATTGTCATGCTGAAAGACCCAGCCACGTCTCATCTTCAATGCCCTTGCTGATGGAAGGAGATTTTCACTCAAAATCTCTCGATACATGGCCCCATTCATTCTTTCCTTTACACAGGTCCTGGTCCCTTTGCAGAAAAACAGCTCCAAAGCATGATGTTTCCACGCCCATGCTTCACAGTGGGTATGGTGTTCTTCGGATGCAATTCAGTATTCTTTCTCCTCTAAACACGAGAACCTGTGTTTCTACCAAAAAGTTCTATTTTGGTTTCATCTGACCATAATACATTCTCCCAGTCCTCTTCTGGATCATCCAAATGCTCTCTAGCGAACCGCAGACGGTCCTGGACGTGTACTTTCTTCAGCAGGGGGACACGTCTGGCAGTGCAGGATTTGAGTCTCTGGCGGCGCATTGTGTTACTAATAGTAGCCTTTGTTACTGTGGTCCCAGCTCTCTGTAGGTCTTTCACTAGGTCCCCCCGTGTGGTTCTGGGATTTTTGCTCACCGTTCTTGTTATCATTTTGACGCCACGGGGTGAGATCTTGCATGGAGCCCCAGATCGAGGGAGATTATCAGTGGTCGTGTATGTCTTCCATTTTCTAATAATTGCTCCCACAGTTGATTTCTTGACACCAAGCGTTTTACCTATTGCAGATTCCGTCTTCCCAACCTGGAGCAGGTCTACAATTTTTCCTTCGACAGCTCTTTGGTTTTGGCCATAGAGGAGTTTGGAATGTGACTGACTGAGATTGTGGACAGGTGTCTTTTATACCGATAATGAGTTAAAACAGGTGCCATTAATACAGGTAACGAGTTGAGCCTCGTTAGACCTCGTTAGAAGAAGTTAGACCTCTTGACAGCCAGAAATCTTGCTTGTTTGTACTGCAGGTGACCAAATACTTATTTTCCACTCTAAGGGGCCGTTTACATGGTGACTCTCCGAGAATACGACAAATTTCAAATTTGCATTTGTGTCTCCATTTGAACAATGTCGCGATTCCGCATGAAAACGATGTAGTATTCATGCCAGGCCCTAGGGGGCAATGCAGATTTACTGGGCACCAGAGAATGATGTACTTTGACCCCACCAAGCTCCCTCAGCCCGGAAAAAAATATCCCCACCCACTCGAAGCAATGTCATTTTTCTTTTGTTCAAAAAGTCACAAAAATTGAAACGTTCAACATATTTAATATAAAAATATTATTAAAACAGTAAATTAAAGCCGACATTCCGCCATATTTGCCGTTTTTAATGTTTAGTAGCACCACTGCGCACGCTCAATGTGACGTGTACGAGTGCTGACGTTGACAGTGCGGTCTCGCGCCGCAGGAGCCTTTGATATGCATGCCGAGGAAGCCCCCCTCAACCCCCCGCAATCGGATTCTTCCACTTTGGAGGCAGGATTCGGAATTTTTCGTCTTTGCTGACACCATATCCACGCGAGGCGAGTCCGCAACTCAGTCATTGCGTCTTTGTGTCGCCATGTAAACTGCCCCTAATTTGGAAATAAATTCTTTAAAAATCAAACAATGTGAATTTTCTGTTTTTTTTCCACATTCTGTCTCTCATGGTTGAGGTTTACCCATGTTGACAATTACAGGCCTCTCTAATCTTTTAAAGTAGGACAACTTGCACAATTGATGGTTGACTACTTATTTGCCTCACTGTATATCGTAGCTTAATCATTCTGCTACCATACAGAAATGTCATTTTAGTGTAAGTTACGACTGTTCAATTAGAGTGTTGACTTATTCGTGAAAACAAAGAGTGTACTAGAAGGATGTCAATAAATGCTCAAATATCCAGCTATAAGCACCCTATGTCGCAAACATTTGACACTAGGAGTAAAAAAAAACAAATCGTACTGTACAATGCACACGGAACTGAATAAAACAGGAATCACAACTAACGTGTTACCAGAGGAATTTGTTTTTTGTCAAGCAGGCGGACACCATGCACAGTAGCACTCACACAACAAACACAAACAGTTGAAAATGCTTTGTTGCTGGTCAAGGTACTCGATTTAAAAATGACTTTTTTTGTCTACATAAATAAAATTGTGTACCTTTTTATGGACGTGTTGAGTTTTATTAAATGCTTGTGATGTCTTTCATTCCCGAAGGAAGCCAACGTAATGAATGCTGTTGATTCCTCAATGTATGTAAAACGAGTCAAACCGCTGCTCTATAGGCCAACAAACAAAGTAGTCCATTAAAAAATTACCGTCTTTCAGTTTCTCTCAGTCCAAAATGCTCAATCTTGAAAACCAGGATGAAATTGCTCACTGATACACAGTGGCGCAGCCTCCCAAGATTTTTTGGGAGCAGAAACAACGACGACCTGACGTTATGTCCTCCGAGCTTGAGTTGACATCTTGTTGGGACGGCCAGCAGATCCGAGCGGAACACTTTCAGGAAAGTTCAACGGACCTCGTGTCCACCCCGGTCGGTCGAGGAGGCAACGACGTGTGATGCCTTCACAAAGAAAATCTGCCAAAGAAATTAACGCTTTGAATGGTTTTCCTCTGAATAAATTACCATTAAAGTTATGTTTTTTATGTTTACTTGTAGGGTTGGGCATCGAGCATCGATGGGATCTAGGGCTAACACTTCGGTTCTCCCGGAACCGTTCGAATTTCTTTTATTTTGATGTTTCGATGCCCTGACCGTCGACGGGAAAAAATAGCTGCCGAACACAACGAAGAAGAAGAAGCCACATGAAGTGTGTGTTCGTGCATTGCAACTTGATTTCAATCGTAGTCACTGTGCAGCAGCGCTCAAAAGTTCACAATGAAAAATGACCAGTCGGCTCAGTGCAACATTTGCGACACGGCTATATCATGCAAAGGTAGCTGTGATTAAACACCTCCGGCTTCATGGAATACAAGTGCCGAGTAGTGCATAGCTGAGTGCCGCGTATTTCACGTGCTGCGCCGGACCTCTAACCAGTCAGAACCAAGTAAGTAAAACGATAAATTATGTGTCTTCTTCTGCCTCCGCGACCCGACCCCGGATTTAGGGGTAGATGATGGATGGACGGATGGAAAAGTACAAGAATAAGTCGTATTATTACGTCGGGTGAATGTAGCTATATAAACAGCTACATGCTATACCTAGTGCGTTGTCGCTTCTGTTAAAATGAACAGTATTATAAGATCATCAAATTATAATCAATGGAAGGATTTATACTAGGGCTGTCAAACGATTAAAAATTTTAATCGAGTTAATTACAGCTTAAAAATTAATCGCAATTAATCGCAATTCAAACCATCTATAAAATATGCCATATTTTTCTGTAAATTATTGTTGGAATGGAAAGATAGGATACAAGATGGATATATACATTCATATACATAAGGACTGTATTTGTTTATTATAACAAATCAACAAGATGGCATTAACATTATTGACATTCTGTTAAAGCGATCCATGGATAGAAACACTTGTAGTTCTTAAAAGAAAAATGTTAGTACAAGTTATAGAAATGTTATATTAAAACCCCTCTTAATGTTTTCGTTTTAATAAAATTTGTAAATTTTCAGTCAAAAAATAACCTAGTAGCCCGCCATTGTTGATGTCAATAATTACTTACACAATGCTCATGGGTGCTGAAGCCTATAAAATCAGTCGCTCCCCAAGCGCCAGCAGAGGGCGGCATAACTCCATAAAACACAACAAGTGAGCGTTTCACTGTACTGTCATTTAAATCTGTCTGAGCGGGGCATCTGCGTTAATTGCGTCAAATATTTTGACGTGATTAATTTAAAAAATTAATTAACGCCCGTTAACGCGATAATTTCGACAGCCCTAATTTATATTAAGGCTTCGTCGTAGCTCCAAGCTAAGGTACATGGATGTTAAGTGTGTAGTGGCTTACAGCTCCCTTACCCCTACATAATACTAGTCCTTCTCAAAAAATTTGCATTTTATGATTACGTTCGTTATTTTCTATAATGTACTGATGAACATTTGACTTTCATATGGCCATGGCATTACTGTGCTCAATTGGCCTGCCAACTCTCCTGACCTGAACCCCATAGAGAATCTATGGGATATTGTGAATAGGAAGTTGAGAGACACCAGACCCAACACTGTGGATGAGCTTAAGGCCGCTATCGAAGCATCCTGGGCCTCCGTAACACCTCAGCAGTGCCACAGGCTGATTGCCTCCATGCCATGCCGCATTGAAGCAGTCATTTCTGCAAAAGGATTCCCGACCAAGTATTGAGTGCATAGCTGATATAATTAATTGAAGGTTGACTTTTTTTTTAATTAAAAAACACTTTTTTGTATTGGTCGGATGAAATATGCTAATTTTTTGAGATGGGGATTTTTGTTTTTTCTTGACTTTTTTGCCATAATCATCAATATTAAAACAATAAAAGGCTTGAACTACTTCAGTTGTGTGTAATGAATCTAAAAAAATATGAAAGTCTAATGTTTATCAGTACAGTACTAATGTTTATACAGACATTCTCGTAGCAATAGTATGAGTAATCTCGTAGTCCTTTTTAAAATTTGGCCCTAATACACTGTTGTATCAACATGCATCTTTTTTTTTTTCACGTGCTTCACTAGTGATACGTGACATTCATTTATCTCCTCTGCTGTGAGCACCAGCCACCAGCTGTTATGTGTTCAAGATTCATCTACACCCAGTGAACGTGTGTTCTCCACTGCAGGAGACATTATCTGTCCAGAATGCTCACACTTACTGCCTGAGAATGCAGATATGATCATTTTCCTCAACAAAAACTGTTGCTGATTTTATACTGTATCTACTGCTAATCTGGACTGGGTTTTACAAGTTGTTTTTTTGTTTGTTTGATATTCTGCACCAGGTTAGCCCATTAGTGGAAGTTTAATAACATGTAAACATGCCTGCAGCATAAGACACTCTAAAACAGGGGTCCCCATCTGCCGGGCCGCGGACCGGTAACGGTCCGTGGCGCATTTGCTACCGGGCCGCACAGGAATAATAATTTAATAACGACCGCATTCTGGCAGAATTAATCCTGTGCCTCTGCTTAACACACCAATATCCCTGTCTACTCTAGTTATAATACTACAGGATAGATTAGAATGTCATAGAAATCCATTGATTGGACTGCTAGCAGTACATCTTGTGTATATATCTATGTGTGCTTGTCCTCGATAATAACGTATTGCTAGGCCGTGGGCGCAGCACATTTGTTCCCGGAAATAATAAGCCCTCACACGAGCGAAGATGACTGGAAAACAGACGTCTTTGGAGATATTTTTATGGCGAAAGGGCACCTGACGAGCCTAAAACCTCGAAGACCCATGAACTGCGAAGGAGTGGATTCGTGACCCATTTGTGAATAAACCAAGTGATTCGAGCATGTCTGTGCAACAGTAAGATCAACGTCTAGAGATCGCAACTGACGGCGACCTTATTAAACGTACATTTGAGACAACAACTCTACCGAGGTTCTGGATTAAAGTCATTCTGGAATATCCTGACATCGCTACAAGAGCATTGAAAACCTTCCTACAATTTCCAACATCGTATCTTTGTGAAGCGGGCTTCTTAATGAATGTTTAACGACAAGGCGAAGTCGTTAATGGTGAGAGCGGTGTGAAGTTGTTGTGTGCAGCTTACATAGCAGGATGTTTCTGAGGAGAACTTTTCTACAAGTCCTTCCATGATCAAACATAAGTTAAAATTCCTTTCTTTCAAGAAAGTTTGTAATGTTTACTTTGGAATCGCTGCATTTGCGCATTTTGCGGCTATGTTTAACGTTACGCGCATGCGCAGAACCGCATCGTTGCAATTTTTGATGGGTTGCAAAATTTGTCAGAACACCGGTCCGTGGTGCAAAAAAGGTTGGGGAACCGTGCTCTAAAACATAGGCAAAAGCATGTGTGAAAATATTTTCTCTGTGATTTTTTGAGAACTGAACATCTTGAAAGTGCACTCCTGTGGAAAGAAAATTCATCATATTCAAGTTCAAAGACTGATATTTATACTCAAGTTAAAAATACCCCTGTGAGAAATTCATAGTCAAGTTAATTGAAAGTTCATATAATTTAAAAAATAATGGAAAAGTTAAGATATTAATATAAACTATGCAATCTTTTTTACCCTGCTTGATAAAAGAATTGGAATCGAGAATGGTTTGGAACCGGAATCGACACGTGGAATCGCAATCATTCAAATTCAAACGATGCCCAACCCTATTTATCTGGGTTATATTTTTTTGATGATCTAATCAAGTTAGTGAGACTGTAAAAATAAAACATTTCAGATATACAGTGGTCCTTTTGCTTTCAAGTTGATCCAAAATCATTTCAGACGGAAAGAAATCTAATAAAGGAAAGAAATCTCTTAGCACCACCACTGTCAAAAATACCATCAATCCTACAGGACACTTACAAAGAAATGTTATCCAACCGAGTGAGTCACGGAGAAGTAAAACTTACATGATGCACACTTCTCTAAAAATAAAACAGAAAAAGACAAAACGACATCAAACCTGATGATGGACGTGGATGCAGCGAGTCAGTCGGAGGCGTGTGGCTAACAGTTCTGCGTGACAACAGGTAAATATCAGCTTGTATAGTTAATATTTGAGAAAAGATGGTAGCTGCCTTTATACCGAGGACTTGTGTTCCAGTGGCGGGCGCTCCGACCTGGAACGGCCGTCAGCGGCTTTCGACTCGGGTCGTGACGCTGAAAATGAACAAGGAAACTTGAATACTGCAGTTTATGTACAGTATATAACATACTATAGTGTACACACATGTGAAGCCAGCATGACTCATACTAAGTGACCCATCGTCTAGCGAATCTCTCTTGTGTGGCGTTGTGGCCGACGCACTTTCCTGCATGGAAGAAGAGAAATCTAAGTGGAAGTAGATAAGAGGGAAAAGTATGGCACATAAACAGCACTAACATTATCAAGAGTCTTGCAGTATTTGTCAGTGTTTGTGTAGGTGTCATGTATCCGATTGCGCTATTATTACCTCCACCAGTAGGTAAAATCTCTGGAAGACGGATGTTATGTATCCGCTTCCATATATATAACTGTCTGTCAGTTAACCTGTATTTGTCTTCAAGATAACAAGATTGAATGAAGGGATTATCACAAAATTTGCAGGATATGTGTGCTATATATATTTTTTTCATTAGTTTATTTCAGGCCATTATTCCTTGTCAAGACAACAAATGTATACAGCTCATATAATCAAGTAACAAAAAGAGCAGCAAAGCTAAGTAACATTGTAACATCAACTACATGCCTGATAAGGAGTGGGAAGAAGAAAATTTATTTAATCCCACCCCTATTCTTATCTAATTAAGAACAAAAAATTCTTGCTACTTCCTTCCAAAAATGTAGGCCACCAGAAAATCAGTCCAAACAGTTTTGCACATACACATTTTTGTAACAACCTTGTGATGAAGTTACCACAGATAACACCCAAACCAAAAACAATTTCATACCAACATGGTAAATGAAAGTAAAACCATACCAACAATGGTAAAGGCCACACACACAATATTAAACGGAAGAGATGATTTAATCTGGTAATGAGGTTAGAGGTCACAAAAGAAATTTCTCTATAACTTGAGAACAGATCAACTCAAATTTTTGAAAAACGTGAGGGGAAAAGTAAGGATATAAATATAAATGGCAGCTGGTGGCATATGGTCAAAATATGGCAATGCTTTGAATTTGGCTGCTTTGGTGGAAGTCTGCTGTCCTAGAGTCCTCCTCTAGTTGTCAGTAAAATCATTGGCTGTTTTTAAGAGGAGGTATAAACAAATTTTATTAAACAATTAAAAATAACTCAAAGCTAATGCAAACAGAACTCAACCAGACATCACAAGGACAGATAATCATTTGGCTCTGTAAGTGTACAGACAGTTGACTTTTAATAGTAGTATTGTGACATTCTGTAACAGGGCCGGCCCAGCCAATACGCAGACTATGCAGCTGCTTAGGGCCCCTGACCACTAGGGGGCCCCCAATCTGGCAATTGTTTAATTTGTATTCTATTTTGTTTACTACAGTTTGCTTTATTTGACTTTTGTGAGTTTTGAGACGATTACAAGCTTAAAAAAATAAAAGTTCTTCCTTAACTTCTTTCTTTCCTCTTTTAGAAAAAGGTTTGGCGCTATCTACTGTAAGTACTGACAATCATTTGGGGTGAGAAGTTTGAAGTATGCAGTGCAACAAAATCTAATTAATATACAAAATATGGACGTATCGGTTTGATTGCATGTATGGGTTTCACAGTACACTGTGACGAAATGGTGGGCCAAAAATATGGGCCCCTTTGCATTATTTTGCTTAGGGCCCCCAAATGGCCTGGGTTGGCCCTGTTCTGTAAAGACATGTAACTGGTCAATTGGTCACTGAGTGCCCTGGACAAGATCTTCTCTGCAATGCGATCTGAACCTGGACAACGCGCCTCCCCGGGAAACACTTTCAAGTAGGGCTGCAGCTATCGAATATTTTAGTAATCGAGTAATCGACTGAAAATTCTATTGATTAATCGAGTAATCGGATAAAACATTTTTTTAGGTAAAGAGCAATTATAAATATCCATGAGAAAAAAAGACGTTTAATCCAATATTGAACCATTTTCAGTCAATCAATGTCTTTATTTTCAATGTACATTGTTAAAAACAGCCAACAATTGCATCTCAGATGTGACTAGAAAAAAAAGTCACTGCTTTCACTCAAAAAACTTCTAGATCTTATAAAAAAAATATATATATATATATATATATATTGCTTACCTAAAAATGTAATTACGCTTGATAACACACATCACTTGAAAGCTATGTGTTTTTCCCACGTGTTTCAATTGAATTTCCATTTGTGGCAAGCTTAAGGTCTAGTTAAGTTTTAAGTTAGTCTAAACTGCAAGTCCTGATAGGATTTTGAGTTTTTGCAGTGTTCAAAATAAATGTATGATACCTGCTATATTGGGGCACATTAGGGACCAGTGCTACTTAGTGTTTTATTCAGCAATGACTACTGAGCTAAAACTGAAAGTTAGCTTTATGATGCTTTAATTTTACACCCTCATCACTATACAGCGCTGTGTTTTTACAGATTAAATAAAGCCTGTGTGTAAGACACGTCAGCCACGCATCGACAGTGGTCATTATCAATAGAAACCTTGCCCTCCAAAGGGCTAACGTTACGTGAGCGAGTGACAGTAACGTTAGATTTATTAGCGCTGAGAAGTCTACTGCTTAAAGATGGCAGCTGTTTAGTTTGTTTTGGGTGCTGCCCAGACGCGGCCAAGTCTGTCATTTCGCATCTAGTCCTAAATGCATGCGATATCTATGAGACGCATCAGACACTACTTGCTACCACACTAGCATCATGCGGGCGTAGTTTTTAGCAACGTCGGCGTAGTTTGTAGCGGGTGTCGGCTGCAGTAAGGTTTTTTTTTTCTTAATTATTATTGCTTCTTCCTCTACGCACGTGACGTCAGCGCGTTGTCCCGCATTAAAAGTAGTCCTGGCAAAACGTGATGCTTAGAGCTTGCAAAATTAAACGATTCCTTGAGGTGAATGAAATTACTTGGATCAGTTTTTAAACTCGAGTTGCTCGAGTATTCGTTTCAGCTCTACTTTCAAGTCTGGATATATGTAGGATAGCTGGGGAAAATGGCAGCCGCTGTGTCTGACCACACTCAAAGTTGAAGCCATCGAGGATGTGTATCTTTTTGTTGTGCTGCTGGCTGCCATTCTTCTGCAGGGGCTTGGAGCCTACTTGATTCATGCTGGACAGCCAAAAGAGATCAGTGGAATTGTCCAGTACAGCGGCCAGTGCTATCGCCGGAGTGCACGCAAGCCTCAACAAGGCCTGTGATGACATATTATAGGTGAAGAATGACCTAGCGGCATCCAACACTGCCACAACCAGAATGGCAATGAAAATTACTGCGGAGCTGTGAAACCTGGAGATGAATGTTCGTGGGAATGCAGCAAGGAATGAAAACCGCGACGAGGATTAAATCGACAAAAGGGGGTGGCGGACATGGCCTGCCATCGGTCCTCAGCTATTCCCTATCTTCTGGATCGAATCAACTGAATGAACTAACCTCTGAATTATGAAGTAATCTATTGGATTTAATCAACATAATGAGCACATCGCCGCGATCGACAAGGACTATTGGGAAAATGAACAATCAAGAGGAAGGGGGGGGGACAACAATCTTGTAATCACTACACAATCTGAAATGTCAAAAATTGTTATTCGATAATTTCTGCGTCCTATGGTATACTGGGGGTGGGATTCAATAAGCTTCGGCTTCTTCCGTCTGCCCTTTTCTTTTCGGGTTTAATTAAATGTAAACACATATGAATGCTGTATGTTTGTTTGGATTTGTCATGGCTGAAAGGAAAATAAAGAAAAAAGAAAATATCTGTGACAACGTAAGATGCCCAAAATATACTTACATATACCTAATTGGCATATGATTGAATTATCAAATAATCTAAAAAAAATCCAAAAATCACATTGTATGATTAAAAAAAAAAACTATTTGTAATTTACTGGGGTTCATAAGTATTTGTACCCCTGAGAATAAGCAATAATTATGACACTCAAAGAGTTGTCAATCTACCTTTAAAAATTCCACTTTTACCCCATGAGTAACCACCCACCCACCACCCGTTTGAGCTCAAAACTGTCACCTGTGTACCCCACAGTCAGTCATAGTCCAACTGCTACCATGGGTAAGACCAGATAGTTTTCTAAAGACACCAGAGAAAAAATTGTTGAGCTATAGCTCCACAAAGCTGGAAAAGGCTATGGGACAATTGGAAAGCAGCTTGGTGAGAATAAATCAACAGTTGCAGATATTATTAGAAAATGGAAAAGGCTAAACATGACTGATAATCTACCTCGGACTGGGGCTCCATGTAAAATCTCTCGTTGTGGGGAATCACTCATGGTGAGAAAAGTCAATGACCTGAAGAGAGTTGGATGCACAGTTTCAAAGGCTACTGTCAGTATAACACTACAATGCAATGGTTTAAAATACATGTAACGGCATGTACAGTACATGTAAAGGCCCATCTGAAGTTTGCCAGGGACCATCTGAATGATCCATGGGGGAAAGTCATGTGGTCAGATGAAACCAAAGTAGAACTTTTTGGTGCAAACTTTACTAGTCGTGAGTGGAGGAAAAATAAGGATGAAATCCCAAGAACACCATCCCCACTGTGAAGTATGGGGGTGGAAACCTCATGCTTTGGGGCTGCTTTTCGGAAAAGGGGACATGATGACTGTACTGTATAAAGCAGAGGATGAATGGTGAAATGTATCGTCAGATTTTGAGGCACAACCTCCTTCCCTCAGTCAGAGACTTGAAGATGAGTCGTGGCTGGATCTTCCAACATGACAATGATCTGAAGTACAAGGCCAAGCTGACCAAGGCGTGGCTGCGTAAAAAGAATATCAAGGTTCTGGAGTGGCCTTGCCAGTCTCCAGATCTCAATCCAATAAAAAATCTTTGGATGGAGCTGAAACTTCGTGTTTCTCAAAGAAGATTTGTGTGGAGGAACGGGCCAAAATCCCTGTTTCCATATGTGAAAACCTGGTGAAGAACTACACAAAAGCGTCTGACCTCTGTAATTGCAAACAAAGGCTTCTGCAGTAGATACAAGTATTAGCATAGATTTTCTCAGGGGTACAAATACTTACCCCAGTAAATTACAAATAAATTATTGAAAAAAATCATACAATGTGAGTTCCGGATTTTCTCCTTTTTTTTAGATTATGTCTCTAAGTGGAAATGCATCTATGATTGAAATTTCAGACCTCAACCTATTTTCTAAGTGGGTGAACTTGCAAAATCAGAAGCGGTGCAAATACTTCTGCTCCTCACTGTATATTTACAGTATACTGTGAATATACATATACTGTGTATATATACTGGATATATATTTTATTAAATTCAAATATACATATATAAATATACAAATATAAGTATACAAACATACAAGTCATTTATTTATAATTCATTTATCAAAAAATTTGCAAATGAAGTTATTCTATGAGGAAAAATTAGAAAATTATTACTAAATTAAACAGTTGTACAATCTTTTACAAATCCAAATTAATATTTTATTATATAATTAGTAACTTCTCAATTTAATCATAAATAATGTCTGAAAATGAACATTATTTAACTGTAAAATTATTTTGTTTTTCGCAATAATTCTGCCGCTCCTATGAAATGTGTCAATTTAAGTAAACTAATATGTATTTGTTCATTCCATTGAATCATTTGATTGATCATTAATAATGAAATAAAAACAAAAAGCAAGAAAAACATTAACAAAAAAAAAACACAAAAACGTTTCCATTCAGTAAATTTCAGATTTTTGTAAATAGTTGGTTAATTACTGGTACCGGTAATTGAAATTAATTTACTGTATTTACCACAAATAAAATTCAATAACAAACATACTGTTTAACTGTTTAACATTCATTCACTTCCATCTTTTATTTCATCAGTTTATCAACAGAACTGTTGGAAATCATAACAATATAAAACAAAAAACTGACCTGAAATTTTATCCCCGTTTCATTCGTTTCCCAAACCTTGGGTGTACCTAATGTTGCATCTAGCGAATGTACATAGCACTCACCCGCCCAGTGTCGTACTCATCGTCGGCTTCGTGGTCCTCCACTACGCTGGCGAAGCTGCTGGCATTGGATGAGGAACGGGAAAGATCCTGAGCTTCCGGGATAGACGGCGCCCTGCAACACATGACCAAGCTACATGCCCTACGTCACTTTGATTGCTCATAAGAATCCCACATGGCTACTTTTGTTCTTAGTTCAGATGAAGAGCTACCTGTTCTTGGCAGGGGCAAACTCAGGAGAGCTGTGATTGGACGAGTTGTCCGATCTATTTTCCTGGGAGACAAGGGCGCTGTCGGATGTCCTTTGGTTGCACGGTGACACGTCTCGGCTGCGGGGCGACAACGTAAATTTTTAGCATTAGACATTACTAGTGTCACTCGTGTGTGGCACTCAGTGCATTGACTCCCAATAACAGCGCTAGCTGTCCAATCCTTTGGTCATTCGCTGCCAGCCTAGCCCATTCAAGGAGAACCAACAAGCCTATCAGGCGGGCGTCCGGGACACCAGACGTGGGGCAACCAAACGGGTCAGTCGGATGGGCGTCCGGGACGCCAGACGTGGGGTAGCCGAACGGGTCTGTCGGGCGGGCGTCTGGGAGACCAGACGTGGGGCGACCGAACGGGTCGGTCGGGCGTTCGGGATGCCAGACATGGGGTAGCCGAACGGGTCAGTCGGGCGTCCGGGGAGCCAGAGGTGGGGCGACATAATGGGTCGATGGGGGCCCAGGATGAGGTCACGGCAGAAGACGAGGTTATGGCAGGAGACGAGCTCATGGTAGAAGACAAGGTCGGCTGGTGCGGCGGTCCGCGCCGCCCAGCCGTGGCAAGAGGCGAGGTCGGCTGGCACGGAGGTCCGCGCCACTCAGCCGTGGCAGAAGACTTGGGCGAGGCTCCGGAGCGACGTCGTCGAGATGAGACTCGGGAACAGGAGCAACGTCGTCGAGGCGATGCTCGGGAACAAGAGCGACCTCGTCGAGGCGAGGGTCGGGAACAGCAGCGAAGTCCTCGAGGCGAAGTGCGGGAACAGGAGCAATGTCGTCAAGGCAAAGAGCGGGAACAGGAGCGACGTCGTCGAGGCAAAGAGCAGTAATAGGAACTGAAGCGTCGCCGGGGGAACTGGCGCGAGCACTTGACTGCGAGGAGACGGCGCGGGCACTTTAGGCTGAAGAGGCAGCATAGGCACTTGAGGTCGAGGAGGCGGCGTGGGAACCTGGGAAGCCGTGACAAGCCCGTGCCATCCGCGTGGACGAGCACGTTGAGACTTATAGACGGAGGTTTTGGGCAGAACAGGTGGCTCTTGACATGGGAAAGTTGCAGCAGGCGAGTAGGGGATACGGCCCTTACCTGGGCGTCCTAGGAGGCCAGCATGTCGAGGTCTTGGGTAGATGGCCAACCGGGACCCCAGGTAAGGGTCAGCGGAAAAAGGCTGGAAAGGGGAAGTGGAATGAGGGGAACCTGATAAAAACTGCGAGGGTAAAAAAGATTGAAAAAATCAAAGTCACGGTCAGAATCTGTGTCTGAATACATGAGATGATATAAATTATGATCCTCCTCGAAGTCAGAAAAATCGGAGTCCATAAAAACGTGCAGTGGTCGCCAGGTTTGGTAAGGTTGGACTGACGGCCGCCGGGGTGCCCGCCGATGATTTTTCCCGCTGGGTCCACAAGTGGTTGCATCATTCTGTCAGGTTGCCTGGGACGAGGTGGACCCAATCGCACGGAAAAAATGCAAAAACGCAAGGCAGGGTGTGTGGGAATTCAAAATGCTTTAAAAATAGTTAACAAAAATAGTCCAAACAAAAGGCACATGGGGAACTTAAATACAGACGTGGATTAACAAGACTAAGAGACACAAGTAGTTGATACAAGAGGCAGCGGATTGGTCAAGACACAAGGAGCAGGCCAAAACAGGTGAAATCAATGGATAATCACATGGACAAGAAACACTACGGCAGAATCCTAACAAAACTCAACTCATGGCATGACAGATTTATATATATTTTTTAGGGTTGTTCCGATCGTGTTTTTTTGCTCCCGATCCCGATCGTTTTAGTTTGAGTATCTGACGATCCCAATATTTCCCGATCCGATTGCTTTTTTTTTTTTTTTTTTGCTCCCGATTCAATTCCAATCATTCCCGATAATTTTTCCCGATCATATATGTACATTTTGGCAATGCATAAAGAAAAAAATGAATAAAACTCGGACGAATATATACATTCAACATACAGTACATAAGTACTGTATTTGTTTATTATGACAATAAATCCTCAAGATAGCATTTACATTATTAACATTCTTTCTGTGAGAGGGATCCACGGATAGAAAGACTTGTAATTCTTAAAGGATAAATGTGGCTTTGTATATAGTGACAAAATATTGCCATCTATTGTATTTGTTGAGCTTTCAGTAAATTATACTGCAGCCATTTAACCTCTGCCCAAATGCATGATGGGAAGTGCAACCATGACTGTGCGCACGGGCACCAATTGATATATCTTCTCTGCGTTGGGAAAGAACATAGGGTGTTAAGAAAATGATCAACTGCTACCTTATCCACATAAAAATTGGCTCCAAAGGCTGTCAAAATTCTCTCTACTCATTGTACGCTGCCTTTTAGCGCTATCTATAGGTAAAACCAGAGGTTGCGCTAGACTTTTTCGTTGTCTGTCATTTTGACTGACAGTGTCATAAAAATCCGGTCATAATCTATTTTTACCCGTCACTTACATTTTTAAAATGATAATAATGACATATTCAATAGTATTTAGTTTTCATTCATTTTTAATTAATATTCTGTCCGAACAAGCTTAACAAGAGGCAAACAGACAGCGGAGTGCACCAATCAGCGACGGGCAGACGTGCCGTTAGCAAAGCGACGAGGGCAGGACGAGGGACATATGAAACATATGACATAAACATATGAGGAGAACGGAGTTTATTCAACATGGCTAGCGCGAGACAGACTGTTGTCAATGACTCGTGTCGATGTGTTTTAGCTAATTTAAAACTGAATTTACCGCGGATTGGAACATATTCTCGGCTCTCCCGTTCGCCATCCGTGTTATAGTAGAGACGACTTTCGGCGCGCAAGAGTGACGTTGCTCGTGAAGAACACGTCACGCAAATAAACAAATCTGATTTGTCGATTGATTTTGTATCTACTCGAGAGGCTGTGTCCCAGACTTTTCTCTCAGTGTTTGAAAAATACAGGCAGAACAGTCTGGCCGTGCCAGGCAAACACTCAGTTGCCTTGACATTTTTCCGAGTAAGGCCAACGACGTCATGCATCAAGAGAGACAATAGCTAATTAATATACTCACGAGTCGTCACCCTGTGGTCTGGGGTGTGAATTGCAACCTGTCAAAATGACGGATGGACCTCAGTTTTTTCCGTCACCGTTTTGAAAAACCGGTCAACGACGGAAAATATTCGGTTAACGCGACCCCTGGGTAAAACGGCGTCTTTATAGATTGAACGCAACAATGCGTGAGTGGGTCGTGCAGCGCATGCGTTATTATGTAACGTGATTAATTACAAAAAATTACCGCCGTTAACGCAATAAATTTGATAGCCCTGCTTTAAGCCAAAACTACTCTGGATGAGTGTAAGACATTTAGTCTGTAACGTTAAATACAATTAGAAAACTATTTAAATAAAAAATATATATATATATTTAAAAAAGGCATGTCCAATATTTTTTTGCCGATTCCGATACTTTGAAAATGACGTGATCGGACCTGATCGATCGGCATCCCAATCGATCCGGACATCTTTAATATTTTTCTCTGTTCATTCTCTGTTCATATTCATTCATTTCAACGAAGAAAATGATGTAAGAGACAAAATGAAACTTGTATCCCCATACCTCCTCTCTTGAACCTCCTGGATGTTTTCGATACCGATGGCGCTGCTCCGCCGGGAACTGAAGGGTCCTGACTTTTTCCTGGTGGGGCTTTTCCCCGGAATGATCAGCGACTGCCATGCAGGAAATAAGACTATCAGACACACTCATTTTCAACATAAACGCAACATTGTGGTGTGAGGATATCTTTTACTATCTTCATGTCAACTGTTCATTATCGGGAGTGCCAAAACAGAAAACTACTGTGGGATGCAAAAAAGCATAGTTACGAGTAGCTGTCAAAGCACCACTTTACACGGGAGGTAAATTAGCTGCAGCATCTAAACACACGCAAATGAAGAGAAAACACTATGAACAAGAAGGGAGAAATAAACTTGAACCTCTTCTATTGTTCCTATCCCTATGGCGCTGCCTCGCCGGCCGTATTTACCGGGACTTTTCCCCGGCACGAGCAATGACTGAGGCACACAAAGGCAGGACGGGACGGGAGAGAAGAAAACAGATGGCAGGTTGAAAAACAAAAACATTGAAAGATCTCATGCACACAACACACTTACAGCCAGCATTGTGATCATTAAATAGCAACAAGATTTTTTTTTTTTTTTTTTAACCAATTTAAAATCATCTACTCTATAAAGCTTCATTCTTCAGCCACATTGTGAAACCGCCCATGCATTGTATAGTGAGGCAACATGCACAATCCTGTAGATGTCACATGCGGCAGCAAACACAGGAGGAAGGGAGTCTGGGTAGTCAAACAGCCGCAATCAGATAATTCCCTGCTCTTAAAACCAATTTTGAAATATGACGGCATTACACATAAAGGTTTGTAGGATAACATCAACAGAAAACAACCAATGGAGGAAACTACTGTAGTAGGTGGCAGGTTTTGATTTGAGATCTATGCGACTCAAAAGGAATAATTACATGTCAGGGTTCTTCCACATTTCAAATGTCTAAATTCCATAGTTATTTCTGGACTCTAGCCACCTGTACTTTCTTTGAGAACTGAATCACCTTGTAAGTATTGCATATCACCGTAATGCAGCATTGTAAGGTTGATTTTTTTATTTTTAGTTTCATTTATTCAGGCAAATAGTGGCTGTTCTTTTGAAGAATTCATAAATGTGTCTCATTTAGAATAATACATATTTTACAAATACTCAAATTTCCCATTCTTTTCCAGACCTGAGTAAATGCAACATTCCAAATGTTTTCATAAAGGCTGGGAAAGTTGATGAGTTACAGTGAGGAGCAGAAGTATTTGCCCCCCCCCCCCCCCTTGTAATTTTGCAAGTTTACCCATTCAGAAAATAGGTAGATGTCTGAAATTTCAATCATAGATGCATTTCCACTCATAGAGACATAATCTAAAAATATATCCAGAAATCATATTGTATGATTTTTTTTTAAAAAATGGAATTTTCTGGGGTTCACCAGTATTTGTACCCCTGAGAATCAGCAATAATTATGACACTCAAAGGGTTGTCAGCCTATCTTAACAAAATGTCCACCTTCACCCCATGAGTAACCAGCCACCCACCACCCATTTGAGCTCAATACTGTCACCTGTGCACCCCACAGTCAGTCATAGTCCAACTGCTACCATGGGCAAGACCAGATAGTTTTCGAAAGACACCAGAGGAAAAATTGTTAAGCTCAACAAAGCTGCAAAAGGCGATGAGACAATTGGAAAGCAGCTTGGTGAGAAAAAATCAACAGTTGCAGTGATTGTTAGAAAATGGAAAAGGCTAAACATGATTGATCATCTAGCTCAGACTGGGGCTCCATGTAAAATCTCTCCTCATGGGGCATCACTCATGATGAGAAAAGTGAGGGCTCAGCCTAGAACTAAATGACAGGAGCTGGTGAATGACCTGAAGAGATGGATGCAGTTTCAAAGGCAGTAGCCTTAAATGTCAGTGCACTTCGCTGCAATGGTTTAAAATCATGCATTGCTCAAAATTTTCCCCTGTTGAAGCCAGTACATGTGAAGACACGTCTGAAGTATGCGAGGGACCATCTGAATGATGCAGAGGGGTCATGGGAGAAAGTCATGTGGTCAGATGATACCAAAGTAGAACTTTTTGGTGCAAACTTTACTAGTCGTGTATGGAGGAAAAAGAAGGATGAGTACAATCCCAAGAACACCCACTCCACCGTGAGGTATGTGGGTGGAAACCTCATGCTTTGGAGCTGCTTTTCGGCAAAGGGGACAGGACAACTGTATTATAAAGCAGAGGATGAATGGTGAAATGTATACTCAAATTTTGAGCAACAACCTCCTTCCCTCAGTCCAGAGACTTGAAGATAAGTCGTAGCTGGATCTTCCAACATGCACTCAGCCAAGCTGACCAAGGAGTGTCTGCGTAAAATCAAGGTTCTGGAGTGGGCCAGCCAGTCTCCAGACCTCAATCCAATAGAAAATCTCTGGAAAGAGCTAAAACTTTGTGTTTCTCAAAGACAGCCCCGAAGCATAACAGATCTAGAGAAGATTTGTGTGGAGGAATGAGCCAAAATTCCTGTTTCCATATGTAATACCTAGTGAAGAACTAAAAAAAGCATCTGACCTCTGTAATTGCAAACAGAGGCTTCTGCACTAAATATAGCACTGATTTTCCTAGGAGTACAAATACTTATGAACCCCAGTAATTTACAAATAAATTACTGAAAAATCATACAATGTATTTTTTAGATTACCTCAATAAGTAGAAATGCATCTATGATTGAAATGTCAGACCTCTGCCTATTTTCTAAGTGGGTGAACTTGCAAAATCACAAGGGTTGCAAATACTTCTGTTCCTGCTTCTGACTAACTCCAAGTTAACCCTCATGCGTTAACATCCAAGCCAGAAAATAAGTTAAGAAGTTTGTCTGCCTCATCTGATCCTTAAAAGATTTAATTGAGATAACTGTGCCTCAGTAAGGAAGAACCCAGCATTGATTCAGAGTCCTGCCAGTTCGAGTGGTGGGCCAAACATGCAGGCTCGCCGCCGATGCTCACAGGTGCCTAGCCAAAATTGCTACATCATTTCAACATGGTTTTTTTGTCTTGCTGTTAATCATAAGGGGAAAAACTTAACGATTGCATCTGTATTATGTGAATTTGTGATGACTATGTTTAAAAGAACCCACATCTTCATTCCTACAACAGCGTATTTAAAATAGAAGTGTGCTGAACCATATATGTACTGTACATTGTATCAAAATTCTAAAGAAATCTGGGAATGTAGTCATGTTATCTACCTACAGAGGTCTTTTTCATTTTTGTCTTTGCAAGCTGTGTGAATGTGTATGAGTGATATAATGCTCAGTTGGGTTGTGAAATATGACGTTCTTGTGGTCATCATGTTTGAATTTTGGATTTTTTTGGGGGAAAAAAAGTGTGCTGCATGCGAGTGTTTTTCTCAAGAACACTCTATTCCAGACCAGGACTCATCGAGACCAAGACAAGATCGTGACTGTTGGGATTCGAGATCTGGACAAGACGAAGAGCGAGACAAACAGACTGAGACCATAAATATCCATTTAAAATACTGTATATGGCGGAAAACACTCTGAGACGCCAAATTTGGCCAAATTTGAAAACTGTCGAATATGTATGTGTGACACATAATTGGAAAGCTTAAAATCTTAATTTTCTGGGGGAAGAAACATTTTGAACAGGAGAGCATTTGGAAAAAAAAAAAAAAAAAAAAAAACCCTATCTGGAGGTGAGCGCACTCCAGAGCAGAATTACAGACGCCATGACTTTAACGAGATATTATCACGTACTTACCTTGTTTCGATCCAAAAAACCAATGTAGCATGTATCACTGAGTGCAAGACACAGCTGTGAATGGCCACAACTGGATTTTTGGGAATTTTAGGGGTGAAACATGGTAATACAACAAGGGTCGCGATGCATAAATCGCAGACATCAAGGAGTGGTCGAGATATTCTTTTTCATATATGCACCTCTTTAAACTTTTTTTTTTTTTTCCAGTTTTTCTTTGTTTGGATCGATGATTTATCATCTAACATATCGGAGAAAATGTAACAAAAAAAATACAATTAAGCGAGTTATGAGGTAGATATGACTTTTTTACAGACACCATTTTTTTCATTGTGACGTCATTTGTTTAAAAGTTTGAAATATGAGACTGAATAATTTTTTTAAGTCGTTTTTTTTTTTTAAACGAAATATTAGACATGAATTAATGATTCTGAGCTAAAAATGACAGACATTCTGAATAATATAATTAATTACCTTCGTGTTATGGCTGGGTTGAAACAAGAGCGGTTGCGCGACGTCTGTAAACGGGGGTTTTCAGGGTAAAATGGACAAATTAAAAATAGTTTGGGGGCTTAATGCGCCATGAAGCTGCTATGGCAGCATATAGAAATATTGTTCTATCAAACACAACAGTTGTTTTGGCTTAAAATACAGCAGTTACTTTTAAAGAGGAGTGCAAGAGCAGAAACGGCTTTTTCAATCTTGTCTGTTTTCCGCCATCTACATGTTTACATTGTAAAAGTTGCAGATAATGAAATGTTAGCAACACAAAAATATAATGTATTTATTTTTTTCCCCCCGACCAATTGTTTTTCCTTCAAATTACATTAATTCAGAGACAAGATGTGGACTTTTGGGATTTGAGCCAAGATCAATACCTTCAAAATGTGATCTTGAGAGTTGCAACATAACTACTGTATATGCCATAGAATTTGAGAATTTTAGGTTGCGTGGATAACAATTCAATTAATTGTGAATAGAAGAGTAATAATAATCGCTGCTCAACCCTAATTTTCATTCTTTCCATATTGTTTGAGGAACTCTGACATGTGGAAAAGTAGTGTAGTTGCAGTGTATCCTGCGCTGAAGCACAACGCGCTACTTACAATGCCGGGTGTTTTGGGGCTCTCGGCCAGATTGTGGGTAAAGCTGCCACTATGACTAGTGGAGACTGTGTGTGACTTCTTGCTACTGAGTCCCATGGCATCCATTGACTGGCTTCTGCTGCGGATGACCCGCTATACAGAAAGAGATGAGGACACACGGTCAACGGATGGGGAAAATGATTGGCATTATTATGTGCTGCATCATTGGTGAAGGGGAGTCTTGGATACTTTCCATTGGAGTTAGTTTTGCTTGGGAAAGTCATGGGTGAAGTTGCAGACACAGTGGTGTATTTACTAGTATATGTGAATGTATAAAGTGCTGCCTCCATGAGTGAAAATGTTTTTTTTGTCTTTAACTCATTGGCAGCAATGAACACCCAATCTATTTTGATTGCCTATTGTCGTAAATTGCAGTGAATAAGTAATAGATTTTTTTTTTTATGTTAAGTCAGAAACATTAAAAAAATGCTTAAAAATTGCATAACATGTCTCTATTTAAATGTTATGTTCATCAGGCAGACACAATCGGAGCTCCCGCCTCTACGATGTGGCGGCTTGGACGCACTCCCACGGCCCAAATGGATTGATGGAGCATGGCCAGTCAGGACAGAGAGCCTCGGGTACATAATGTCAAAAAAAAAAAAAAGAAAGGAAAAAAAAAACATCCGTCGCTAGCCAAGCGAGGAAATCAAGAGCCACAGGCCTGGTCCTTTGAGATACAAAAGCCATTTTCTCCGCTTGGCTTTGTCAAGAACGAATACCCAGAATCCCAAGAGACAAGGGAGGCAAAAAAGCATCTGCAAACTTCCTCATTCTCACTCATGCAGATGAAGTCGTGCCTTATCGAAGGCAAAAGTGGTACCTTGAACGACTCGAAGAAGCCGCCTCCTCCTCCACCGCCGCCGTTCTCCAGCTTATCTTCGTCCCCACCTAGGCCCATCATGGCCTGGCTGTTGATGTGCAGCTCTTCGTACAGTGTCTCCAAAAGGGCTGAACGTGTGCGCTCCTGAAAACAATGCAAATCTTTACAAATACTCTTCGGGCAAAATGATGAACTATGACATATAGAAAGCAATCGGACCTGTTCTGCAGTGTGATTTCATCCTTGGCCTACCCATCTGTTTCTCAGTAGTGAACCCCTGTTTTTCGCTGTGGTTATGTTAAACACACTTTTTATGTATCCCTAAGTGCCTGTTCTCACACTCACTTGCACTTTTTCAATTAAAAGCAAAGCCTGCTTTCTTCTAACCATTTAAGTTCTCTATCTTTTTGCTGTCATACAATGTTTGAATCTAGATAGAAACAACTGCGGCAACTCATCCAAAAACAGCACACAATAATAATTATGAGTATTAGGGACGTCCCGATCCAGGTTTCTGCACTTCCGAACTGATACCGACATTGTTTTGCACTTCCGATCCGATACCGATACTGGCTGATACCGATACTGGCCTATCTGAGCATGTGTTAAAGTTTCAAGTTATTTAGCCTCCTTACTTAGTTGTCAGACCCATGTTGAAAAAGGTTTTAATACTCTTGATAACAACTAGCCAGCTGAATTAGGTGAGTTTGAATAAAACACAACGGTTGGTAACAAGAAACTGACCTGTTTATTCAGTGACAAACACATAACATTATAAATAACAAACAGAAATGGCATAGTCAGTCAGTAAAACGTGCAAATAAAATTGTAAACTGTTTTAAAAAAGCAAAACACACAAACAACCTAAGTGGAAAATCCCACAAACCCCCCAACCTATTAGATGCTTTTAATGTTTTGTGCATTGGTTACAAAAATTGTATGAAAAGCCTCTCAGGTTTAAATAAACGACTATTTCAGTATCAAGTTAACATTTTAAAACAGTAAATAAAATACTCAAGTGTCCATTCTGTATCAGCAGCTTTAAACTACATTCAATTCATTTAATTTTGCGAATCAACTGTTAAAGTTGTTAAAATTGCTCCCGTTATTCCATAATTTCCCTTCTGTCTACTTTCGACATGTGAAAGTTTTAAAACTGTTTTGAAGATAAATTCAAGTCATAATTTTGCCGATTTAGGAGTATTTTAGATAAAAAGTTAATTAAGTTTGCTTGGAAGGTTCACAACAGCCTACTAGGGAAGTCTCCTGCTTTAAGATGGCGGCTGTTTACTAACGCAACTAGTTTTTAATACTTCAATGTTGCTAACGCCGTCGAGTCTGTCATTTTGCATCTAGTTCTTTATCCATATGATATCTATTATCTACAGTAAAACGATGTTGACGTAGTTTGTAGCGGCTGTCATCAGCAGTCAGATATTCTTGTGTTTTTTATCGAGCGGCATGAGTTGAGCTAAAGCCGTGAGTTGAGCATTGGCATTACCCGGGTATATGACAAGCATGATGTTTACTCTCGGGACGCAATGCGGTCTGTTTCTCATTGCATCCCGAAGACCGCGCTGTGTATTAGTTCCGCTTTACTTGACATATTTCAATAATCGGAATTTGGATGTTTGTGAATCGTTCTCGAATCTTCCACGGCCGAATCGCTCAAGGATGTAATGACGGCTGGGCATGTTGTACCGTGGTTCTAAGTGTTGGATGGTGCGTCTTTACTCACGAGAGATAATGGCTCGTCATCCAGAATGAATTCTTCGGCAATGACTCTTGTTATTCCCTGGGCTTTGGGACTGTCGAGTGCCAGTTTGTCACGCATAGCAAAAGTTTCTGCCAGTGTTAGTTGCGTAGGACCTTTCTTTTTGTCTTCGGTTTTCTTAACATACTTCTTATCATGTTTGTGTTGGTATTTCGCTAAATGCTTGATTAGGTTGGTTGTATTAAAACTTCTTACAGCTTTACTATCACGCTTGACTTTATTGTGGCATATGTTGCACTCTGCCTCTTCGTCTTTGTCGTCCTTTAGGGTGAAATGATCCCACACAGCTGACATTTTTACCGATAAAGTCTCTCGGTAAATTGGGAGACGGTAATGTAAATGTAGTGTGTTGAAGGTGTGCCGTAAAATGCGGACCGGATTTTAGGGAAACCGAAGCAAAAACTGGAATGAATTATGTAAATCGGTGCGCTGGAAAACCCGGACCGAACTTCAAAAAAAAACTGGATTGGAAGTCTGGATCGGAATTTTTCCGTGTCGGCCGATCCGATACCGATGTGCATTTTTTTTGCCCATATCGGCGTCCGATTCAATCCAAATATCGGATCGGGACATCTCTAATGAGTATATAAGGTATGGTGTACACTGAGTGAAAAAGAACCCAAAAAATTTTTGTAGTTGTGGCAACTAGAGTTGTCCTGACTAGTCGACGTAGTCCACGTCATCAATGGCGTAAATGCATCAACGAGCACACATCCTGTCGACGGTTAATAAAGGGTTAAAAAAATATATGGGTGGAAAGTTGAGAATGGCGGACACTCGGGATTCAAGCGGGGAAAGCGGCACAAAGCCAAAAAAAGCAAACCAGAGTGACTAAAGTATTGACTTATTTCAACGAAACAAAGGAGGGTTCATTGTCGTGTACAGTCTCTACAATGCCAAGCTTGCACATCACGGCAGCACGGCGACCGTGAAGCGCCGTCACACAGGTATAATTTTGGAAGACGACATGAGACAACAAACTGGCGGATTGTAAGTCCATATAACGACATTTTTTATTGAAGTTGCCTTCATGTTAGTCGTACAGCAGAGTATTAGGGGCTAATGTCGGGCTAATGTAATGAATAAGCAGCTACGTACTTTACGTAGTGCGTTGCCGCCTTCGTTAAAATCATCAATACTGAAAGCATCTTGTGTTTTCGAATCTGTTTCACAAATAAAGAAATCCTTATTATTTTGCTTCATCTACATCAGTGTTTTTCAACTGGTATGGGGTGAGAGATCGTCAGGTGTGCCGCGGGAAATTATCCAATATCGCTTTTTTTTTTTTTTAACGTCGTCAGCCGGAGTTGCAGTAGGAAGGAAGGAGTAGGTAGGAAGTTCTCGGTCGTGTACAGATGAGCGAAGTATTGCTCGTGTCGCGTTCATGAACTGCTCGGATTTCTAGCCATCAGCCACCTTGCTGTCAATGTGGACCACAGCACGTCAACTGTACATCATTTGTTTCGACTAGTCAAGTGTCAATATACACGAAAGTGTCCTTTCCATTTCAGCCATATGCGACGACTGTCAATCCTCCTCGTGTTTAATTCCAACACATTGTCGAGGACAGCAAGGTGGCTGATGGCTAGAAATCTGCTTAGTTCTTAAATGCGACACGAGCAACTACGTCATCTCCACACGAAACACCCGTCGCTTCATAACAAGTTGATGGACTTTTTTGTTCACCGTCGTGAAAACACAGAGAAACTTTTTTGAAAAAAACTACAAAGGTAAATAGGCCCTCAAAGCAAGTTACCTTGTTGCTGAACTTGTTGCTAGTTGTTGTTATTTATGTGTTTGTTTGTACTTTAATTTGTACTTTTAATAAAGATGTTTAAGTTTTCCAAAATGTTTTTTTTTTTTAAATTAATAATCATTTTTAAAAAACTGCAAAATTAGTGTGAAAAAAAGAACAAAAAAAAAGTTCATTAAAAAAATTTATTTGTTGAGTACTCAATTAATCATTAAAAAAGTCTGCAGACTAGTCGGGAAAAAAAATTATCGTTTGGGAGCTCCCAAGTGGCAACATGAAGAAAATGGAACTAGAAAAAAACTATACAATTTAACATTTTGCTGTAGAATTTGACTATCTGGAGTCATAAGTACCTTAGCTATAAATTTTGTGCTAAACTCATTCAATGCAATTAAAGGCAAAGGAAATCCAGTGAGCCAGCCCTAACAGTTAAAAGTGATTCCACATTTAACCTAATGGCAGCAATTACTTAATGTAGCGCAAAAAAATGTAATCCATACTTCTAAGGCTAGGTTCATATCGCAGGTCTTCATGCACGAATCCGATTTTTCGTGTTTTTCCGAATCGAGTGAGACATTAACTTGACGGTCTGAACGAGAAAAGTCGCCTAAAAGTGGACCATTTCAAATCCAATCTAGGTCACTTTCGTATGTGGTTAAAATCCCATCTGGGCCACATTTTTCCAGAATGTGGCTGCGGTTTCAACTTTCAAATCCCCCAAATCGGAATTCATCCAGCAATTACGTTAGCAAAGAGCGAGAGAGACAGGGCGCTACGGCAGTGATGGAGCTATGCATTAGCATTAGCGCCTAGCTTGAACGCAGTTTTTAGGGAAGAGGTGGGCTTGACAACAGTCATAAAATGTTGCGACGATAAGCCTGATAATGCTCCGCTTTCTTTCTGTGCTCCAAATGAGCAATTTTTCAAGATTTTGTCTATACGGCCAGGAGTCGGGGCAAACTGTCCGTATGTCTGTGCGTCATAAATGCATGGTGCGTGCATGCTATCAATCCATATAAACTTTGAATACAAGACTAAATGGGAATTATTTGTGTCTGTTATTTGTGTCCTATTTTTGGAAATCATAATATAATCACCCAAGAAGGATGTTGAGCCAGCATGTGTAGTCATTTGTTATGATGCTCCAGCGCATGCGGGTCAGTTCACTCAGCACATCTCGGACTGTGAATTAGTGTGCCTGCGTGATACTTGAATGGGCTCAATGGACAAAGGCAGTCTGAACGGGCACTCCAAAAAAACAGATATGATCAAAAAATCGGAATTGTGCATTAAGACCTGCAGTATGAACCTAGCCTAAGATTAAGTAGAACGCTTTTGTGCCACATTCACGGCCCTAAGACAGCTCTTTCTATTTTAGTCCACTTGAAATGAAATATGTCAAAGCCCTTGCCTCACCTCCAGCTTGGCGAACTTCTCCGCCTTGTAGCAAGCATACTCAGCGTTGATGAGCTTGGTGAATAGAAACTCGCGAAGTTCTGGGCCCTGAACAAGGAAAAATATACTGAAAATGGAAGTTACATGCAGCGTTTGGGTTTTCCTGTCAGCATGATGCCATCACTGACCTTTTTGAAGATGGCCGGGTCAGGCAGAGCTGGCCCAAAGAAGGGCACGTCGTCTCTTGCCGTCACTGACACCTGATTGGAAGGCAGGCGACATCTAAAACAAGGAAAACCTCGAAGACATGCTCTCATGGGAGAAACAAACCTTGTAGGTGACATTATCTGTACACGCGTCCTCTACCTGGACCACCGCATAGGCGTGCAGGAAGTTGGACTGGATCATGTCGGGTACAAAGGGTGTGTTCTCTTCTTGGAATACGATGGCGACAATGTCATTGCCTATGTGTCTTTTCCTTTGCAGCTGGTATTGAGCCAAACAGATTAATCTTATGTTTAATGGGATTCAAATAAAAACTACAAGGCATTTCAGAATAGAAAAAAAACAATAGAATGCAACTGGTATTACAATAGCCAATGACAATTCAAATGTCTACAGACAGGTTTTCGAGGTACTTCCGCTTTACTTCCTTATGTCTGCCTACAACTTCCGTCTTCAATTTTATTTTACCATTGACTTCAATGGCGCTGGAGTGGCATCACTCACTGAAAACCCTGAAAAAACACGATTTGGAAGTACCACATCCTTCTGCCATCTCAGCATGGGAAGACAACATAAAGAGGTGGCCGAGGGTGACCACAAGTAAAATATTATCGTTTTTTATTGACTCTATGGAAGTGGATGGAAACGCCATCAGGAAGCTCCGTGGCATTCCAGTACCTGCATAGCCACAAAGTTGGATGTGTCTACGAAACACGGGAATTTTGTCTTCATGAAGGCGGGTGTACATTCCCTAGCAAAAAGTATGGAATCACCAGTCTCGGACGAGCACTCAATCAGACATTTTATCATGTAGAACAAACTCAGTTATAAGGTTTGACAAAAATATTGAATTAGTTCCAAAGTGCAACTCTTTAGCATTCAGAAATGAATAAAAACATTGTGGTGGTCAGTAAATATTAATTTTATGGAGCAAGTGCAGGGAAATATATATGGAATCACTCCATTCTGAGGAAAAAAATATGGAATCATGAGAAACAAACAAAGAAATAACAATCAAAACACATCTCTTGTATTTAGTAGCACCACCTCTGGCTTTTATGACAGCTTGCAGTCTCTGAGGCATGGACTTATTATTCTTCATCAATTTGGTGCCAACTCGGTTTGATTGCAGTTGCCAGATCATCCTTGCAGATCGGAGCCTTGCTGTGGACCTTTTTTTTTTTCAATTTCCACCACAGGTTATCAATAGGGTTGAGATCTGGGCTATTTGCAGGCCATGACATTGACTGGATGAGTCTTTCTCCAAGGAATGCTTTAATGGTTGGTTGGCTTTATTGATTAATAGTCCAATGCAGATTCCTGACTTTTGACACCTTGTCCAATGCAGATTCTTGACGCTTGACAAGGTGATGATGCTGGAACTTTTGTTTGGTGCTGTTCCAGTGAGTTTTACAAAGATGACTGCCTGAAGAAGACATCAAAATTACCTCAGTCCTTGATGATATGGGGCTGCATGTCAGGCAAAGGCACTCGGGAGATGGCTGTGATTAAATCTTCAATAAATGCACAAGTTTACACTGAAATTTTAGATAGCTTTCTTATCCCTTTAATTGAAAATGTTTGTCATTTTCCAAGATGACAATGCATCATGCCATAGAGCTAAAACTGTTAAAGCATTCCTTGTAGAAAGACCCATCCAGTCAATGTCATGGCCTGCAAATAGCCCAGACCTCCACCCTATTGATAACCTGTGGGGGAAATTGAAAAACATGGTGCACAGCAGGGCTCCGACCTGCAAGGATGATATGGCAACTGCAATCAAAGACAGTTGCCACCAAATTGATGACGAATACTCATCAAGTCCATGCCTCGGAGACTGCAAGCTGTCATAAAAGCTAGAGGTGTTGCTACTAAATGCTAGATATGTGTTTTGATTGTTATTTCTTTGTTTGTTTCTCATGATTCCATATTTTTTTCCTCAAAATGAAGTGATTCCATATATATTTCCCTGCAGTTGCTCTATAGAAGTAACATTTACTGACCACCACAATGTTTTTATTCATTTCTTTTAGTGTTTCTAAATGCTAAAGAGTTGCACTTTTGAACTAATTCATTATCTTTTCAAGCTTTTTATCTGAGTTTGTTCTACATGATAAAATGTCTGAGTGAGTGCTCGTCCGAGACTAGTGATTCCATACTTTTTGCTAGGGGTTGTACATACCTTGTAGTATTTCCTTGTAACAACAAAATATGTGTTAACCCTTCATCATTCGGCAAATGTAATATAATATGTAATTTCGTCTCATTTTGGTCACTCAAGTGGCCGGCGTATCAATCTATTCCTCACATCAACACAGGCTGACAGGTTGTTACAATTTTGTCCACGAATGATGAACGAAGTGATAAGAACAATCATACAATCTCATCTACGTCTCATCTACATCGAGCTGAATCCATTTATGGCGATTCCATGAGTTCCTCCGCTTTAATTTTGCAGTTTTAACTTTGTCAAAACACTGCTTACTTCAACCGTAATTCATATTGTTTTTTTTGAAACGGAAGTTCGAGGCAGACATTGTTCAAGATGGCGCTGCTCACATTTCACTCAGGAAACTTGTTTATAGACAAGATTTAAGAGCAAAACAATTTTGGCCCCTGCAGCATGCTTTGTGCCCACACATTCCTGGTCAAAGACATAATAATCCTGTTGAATTCGGCTCCATATACATTAATCGTCTTCAGTTGAAAGCATCATCAGAGGCTGAAAATGGAACAAAGTGGAGAACAGTGGCAGCCTCATCAGAAATGACTTTATTGGCTGTCATCTTTCATATGTACATATGCACACGATGCAATCATGCGAAAAACACGTGTCTCATTTTCTCCTCGCAGATGGGAGCGCCTGGAATGCCTGCGAAAGTGTATTGGACAAAGACGCACGTAGCGTCCTCCCAAAATGGTCATTAGAATGGCGCAGACCTCCATCAAGGCTGAACAATGCCAATTTGGATTGGCGCTACCTAATACACAACGTGTTTTCACTATGAATGTATTTAAAGAAAAAAAAACATTCAAAAAACATTCAGTAAACCCCAAATTTTACGATTTTCGCCATTTTTTTTCCTAAATAATCACCAAATATTAGGGCTGAAATTATACAAAAAAAGCCAAGAAACGGACCAGCTAAAATGGTTTGAAAAATGACATTCTGGTCATTGTCCATGCAAATTGTTGTGCCAACCTGGTTAAATGGAATCCTGGTTATGAATATTCATGTAAAATAAAAAATAATAATAAATTAAAAAAACACTAGTGCCACTTTAAAGTGCGTATGGCACCAAAAAGCATCTTTTTTTTCATATTTCACGGTGTTTTATGCTCCTGAATGAAATGGACCGCTTGGATGATTGTGGAAGCGATCGTATTATATACTCAATTTTTGAATCTCGAACCACGAAAATGAGTGACTTCTGGCTCCAGTCTCGAGTTGAGAAAGAGGGCGCTGTGACGTGTATAGGAGAAGGAGTCCTCCTCACTATCCAGCCGTACTGTTGTATGAGAAGGACTGCGGATTCAGCTGATTTTGCGGATTAATTTGTTCATTTTTCGCATCACGCCAGCCAATTGGCTGCAGAAAAATGTTGCTGCACCAGGGAGAGGCATGTGAACCTTTTTGGGGTTTCAAAAGGTTCCCATTTACTGGTGGATATTGGCCAAAACAAGCCCTACTAGTACTGTGGGACTACTGGACCTACGAGGAAGTAAGTAAACATCGTGTTTTGTATTATATTAAATACTGGGATCATTTTAATACGTAGATGGCCACGTATCGCCTTGTCCACTCGGCTGACGACCGGCAGCCTGTCGCACATTCCCCCGCCGGGAGAGCACTATACTCGGCTTATTGCTCACTTCATGTGCCCGGTGTTCTGTCAAATTTTGTGTTAAAAATGGCCGTGAATACAGCAATTACAAAGTAAACACTACAAACTTTATTTAAATAAAGGGCGATTCACATTTGATCTTGGATGGGGATGTAGAAAAAGCTCACTGCCAGACACATTCTGTCATGTTAAAGGGTATGTAGTGCCCTGGGAAAATTTTAATATTCCATCATTTATCCATAAACGCATGCCTTTTGTATTCATATCATGCCACTTCGTGTAATTACACACAAGAAAATGAGAGAAATTTGGCTCGATTGTCAAGCTAAAACGACCAAGAGCTGGCAGATTGTGTGCGTGACGTCACGACAAGTGAAGAGAGTGCCACCGGCCACTAGGGGGGCAGCGCCTGTCTGCATCAATATAATTCCTTCTAGTGAGGGGAGAATTAGGGGTGTTTTGAGCTGTTTATGCTGATGCATTGTGTTTGTCCTGCACATATTCCAGGTTCCCTCATGAAGAAACACCCCTCGTTGTCAATAAAAGAGAATTCAGAATTGAGAGTGAGGGGTGTTTCTTCAACAAGAAAAAGGCTCAGTGCTTTAATACTGAATGGCGGCGATGATGGCAGACAATTTCGTTTCTAGTTTCAGCGACGAATCCGACGTAGAAGGACGTAACGAATGTTCATCTAATGGTGACAAGGAGAGTTACGAAGCTTTAATCGGTGTTTTAGGTTACCAATTTGAGCCCAAACGAACGCCAATGCAGCGTAATGAAACGGTCATTGAGGGGAGCAATGACACTGATGAAACATCGGCAGCAGATCGTGTGGGAAACACCAATGATTTGTTTTGCATTTCTTTTTTTGAAGCTGATACACCGTGACTACAAAATAAAGGAATGCATAGAATAATTATCATTTATCGCGCTATCATAGCTTTTCGCTCTGCCAACAGACACAAATATGAATGGGATCAGAGGATTTGTTCTATATATTTTACGAACGATAATTTATACATGTGTCCAGTCCTGTATCCAATGCGTGACATTTTTTTTATTATAAAAGAGTACTCACTCTGGCCATTTCAAGCTTGGCTGCTCCCCTCCTTTGCTTAGCTTTAGCCTCCTTTACCAGTCATCGTCCTCTTTCTTGATATCTCGGGACATTTAGGTGGCTGCACCTGTATGGTCGGCACCGCATCTCCTTTGAGCAGCAATCTTTTAGCAAAACCCGATTTCTCTTGTCCATAGTTCGAGAAGCTTTCAGGTGGAAAATGCGCACCACAGAGAAGCGTGCCGGAGGCTGTGTCTAGAAAATTAGCCCTCTTTGCACGGACGAACTTTACCCATTGTCTGTGTAGTCCAGCTTTTTTTTTCGCGTTAAGGAACTCATGGATACTATATTCCGATAAATAACTATTTGTACACCACATAGCACAGCAGTTCTGAACCATTTTTGTGATGTTTTGGTCAAACAAACCCCAATGCTACTCTCTCGTCGTTAAAAAACAATGGCACCTGGCTCTGCCTCGACTGTCAATCACTTGTCGTGACGTCTCCGCCCCATTCGGCTGTTTCCGGAACACTTTCGGAAATGTTCGTCATTTTCGATCGATTTTCGATAATTGCTCATTAATGTGATGATTTTTTTGTTAACTTTATCAATATTTGTTATCTTGGCACATAACGGTTCTATTGATGCCGCTACATACTCTTTAACTGCTCAACAACTGCAGCCGCTCTCCCATGACTCTCGCTTTTTACGTCTTCACCGTGTAGTAAAGCCACGCTCTCCTCCGACGTCGGCCGTTTTGTCCGGCGGTCATTGTCCAGCTGCTTCCCCGCAAACGAGCCCTCTGCCCTCGAGCTCTAACTTGCTCGCCCCCGGGCGGGTTGCTGATCGGCGAAGACAATCGACAACCCCGTCCTGATTTTCCACTTCGAAGACTTTGAAACATCACTTGGATCGGGTTAGCATGTCAGCTAGCTGTCATGCCTCTTAGTTTGTTTACATTCTCCGAAGCCGGCAGGGAAATGACAAAAGCCCGACTAACTACGGTGGCGTAAAATGTCATTCGGGAGGTGCAACAGTAAAGGTGAAGTCGACAGTTTTGACCATTATGGAGTCATTTTGCCATGTCGTACTGAGTAAATGCATTTTTATTATTTCATATTCCATTTAGCACAAGACTGTTATTTGTCAAGAACATACCATTTATTTAGCTATTGGGGAAAAATACTTAGATAAAAAGAATATCCTGTAAAAATATTGGAGTACAGAGACTTAAACAATGAAATTTTGCGGCTTTCTTCGTCACATTTTTCTTCGTTCTGAATAATTCCGCCTCAATAGGCTGAATAGTAAAACAAATGAAACCATTCTCCTGCTGACATCATCCACCTGTTGGGGACGCTAGAGCCCTATAATGGTAGGCGTGGCTTACCGGCAGATTAAAAGACTAATTTCTCGTCATCTGCGCTTTGCCAAATTGTTGTATAAAGTCGAATCGTCTCAAAATATGATTCTAATTCACATAATAATGCTAATTAAGACTTTCTTTATCCTGTTGTACGCACTTTAAGGATTGAGTTCAATTGTAATACCCCCTGAGGTTGTTCCTAAATATTTGGAAGAAAAAAAAAACAGAACAAAAGTGTTCTTAAACATTAAATGTGTTTCTAGGTCTAGGTTGAATACAACAATAGTTGATTAAAAATGGAGTTTCAACATTTAATTCAGTCAATCTATCGTGAAACACTGGAGGGAGCCTTCTGCGAATCACTGCTCTAAAATACAAGAAGCATCTTAGGGCAAAGCAATAGGAGCATTTCTTTCTTTCTTTTTTTTTTTTTTTTTTCAAATCAAGATTCAATCCATGTTAGATGTCCTCCCATTTGATAATAGAGTGGAGTGTTACCATAGCAACAAACGTCTAAAGCACACCAAAGCGTCAAGGGCTCTAACATATCTTATATGGAGAACACTAGTACTGGTACAGAGCAGACCCTCCATTACAATTCTCAACCCAGCCAACACGGGTCACTATATGAGTCATTTACTAATTAGCTCACCGAAATGCGGCAGTACCTGCTGTGAGTCACCCTCAGTGTAAGGCAGCTTAGTGGAGACGTGGAACATGATCTCCTTGCCATGAAAGTTGGTGTAAACTGATTCCGTCCCTGTTTGGCCGTGGGTGACGTCGAGGCCTCCTCGAAATCTGGGAAGTCATAACAGCACGAGTAAAGTATAGATGAGAGGATTACACAAGAATCTTTTACAGGGTAATTCGTAAAGGGTAAAAGTGTTTCTGCAGTACAAATCAAGTAAATTAAGTAGGGCTGCAGCTATTGATTAGTTAGGTAATTAGGTAGGTAATTAATCAATCCATTAGTTCGAGTAATCTGATTTTGAACATTTTATGCCTTGCAGAATAAATTTTAAAACAATGAAAGACGTGTTTATGCCTGCAATAACATTTATTTTGGCTTGCTAAGACTGCCCTTTCAAAAAAGCATTAAATGCGAATACAAAATGAAATTCCTGAGTGTTTCTTCCAACTGCAAAATTGCCCTTTCATTTCACAAGAGCAATAAATGTATTTAAAACTAAGTTAAAAACCCTGAGGTAAGCCTCAAACGATATAAAAAAATTAGAGCTGTCAGACGATTAAAATTTTTAATCGAGTTAATTACAGCTTAAAAATTAATTAATCGTAATTAATCGCAATTCAAACCATCTATAAAATATGCCATATTTTTCTGCAAATTATTGTTGGAATGGAAAGATAAGACACAAGACGGATATATACATTCAACATATGGTACATAAGTACTGTATTTGTTTAATATAACAATAAATCAACAAGATGGCATTAACATTATTAACATTCTCTTAAAGCGATCCATGGATAGAAAGACTTGTAGTTCTTAAAAGATAAATGTTAGTACAAGTTATAGAAACTTTATATTAAAACCCCTCTTAATGTTTTCGTTTTAATTAAAATTTGTAAAATTTTCAATCATAAAATAAGCTAGTAGCTCGCCATTGATGATGTCAATAATTACACCATGCTCACTCATTGTGCTTAAACTCATAAAATCATTTGGACCCAAGCGCCAGCAGGGGGCACCAAACACCAAAAGACAAGTAACAAGCGGACATTACACTGCTGTCATTTTAATCGGTTTGAGCGGGGCATGTGCGTTCATTGCGTCTAATATTTTAACGTGATTAATTTAAAAAATTAATTAACGCCCGTTAATGCGATAATTTTGACAGCTCTTAAAAAAAATATTAAAAGCTTTCTTTTAGTGTTCTCTAACTGTCGACTGACCACATGCATGGATCGAATGTGATTGGTCGACAGTTAAAGATCACTAAAAGTAAGGTTTACCAAAAACTGATAAATGAGGTTCTAAGTACAACATTGTACAAAACAAGTCCACTAGCTTAAATGCTATCAAATGCTAACATTTTTTTTCTTTTTACAAAGCACTTAACAAATCGTTCAAACACATATTCCCACAAAAACCTGCTAAATATACTTCAAAACTAAATAACAATTCCATACACAAACATATTAGCTCAAACAAAACCATACCTTATGTTGGTCTTAACAGGGAGCAGCTGGATTCAGCCATGTTAGACGAGATATGGCATATTCACTGTTGCCACTAGAGGGCAGTTTATCCACCCAAATTAATAAAACTAAATGGAACACTTTCAAAACAAACCATTACAACGTCACGCTAATTAAACAAATCCTCGGAGCAGCAAAATTTAATTCGAAGCTTTTTTCTAATCGAATTACTCAAGTTAACCAATTATTCGTTGCAGCAATAAAATTAAGTCAAGTCATTGCTTGGGTTGCTGAGCAAGTCATTAGTCAATTTTTAAATTCTTATTCAGCCACAACATACTGTGTTGTGGTGATTTGAAGCAAATGGCAAATACCGGTAATTTGAAACGGCCTAAAATTATCTATTTAGTAAGTCTACGGCTTCTTATCCCTGTGCAATCCCCATGCGCACCAGGTGACAAATTGCCCCCAATTACATTTGATTAGGGGTTTATTTATAGGTGATGCATAATCAATAGTGAAGTAAAGAATGGCTGGACATGTGCTGAAGCGTGTTAAATAAGCTGAAAATAACGATAAAAAGACTTCCTATTATTAGGTTGTAATTGCAGATCAACGTGATAACTGTGTCCTATTTTGCAGATTAGACTGTAATCTCATGATATGTGTGTGAAGAAAACAAACTAAAACAGTTCAGGCCAAATTATACCGGATATGTGTGCAGTCCGGATCAGCAAAGCTCTGTGTTGACTGCATGCTCCGCAGTATGTCAAAAATAGGACAAAACATATTTTGTCGTGAGCTCTCGTGTGATCGCGCGTGATTATGTGGCATTAAAAACAACAACAAACACACAGTCTGTACTCAACAGAGAAGCGGTGGACTTGATTTAATTTTACCATGGGTTTGTGGCACTCCAACCACATCAACAACCCGTTCTCTACTATTTAATTACTGTTTTAAATTACATAAATCGCATAACTCACCGTCCATCCTCATAGCTTCTGCTATGGCGTTCCATGCAGATTCCTTATCAAAAAGGATCTGCTGTGTCGTCAATCATTTTGTGACTTTCCACCTCCATAATGTATCCTTCATAGTCCATGTTCGCTGGTGTTTAAACCGTGAATAGGCAACTGGCCTGTAGGGTCTGGCTCCGCCCATTTTGACAGATGCGTCTCCGGCAAAAATACAAAATAGCCCAAACCATCCGGCGATCTCCGGCACGTCGGAAATGGTCTGCAGTCAATCCGTAGGGCATATGCAGCCAGTATAATTTGAACAAATTGATCAAATGTAAACGGATTGGCTCCGCCGCTCTATCTTGGCAGATCCGCACACGCATCCGGTATAATTTGGCCTTTATGCTAGTTACTGTTCAACTTGGCCTGCAGCACTCAATAATTTACTGTCTAGCAGTCTTGAAAGGAGCATTAGGTTAAATATCTTAGCATTTAGTTAATGGAGTCATAAACATTAGCAGTCAAAGCTAAGCGATCAATAACTAGTGTGGGTCAGAGGTATTATTGAATGGTGGTAAACTTTATTGACTTTCATCCTCTGGGCTTGTAAATATCATTTGATTATTTAGTTCTTTAAAATGAATAACTGTATAAAAACTTTTGGCAGCGATCTCACAATGGTGGTAACTAGGCCTGGGTGATATGACAAAAACTTGTTATGACGATTAAAAAAAAAACCTTATCAGACGATATCGCTAATGATCATGATAATTATCACTGTAAGTGCTTAAATAACATTTGGATAATTATTTATGTTAATTGTAAATAATTTTATTTGTTTCTATAAAACAAGTTGTTAATTGTTATTTGGTTAAATAAGACAGGCTTGTTATTTATTTATTCGGGTTTAGTGGGACGGGCTTGTGTCATACGATATAAGTGGACAGCGGGGGTTGTTTTTTAAGGAGTAAAGGCCGAGCTATGCTTCTGCGTCAGACCTGCGCCGTCAAGGAAGCCCCGATTCACGACCCTGTGCCGTAGCCTGACGTGCTCCTATTGAATGTTCTAACCTAGCGTTACGTCAACGCATATGACGTGGCAGAAATGGACTGTGATTGGTCCGTTCAGACTCTTGTTTCCAGTTCAGCGCGAAATCACCACCGTTGTAAAACAAGATTTTGCAACACGCAAAAATGGACCAAGCCGACGAGAGTATCATCAAAGAGCAAGTACGACAACTTCTACAATGTCTCGTCAAGACATTATGAAGATTGCCAAATGGCAATCAATTTGTGGGAGGAGATTGCTGAAAATACAGGGCTGGAGGTCAGCCAGCGATTGGATAAAAAAATGGAAGAACCATCGAGACCAGTATGTGTGTGTTCGGAATCGAATGGCCACACGAAGCGGTGACCCAGTCGGCCAAAAACTGCCAGCTTTTATCATTTTATGTCGTATTTCTGGTATGTGCACTTCATCATTTATTGAGCACATATGTTTGCTGTGAGTCTGTGACTTATTTACGTGTCACATTTCAAGTATATGAAGAATAAAGCACAGGTTTGGTGTCAAAAGACTTGTTTTGATGTATAATGTTCAACAACAGAGAGTTTACACTCGATACATCATCACTGATTGAGAGTGCCTCGGTGCTTTTATGATAACGTTAACATCAAGGCTTCCAACGCAGTTTGGGAAGTTCTGAAGACCGCCAGAAATCTGCTATGGCTTCCCACTGACTGGTTGTAAGACACGGCAAACAAATCGGGCCGGAGGGCTTTGCAGACCTTGGACAAAATGCTGGACGCAGTGCTCGACGCCAGTTCAAAGCTAGCTGCCCCAGCTTTTTTGGCTTCCACCCGAGGCTAGAAGTCTCCTTGCGGCAGCAAAAGTCGGACAGACCGCCTCGAAAATGTCTTCTGCGTCGCCTGCGCCTCAACATTTGTATGATCAACATTTATTCAATGTTGATGAGCTGAAGAGCCACATTCAAGCGTTCCATCTTGCATTGTTTATTTATTTTTTTCTCCGTTAAACTACACTAGAGGAAGTCAACAAGCATGCCCCAAAAACGTACAAGCATAACGCCACGACCCTCTAGTGGTTTGGTGGATAATTACAGAGCAACGTGTTCCCTCACCGCAGAACTATCGAATGCTCATTGATGCCGTAGTCACTTCGCTGTCACCGCAACGCAGGAGCCTAACTCAGGCTTAAGGCGTGACAGCAGGAATTATTAAGGATAGAGCTCAGATAATTTTTCCACCTACATTCTTCATTTCTACCTCTTTTGCTATCGATCTCTCAGTAGCTCTTTTGTTTGTATGTGATGTCAAGCCGTGAATTGATTTTTGTTGGATTAAAGAACTAATGTAAGGAGCAACGTGAAAGTGTTTCTTCTGTCTCGCGGTGAGGAGGGAGACGAAGAGGATAGCGTCAGATTGAAGGGCCTTTTGTTATGGATAGTATAATCAAATTTTTTTTTCTTTCAAATTTCAAGTCTGATTTTAGCCTCTGAGTGAAATTTGACGCCAGGTGCTGCTTTAACCAATCTTTAATGTCAGAAGAAAGATGCATTGTGACAAACTACTACACAGTATTTGTTAAATATGAGGAACATTTCACAAAACTAAAGCTTAACAAAACGCAGAACATTGCACATGGCATGAGGTAATCAAAAAGTGAGATAGACATGCAATCTCAAAAAAATTAAATAACCATAAATAGACAAGCTAATTTTAATTTACAGTCAGCAACATATTGAAGCCTTTTGTGCATGAAGTATTAAAGGGAACCTCGGACTTAAAGATTTGTAGGCTCTAATAAGCCATAATTGTTCTCTTTTACTAAAATATGTTATTAGAAACACATAAAATATTACCATTGATTTAAAAATCTATAATATTTAGAACATGTTTTGACCTACGACGGGCGCCATGTTTTATGCGCACAATGGACGCTCGGGGTGTTAACGTAGTTTTTCACTGTTACCAGACTAACACTACCAAGTTACTGCAATTCGTCCTACGCGGCAAGACGTCCAACACATACGCACATCGGCTAAAAGCAGCGAGTACTTATTATTTGTTTTTATTGAGTCTTTTATTACCTTTTCATTGCCTTAAAATACTTTTTGCATGAGTTTCCTTCTCATACATTTAAGCACTGTTTTCTTGTGATAGCATTAAAGTAGAATTTTGATCTGTTGATCACATTAGTCACTAAGCATATTTAAACCACCCTTATTTGATATTACCACGTTTAAGTATTTTCTTAGAGCATCTTTAGTATGTTCTGTCTGTTTGCATCTAAACAAAATAAAATGAAAGGGCGTTGTAGTACTTTAGGTGTCAAATTCGCCTCTTGTAGCACGTTTCGACGGTGTAGTACATTTTGGCAGAACACCGGTTTTGTCCTACTGTCGTCTCATCCAGTCTTTCCTCTTCATTTTGCTTTTGCTGCTCGTTTTGTGAAATATCGACAGTGCTGTCGTGCTCATGAATGTTCCTCTCGGGTTCAAATTGAAAGGGTTGAACAGATGACATGTTTATGTCGCTAGAGTCATACTCTGGAAGCCCGGCAGCATAACCATGTGACATCATCGCCCTGCGACGTAAACAAAAATGGCGACCTACTGGTTAAACTAATTTTACAAATTGTATAAAAACAAAAACATCAAGAATCAAAATCAAGTTATTTTAACTCATAATAACGTTAATCTTTTAAGAACTACAAGTGCTTCTACAAGGCGTCTGACAATGTCAAAAAAAGAGACAAAAAATTACGGGAATATAATATATTAAAAAAATAAAATAAAAAAATGTTCAGTTTAAAAAATGTTACAAATAAACAAAAAAGACAGCCATTGCTTTATAGGTTACAGGCCAGAAAAGTGACCCACAGTATCAGGCTTTAATGCTCATCTGTGACAGGTCATGATGTTCCCTCCTGTACTGAATACCTTCTCAGAGCTAGCGTTCACGTCGCATCAGCTCCCTCTTTTCCTGGTCTTTGGGTGGTGTAATTACAGTTTAAATCTATCGACTTTCATCGATTTTTAAAAAATTATTTATGTTGCCAAAGATTATATGACGATAATTATTGTTTTATTGCCCAGGGTTAGTGCTAACTACAAATGAGTTTGACACAACTAGCCCCTTTTTGCTTCAAAAGCAAGGAAAAGCTCGATGACCTCATGTTTCCAAAGTGCAAACTTGCCCTTTAAAATCATGCAGTTCAATCTTCTGGCCTAGAAACTCCAAGAACTCTACGAAAGCCGGACTTTCCTCCATATTCCCGAAGACTTCTTCCTCTGTGGTCTGAAAAAACAACACAAGATGAGAACATGAGTCAGGAGCAGCAAGGCGCCTTTGAGAAAAAAAAATGGGAATATCACTTGCCTGACCAAACTTTTGATAAATAACCCCGAACTTGAAATTGTTGTTTATCACGTGCTCGTCAAACGTAACAATGAGGCGTGAAGCCTAGGGAGCAGATGGGAGTCCGTCACACTAAAGACATTTCTGACGATCAAAGGTTAACTATACCAGCGCAGTGATGTCAAATCCATGAATTTGAATCAAAATTGGGAGTACCAACTGGGGAATTAAACCATTGTGGAGCTCTAAAGCTGAGTTTTTCCTGATGAAAGAAGGGAGTCTAATCTTCAGTTTTTCTCTTCTCTAATCTTTCAATCTGTATTTATGGAGATATAAGCACAATATTCTGTGGACCTTGAAAGGTCAGTTAAAATGTCCAAAATCGATTGGCACGCTAAGAGTTGTCTTTTTGGAAAATGGCTGGTGCTGAAAGAGATTTTAACGCATTCAAAACCAAACATCACATTACAAGACATCCCCTTTTTTGAAGCACCACAGAATATTGTGTTCTATGGCTACATGGACTATGAGCTTGCAAAAAGATTAAATTCCCATCTAGCATCATAAAAAAAAGAATTGTTCTCTTTTTCGTTCTTTAGTTATGAGTAATTGAACCTCATAAATCATCTGGTAGTGAATCAGTTTAAAATACTTACCTTTGGGTAGAGAACTGGATAAAAGCGATCCACGTTTACTTCTTCACACACAAGCTGTCCCCCCGAAAAAAAAATATTTGGAGTAAGAAATATAAAAAATATTGGTCAGTCTCCTTGAATAATGTTTCCTACCTTAGCCATCTGTACAACATTTGGGAACTCTGTGAGGCAGGAAATGGGAATGACATCATGGTAGGTTCTTAGCCTGGAGCTGAAAGTCAAAGACTTATTAAATTATTAAGAGTGAATTCATCTTCCGTCTGGTCAAAAATTGCATAAATAAGGAAAATAGTTGAAATGTTTGAAATTCAGAAGAGAGTTAGCACTATAGTTTACAATAAAATGTGTAATACAGACTGTATTAGAGACTGGATTATATTTGTGTTGAATTTAAGTGCCGTCCTTTTTTCAGGATGTTAAAGCAACTGAGCAAGTAGCATTTTCTTGTCTGAACCTGCCATGTGATTGGCTGAGCTTTTATAGAGTTGAGTGTAAAGTTATAAAGGCTACAAAGTTTTCTTCAGCACAAGAATTTTCATGCAGTGGGATTTAAAACTGTGACTATAAATCTATCTCCTCCCCCAGTGAAAATGAGAGAACAGAATAATGATGTAGGCCGAGTGACTGTAAGCTTGCATCATCCACTTTTCAAGCCCATTAAAACAAAGGCAACGTGTCTTTTCGAATGTGAAGTGGAAACTCAAATGAATTCCTCAGTTAAGCGAGTCGCGGGGGCGCTGGTACGCAAACGGACGATCATTATTCTCGCGCAATGCGCCAGTTGAGAGTCACATTAAAAGTCAACAAAGCACGCTGAGTGCCTCCTGTTTGGTTCACAAAAAAATTAATCTGTTTACCTTTCTCATTCAAGGGCAGGATGTGGAGAGTGTCTGAGTGAGGCTGTCATGTGGGGAACGTGGCTCAATGTGACCCATTTTCTTCGGCGAGATCAGTCAGTCAAATCACAGGCTCTAAGACTGCCAATTAAATACATCACCGGACCTCTCAAGCGCTTTCTATATAAGAGCATTTATCTGCTGCTGCTTAGGTTGGATGTCCCCCAATAGCATAGAGGGGCAGTTTGATTTTTCCTTTATATACATTCTTGCTTTCCCTTTTCCACTCAACTCTCTTTTTACCTGTATGTGTCACTTTCATTCTTGTTTATCTTGGACAGGCTGTAACTAAATGGGCCATTTCAGAACTGGAACGACATTTTCGCTTAGAAATTCTTGAAAAATAACCCTTCATTTTTCTGGTATACTGTAGGTTATACATTATCAAAGGTTTGATTGGCTATATACATTGGGGCAAATAAGTATTTAGTCAACAATTAATTGTGCAAGTTCTCCCACTTGAAAATATTAGAGAGACCTGTAATTGTCAACATGGGTAAACCTCAACTGTGAGAGACAGAATGTGGGAAAAAAAACAGAATATCTCATTGTTTGATTTTTAAAGAATTTATTTGCAAATCATGGTGGAAAATAAGTATTTGGTCAATACCAAAAGTTCATCTCAATACTTTGTTATGTACCCTTTGTTGGCAATAACGGAGGCCAAACGTTTTCTGCTTTTCACACACTGTTGCTGGTATTTTGGCCCATTCCTCCATGCAGATCTCCTCTAGAGCAGTGATGTTTTGGGGCTGTCGTTGGGCAACACAGACTTTCAAGTCCCTCCACAGGTTTTCTATAGGGTTGAGACCTGGAGACTGGCTAGGCAACTCCAGGCAATGTTCCCTCTAATTTTTTATGTGTCTGAGCAAACACACCTGCTCCCTGAGCACACTGCGGCCCACGGTGAGCAACATCAGATGTGTACCGTATTTTTTGGAATATAAGTCGCACCAGCAAAAAAATGCGCAATTAAAAGGTAAAAACATATATGTCGCACCGGCGTGCACAATTAAAAGGTAAAAACATACTGTATATGTCGCACCGGCGTATAAGTCGCATTTTTGGGGGAAATTCATTTGGTAGAATCCACCACTAAGAACAGACATTTCATTTTGAAAGGCAATTTAGAATAAAAATACAATAGAGAACAACAGTCTGAATAAGTGTACGGTATGCTAACATTACATGACTCATAAACAACGAACTGAGAACATGCCTGGTATGTTAATGTAACATAGCTATTTAGAGTTATTCAGATAACTATAGCATAAAGAACATGCTAACTAGCAACAATGATATAATAATGTGTGAATAAGTTCACATACAGTATAAGTCGCTTCAGAGTATAAGACGCACCCTCTGCCAAACAATGAAAAAACCTGTGATTTATAGTCTGTAAAATATAGTACATGGCGGCCACACACCAGTATCACGCCTTTTCACGCCTAGCATTTCTACTGCCCATAAATTATCTAGTATTAAGAGCATTTAATGATTAATATCCATAATTAAAATATCTTTATAAATGTCACTAGAATACACACCAATCTGACTTAAATTGTACCTTATTTTTTCACATCTTAATATAAAGGGCTAGCATTTGGTGTCCTGATATGTCAGTGCTCTTATCTACTATCGGTGTATGCCAGGGTGCATTTTTAACACTGCACATTATCTCGTTCTCCACTATCTCATTTATTGAGTTAACAAATTCAAAGGCATAGTTTTTACTTCGCCAGCTTTCTGGTATACTTATATACTTTGCCACGTGATTGCGGATTTGTTGAACTGACACCATTGGCGCATTCATTTCAATGACAAGTAAAATATCGTCAATAAGAACTTCAACTTCCTCTGGGTAAGATTTTGTTTTGTGGGACAGCTCGTTTCTCTTCTGTCGGTCTTTTTGCATTCTCCCGCAATAATGTACCAATCGCCTGTCCCATCTTGAGTCTTCGTTATTTTCAACAGCTTTCATATGACTTTTCTGCTCAATATGACACTTGAGGTAGTCCAACTTCCATTCAGTCCGCATTTTTCCCTCTGAAAACTCACTTGGTACTTTGGCTTCATGGCAAATGTCACACAGTTTCACCGCTTGTTCGTCTATTTGCACATGCTCCGACAGCCACTCCATCTTATATGAACCGCATTTCTTTTTTACTTTGGCTTGGTGAGTGGATGTGTCGCTGCCCGTTCGTTTCGCCATGATAAGGGGTTGGCATTTGCGTCTCTCAACTCCGCTGCACTCACGCACTGTTGATAGCTTGCTAACCTACACTGCGCGAGTAGGCTGGACAATACACAAGCAATGTCAATGCTATGATTGGCTGCGTAGCGGAAGTGAACCTTATCGTCTCATTTGCTGGACACCTGTCACTCACCGAGTTACAACGCAATTAATACGTTTTTTTTGTGCGCAGCATAGAATTTCTTGTGCGCAGAGTAGGTGCCAGCAGTGCGCGATTGCGCACGCGTGCAGCTTAGAGGGAACATTGACTCCAGGACCTTGAAATGCTTCTTAGGAAGCCACTCCTTTGTTGCCCTGGCTGTGTGTTTGGAAACATTGTCATGCTGAAAGACCCAGCCACATCTCATCTTCAATGCCCTTGCTGATGGAAGGAGATTTTCACACAAAATCTCTCGATACATGACCCCATTCATTCTTTCCTTTACACAGATCAATCGTCCTGGTCCCTTTGCAGAAAAACAGCCCCAGAGCATGACGTTTCCACCCCCATGCTTCACAGTGGGTATGGTGTTCTTCGGATGCAATTCAGTATTCTTTCTCCTCCAAACACGAGAACCTGTGTTTCAACCAAAAGGTTCTATTTTGGTTTCATCTGACCATAACACATTCTCCCAGTCCTCTTCTGGATCATCCAAATGCTCTCTAGCGAACCGCAGACGGGCCTGGACGTGTACTGGCTTCAGCAGGGGAACACGTCTGGCAGTGCAAGATTTGAGTCCCTGGCGGTGGCCTGTGGTTCTGGGATTTTTGCTTACCGTTCTTGTTGTCATTTTGACGCCACGGGGTGAGATCTTGCATGGAGCCCCAGATCGAGGGAGATTATCAGTGGTCTTGTATGTCTTCCATTTTCTAATAATTACTCCCATTTCTTTACACCAAGTGTTTTACCTACTGCAGATTCAGTCTTCCGAACCTAGTGCAGGTCTACAATTTTGTCTCTGGTGTCTTTCGACAGCTCTTTGGTCTTGGCCATAGTGGAGTTTGGAGTGTGACTGACTGAGATTGTGGACAGGTGTCTTTTATACTGATGAGTTAAAACAGGTGCCATTAATACAGGTAACAAGTGGAGCCTCGTTAGACCTCGTTAGAAGAAGTTAGACCTCTTTGACAGCCAGAAATCTTGCTTGTTTGTAGGTGACCAAATACTTATTTTCCACTCTAATTTTTAAATTTTTTTCAATTTTTTAAAAATCAAACAATGTGATTTTCTGTTTGTTTTTCACAGTCTGTCTCTCGTGGTTGAGGTTTACCCATGTTGACAATTACAGGCCTCTCTTATCTTTTCAAGTAGGAGAACTTGCACAATTGGTGGTTGACTAAATACTTATTTGCCCTACTGTATGTTACACACAGAAAATAATTAACTATGTACATTTTTGCCCCCAACAATCTTTTTTTTTTGATGCTGCGATCTACCCACACCTTAGCAAGATAGACACTAGACAATTCTGTTGCTAATGATATCTCAGAAGAGTGTCCCTCACACTATTAAAGTTCCCTAATGGTGTTCATAAAAGTTGAAGGTCCTGCAACAAAAGCAGCCGGAAATCTCATCTAATTGAAGGGCGAATTAATGTGGACAGTCAGCTAACAGCTTGTGGTTGGTCAGACCAACCCGGGGGCCATTCTCCCCGCAGCAATACCCTTTATGAGCAATTATAGCCGGGAATGCGTTTTTTAAATGAATTGCCTGTTGGACAACAGGACCGCTGCTCTTCCTCTGCGTCATTATCGATGCCCCTTGACCCATAGTTGGTCATGGGGGGATACATTTTCAAACGAGTCATCTGACCACTCTTTTTTTTCTTGGACGGGGATGGGGGATATTACTTTATGTTCTAGTTTTAAAAATGAAAATGAGTCGGCAAAGGCAATGATAAACTGACAATGGGCCCAGAATAGTAGTTATTAAAAAGTACAATAATAAGTCGCCGTACCGCAGCATCAAGCACAGATGCTCCTGATCCCCGATGACATCGTACTTTAATGAGAAGACCAAGTGGCCCAGGGCGGTGTCTATGGTGTAGTAATTAAAGTGCTCCTGGGAGAAGATAGGCAGAAGAACATTTTATGCATGCGTGATCTGAAAAGGGATACTTCAATGAGTCTAGGATCACTAATAGAGAAGGGCTCTCCAGAGTAATCATATTTCAAGTCGAGGAAGTAATCATCGTTTAATGTGTTTTGTACGTTTTGAGATATTTTTTTGTTTGTATAAAAATAGATAAACTTAGCTCACTTTGCCCATGAACTGCTTCCTGTAGATCTTGGCGGTGCTATTGGTCTCTAGCTTGACATAAGAGTTGGGGCATATAGGTTGCTCTGTCTCCGGAGTCTCTCGAGGCTCATGATTGGTCCCCTCAATCCAGTAGCCTCCAAACTGGGGCAGTAGGATAAGTGGGAATGGGCTACTGCGACCAAGAACCTGTCAATGACAGTAAAGGTGGAAGCGAAGAAAATATCAGTTGACTTTATGGTTAAAATGTTATTATTTTGAAAATTTGAATTTTCCGGGTAACAGAACACACAAAATATGTGAGTTTTATGGTTCATACCTCATGAACGCTGGGATAGGGGATGTAGTCCTCTTCTGTCTGCAGGGACGGAAACAAATATGAGTCAAATCATCAAAAAGATGCTTCTGGTCAAAAGTTGAACAGAGCGCCATTGCACTAACACTAGACAATCATGCGGCTCGACGTTTTTCAGGGTCACTTGTCGCACTCTGCAAACACGACGGAGATCACAAAAAGCAAGATTTGCCATTCGAGTCCAAACACATCCTTAATAAGCATGTAGTCTCTCATTTGAATCAAATGGTGTTATGAGGAAAATTGTTTGATCAGTGAGCTACTTGTTAAGGCTGTCCATGTTTGAACACACATGACTGAACCTTCATTTCACCACTCGTGAAGTTTCATCTTGAATTTTGCCCTTTGATTCTTGCGCAAGTCATAACTCATGCCTGTGCCTCAGTTTTGTAATTCAAGTAGGAACTGAAGAAAAATATCATTGCAGACGCTAAAATTGGCATTCTGTGACCCATGTTCCATCTCTCGACAAAATTGCAAGAATCAAAGTCAAACCGGAAGACAGAGCCTACAATGTTTAGGTAAGAGCCCAATTCCCAGAATCTGTAATAAAGTTTTCCGATTAGTGATCTAGGAGCCACAATTCTAAATTCCAGTAAAGATGAAGGTAGTTTTTAACCATGACAACAACAAAAGATGATAATCTATCATAATCTTTCAATGGTTGAAGATAGAGCAAAAGATTCTACATTGCCATTAGGAAACAAAACACAGTGAAAAGTAGACATCAGCAGACTGTTAATTCAGTATTAAGTAATTATTCAACATTCATTCAATTTTTATTGAATCCTGATTAAAATAAACTAACATGAGGAAACTACAGGTAGTCCCTGGATTACGAATGAGCCCCATTCCTACGCTGGCGACGTAACCCGAATTTCCGTGTGAGTCGAAATTAACACTTTGATAAAATAGCTATCCAAAAAGTCCAAAAGCATTTCGGTAATGCTTTACAATAAGGGTCCCTTAATTAACATTAGTTAATGCATTTTTAGACAATAACTCATGTTTAAGTAACATGACAATAATTCATTTAATCCCTTATCTAACATTTGCTAATATATTAATTAACATGCGTTAATGCATTAGTTCATGCACTTTAAGACAATAACTACTGTTTAAGTAACATTACAATAATTAATATAATTGGTTATCTAACATTTATTAATATATTAATTAACATGAGTTAATGCATTAGTTAATGCATAACCAGACAGTAACTAATAGTTTGGTATAATTTCTTAGTTAAAGGACACATGTGCTACACTTTACAATAAGGGTCCAAAAAGCATTCAGTAATGGTTACTAAAGGTTAAGGGGGGAACTTAAGCATTTATAATTTCTTAGTTAAGGGATACGTGTGCTACACTTCACAATAAGGGTCCAAAAATCATTCAGTAATAAGTTAATTAAGGTTAAGTGATACTTATGAGGTACGTTCACGTGACATAATACCATACTTAAGGTTAGGATATAATATATAATATATATAATACATTATTTAACATTGATTAACATATAAGTTAAGTTCATTAATAAATAGTTATTAATGTATACTGGTACTAGTAAGTGATTATGTTATTTTAAAATGAGAAACATTGCTCCGTGAGTCATTGGGTGCTGCTAACCTAACCTTAAGGTATTATTTCACGTGAACGTACTTTATAAGTATGACTTAACCTTAATTAACCATTACTGAATGTTTTTTGGACCCTTATTGTAAAGTGTAGCACATGTTTCCCTTAACTAAGAAATTATACATGCTTAAGTTCCCCCCCTTAACCTTTATTAACCATTACTGAATGCTTTTTGGACCCTTATTGTAAAGTGTAGCACATGTGTCCCTTAACTAAGAAACTGCTACGTTAACAAACCCTAACCCAAAACCCTAACCCTATATAGGCCTATATTTTTTTTTATTTTACCAAACCATTAGTTACTGTCTGGTTATGCATTAACTAATGCATTAGCTAATGCATTAACTCGTGTTAATTAATATATTAATTTATTAATATTATTATATTAATAAATGTTAGATAAGCAATTATTCTAATTATTGTAATGTTACTTAAACATTAGTTACTGTCTAAAAATGCATCAACTAATGTTAATTAAGGGACGCATAATGAACTGCACGTTTTTTTGCTTTTAACCAAGAATCAAGACTGTTTTACATCCATATCTATTAAGAATTCAGGGATTTAAGCATTTATTCACAAGAATTTTCAACGGAAAAAGTTCTTTGTGAGATAAGGCGGCGCTACAGAGGCTAAAAGACTAGCAGCACATTCGACATATTTACGTAAAATAAATGCTAACAGCCCGGTTCTTTGCCCTTTTAACAAAGATTTGAGACTGTTTTACACCCATAGTTATAAAGAATTCAGGGATTTAAGCATTTATTCAAAAGAAATTTCAGTGGAAAAAGCTCTTTGTGATGATAAGGCTGCGCTATAGTGGCTTAAAGACGAGCAGCACATTTGACATATTTACGTAAAAGAAATGCTAACAGCCTGGTTCTTTGCTCTTTTAAAAGGAGCCATTTTTATGTCCATATCTATAAAGAATTGAGAGATTTACACATTTATTCACAAAAATTTTCAACGTAAAAAGCTCTTTGTGTGTGTTTCCACTCGGTCAGCTTTGACGAAGATTTGCCCCCTATTAATCGGCCCCGCGCCCTGTGTCTCGTCAATATAATTATGAAGTCTAAGCATAAGTGTACATATTTTTACTACAGCTTTACAAATTGTCAAAAGTCAAAGAAGGAAAAGGCTTCAAAAAAGACAATTGCCTTGTTTTCTGTCTGTCAAGCCGAACAACTTCACTTTAGTGAGGACAGTACATGTTAACTTAAAAAAGTTAAAGATAAGATACTGTGTAGTACAATAAGTTACTGTTTACGCGTCCTTAAAAAAAAAGACTGGAGAAAATTGGCGGACGAGACTCTGGCGTCGTAAAGTCAAAATCGCCTAAGTTGAGTCCGTCATAACCTGGGGACTCCCTGTACTTCTTAAGGACCTTCCTCAGCAGCTTTACTAGAAGTGTTTGAAGACATGTTTTATGGCAAACGACTTTAAGAGCTATGTGTGCCTAGACCTGTGAAACCTGATTGCAGAGTTTATTAAAGGCTTCGTTCCAAAACCATTGGAGCATTAGATTGCACTCTGGATTGATTCAGATCTTATTTAGCAGACAGAATGTTTAACACTTTGTAGTTGAGTCCTGTTTGGCTCCACTGTCACATGGAGTTCCACAGCATTCAATTTTAGGGTTGCTGCTCTTCTGTCTGGATTTAGTGCCACTACATTTCAGATTGAGATTAACTGGAAAAGAAAGGAGGGAACACAGAACTTCTTTTCTGGCTTTACTCCATTAGTCACATGTGCATTTGAAATTTAATTTGAAATTTCTGCCTTTTGTTGTCAAATGTCAAAAAGTCAAAACATCTGAGGCCCCCAAAAGCCAGAATGAAGTGCGCCGGAGTCCCCCCATAACAAGAATATATCCCACCCAGTATTCACTTGTCTTGTTTCATTTGTTCCCTGTGAGGTTTCTGACAGTTACCATCTATTGTTCAGCTTTCTGGCACTGACAAAATATGCCCGTGCGGAATCAATACAGTACCCATGTTGAATTCTAAATGCATAAACCCTACCTAGCTAAGGCAGGGATTTTGCCTGGTCACAGTCAGTGAGCACGCTTAAAAAGCCCATCTGACAGCTGATAAGGAAAAAGGTTCGCATAACATTCATCATGGATGTGTTTCCGTATTGTGCTCAGTGAGGTGATAGGAGGATTTGTGACTCACTTTCAGGGGTGGAGGGAGGGGGCATCTCTGCTCGTCCATCCTGCAACCCTGCAGACAGGAAGAAGGGTATCAAAGAATGCGAAGAGAACAGGTGAAAAAAAAAGCACGGAAGCAGCTTTCAAAGGCACAAGCTCAACAGAAGTATTTTTTTTTAGAAGCGTCAAATTCATTCCCAACACAGCAGGGAGTTGTCAGATTAATCTTTGTTGCCTGTGACTCACGATCACGTTACGTAAAGTCATTCTAATGCCGAGGGATGAGGTAAAAGATGCTCCAAGAAAAGATAAACACTGGAAAAATGCCAAACTCCAGAAGTCATTAAGTAGAACTGCTGCTGTGGACTGAAGAGTGCCAGGAAGGGATTTCTCCCTATTGTATCTATTCTTATTCTGCTGACAGTTCCCAAAGCCCAGAGTATGTCTTGTGAGTAAGAGGGAGAAAAAAACACACTGCTGATCAGTAAACTGTTTGTGTGTAAAACCCCACAGCGAGACTTGAGATGCATCAAATTTTGATGCTGATCTTTTTGGACAATGGGAAAGATGGGAAAAAAGGAATGGGGGATGCTTTAAAGAGAGGAACAATAAAACATGGAACCACAATATGAAACGCACAAGTTCTCCGAGGGAGGTTTCTATTCATCGCTTAAATCACTCACATTTCTCAATGGGTCATGTTTGAACTTGGAGACAGACAGGATGTAACAAAATACACACTGGCTATTGATATTTGTACACTGGGGCAAATAAGTATTTAGTCAACCACTAATTGTGCAAGTTCTCCCACTTGAAAATATTAGACAGGCCTGTATTTGTCAACATGGGTAAACCTCAACCATTAGAGACAGACTGTGGGAAAAAAAAAACCCAGACAATCACATTGTTTGATTTTTAAAGAATTTATTTGCAAATCATGGTGGAAAATAAGTATTTGGTCAATACCAAAAGTTCATCTCAATACTTTTTTATGTACCCTTTGTTGGCAATAACGGAGGCCAAACAAAGTACCCTTTGTTGGCAATAACGGAGGCCAAACGTTTTTCTGTAACTCTTCACAAGCTTTTCACACACTGTTGCTGGTATTTTGGCCCATTCCTCCATGCAGATCGCCTCTAGAGCAGTGATGTTTTGGGGCTGTCGTTGGGCAACACGGACTTTCAAGTCCCTCCACAGATTTTCTATAGGGTTGAGACCTGGAGACTGGCTAGGCCACTCCAGGACCTTGAAATGCTTCTTACGAAGCCACTCCTTTGTTGCCCTGGCTGTGTGTTTGGAAACACTGTCATGCTGAAAGACCCAGCCACATCTCATCTTCAATGCCCTTACTGATGTAAGGAGATTTTCACTCAAAATCTCTCGATACATCGCCCCATTCATTCTTTCCTTTACACAGATCAGTCGTTCTGGTCCCTTTGCAGAAAAACAGCCCCAAAGCATGATGTTTCCATCTCCATGCTTCACAGTGGGTATGGTGTTCTTCGGATGCAGTTCAATATTCTATCTCCTCCAAACACGAGAACCTGTATTTCTACCAAAAAGTTCTATTTTGGTTTCATCTGACCATAACACATTCTCCCAGTCCTCTTCTGGATCATCCAAATGCTCTCTAGCGAACCGCAGACGGGCCTGGATGTGTACTGGCTTCAGCATGGGGACACGTCTGGCAGTGCAGGATTTGAGTACCTGGCGGTGCATTGTGTTACTGATAGTAGCCTTTGTTACTGTGGTCCCAGCTCTCTGTAGGTCATTCACTAGGTCCCCCCGTGTGGTTCTGGGATTTTTGCTCACCGTTCTTGTTATCATTTTGACGCCACGGGGTGAGATCTTGCATGGAGCCCCAGATCGAGGGAGATTATCAGTGGTCTTGTATGTTTTCAATTTTCTAATAATTGCTAATACAGTTGATTTCTTTACACCAAGTGTTTTACATATTGCAGATTCAGTCTTCCCAGCCTGGTGCAAGTCTACAATTTTGTCTCTGGTGTCCTTCGAAAATTCTTTAGTCTTGGCCATAGTGGAGTTGGAGTGTGACTGACTGAGATTGTGGACAGGTGTCTTTTATACCCATAATGAGTTAAAACAGGTTCCATTAATACAGGTAACGAGTGGAGCCTCGTTAGACCTCATTAGAAGAAGTTAGACCTCTTTGACAGCCAGAAATATTGCTTGTTTGTAGGTGACCAAATACTTATTTTCCACTCTAATTTGGAAATTAATTAATTAAAAATCAAAAAATGTGATTTTCTGTTTTTTTTCTTTCAACCTCCTGTCTCTCATGGTTGAGGTTTACCCATGTTGACAATTACAGGCCTCTCTAATCTTTTCAAGTAGGAGAACTTGCACAATTGGTGGTTGACTAAATACTTATTTGCCCCACGTTTTGTCATTCATCTAATCTTGTCCTTTCATGCTTGGCTGGCTTGTTAGCTGTCCATCGTGTTCGATGATGATGCTTGCTCCAATGGGGTGGGGGCGGCAGAGGTCGGCTAGACTGTCCCTAATGCCACTACTCACGAGCGCAGATAGCTGCATACCCACTCACAGGGGGGAGCAAGGGAAACTGGACGCTAGGTTGGGGTACCAGCCGCCCGCTGGTGTTGTTGAATGCACCTTTAGGATCGTTGATCTTGGTTTGTTCGGTGTATGTGTGAAACTGCGGAAGCACAAGTGGTCTGCCAGGCTGATCGGTTGAGTTCCACAGTTTGAAGTTCCGTGGTGTTGATATTGGCTCTCTTTAGGAGGTCCCTGATGCAGTCCTTAAAGTGCCGTTTTTGCACCCCAGCAGAGCGCTTTCCACCTCTTAGTTGGCCGCAGAGGACTTGTCGGGGCAGACGGCGGTCAGACATCCTAATGTTGTGTCCAATCCATTGAAGATGTTTCTTAGCCATAGATGCTTCCATACAGATCAAGATGGTGTTTTTAACGATGTCTATATAGGTGATTTGGTCTTCCCAGGACAGGCCAACGATCTTCTGATGGAAGCGGATGTGGAAGGCATCTAGATTAGTAATGTGCTGTCGGTATGGGGTCCATGACTCTCCCCTATAGAGGAGGGTGAAGAGACATACTGCATACTGATATTTGTATGTCATTAATGTAATATTGTCCTTTCTTGCCTCACTGGCATAATACAGCAATAATACACCATGGTTCGATACCCATATACATTTCAACAACTCAAGAGTCTCACACTTAACTGCATTCTATACATGATTTCTACATGCAAAAATAATGTGCTGGCAATGCACATGAAAGGCAAACTGTGAGGTACAGTGATGCGTACATGTTGTAGCTGCAGGTTGTTTGGAATACTAAAAGAGAAGAAAAGGTAGGCTGGTGCATCAAGGGAGGAATAAATTGCATTTCAGGTGTGAAATTCAGAGAAAGGCGTTTGATTATTGCTAGAGGAAGCGTCGCGGTTCAGCCGGCGAATGGCCACTTACAGTACCTGCATCCTCTCGATCATGGCAAACAGGTCCGAGGTCTGAATTGGGGAGGGAGAAAGTTGACACAAAACAGTTTTAGACTTGTTTTGATATTATTCCCCAACGCTGTTCAATCAAGGTTTATTGTGGTCTTGGGACACCACCAAATTTTTGGAAATGTCCTCCACGCTTCAAAATGTAATTTTTCCAAAGCATGCCTAGATGGTCTCTGTGCTCTTAAAGACAATTTGTGTAAACAAGTAGCTCTTCTGGGAATTAAAACATTCTCAAAAGCTTGACAAAGCTACCCTGACTTCATCCTAATTAGACAGAGGATACATTGTAGTTTGAAGTCACAATACTGCACTAAACAAGCCAGTTTAACTTTCACAAGTGAGGAATTTATGTTGTGGAAATTTTGAACAAACAGCTGCAAGTGATCAGATGTTTTGTCTCTAGCCTTTTTGGCCCATTACCAATAGCCTTCCTAAAGGGTTGTCTGACAAGTTTCCCCCTGATCCAGAATGCGCAGTAGAGCCTAGAGCATCTATTCCTAATGTCGTCAACCCTGAACCAAGACGTAAGCTGCTTGCTAACAAACGCATCGACAAAACATATACATAATATATGTGATTTGTCACTGTCGTGAAATTATTTTGTCTAAACATGAGCGTGCAACCTTTCTTCATAATCAAGTTAATTTGACAAAACATGGTCACATACCTTAATTATATGAATACGAATGCGTGCATGCAGTTTAAGCATGTTAAAGAAGCACCGACATGAGAAGCCGAGCACATCTGGCCCGACGCTTGTTGCGTACTCAAGCCGATTTGTTCACCATGTAACACAAGCGGACTGAAATGCCAGACTGATGTTTCCACATGACATCTTAAATTTACTAAGGGCCATTGCGGGGGCTTGTCAGACACATGCACACACATAGCTACGCATGCACCACTGGTGTTTTAAGACTCTCTCATGGGTACATGCCCGTAAAAGCAAATGGCGTCAGTATCAATGATACATTTTAGTAGTGCAGTGCTTCACAACAGAGACAGTGACACCAAAGACAAATGCTACTCTGCTGTAATATTCAAGCTTCGAAATGAGAGAACCACCTGTAGATGTCAACTAGCATGTTAAATTTGAGATCCGCCCAATTTGTGAGTTTACCTTAAAAAGTTTCTTGGAAAAAGGTTGCATTTTGTAAAACCTACAAAAGTTGTACTGCTGATAACAAAAAAGAGAACAAAAAAGTTCAGATCAGACTTTGTTTTCATGGTGACAAAAGACTATTCGTTGATCGGTTAGATTTGGTGTTGGTCTTTAAAAATGAGTCAGAATGTTCTAAAATGTCTGGCAATATGTGTCCGATTGCTCTGAGATTGGCTTAGACCGTGTTAAATACTCTGCCATTAGTCAGGTTAGGACTAACACACTGTGAATATATTTACCTGTCTCACATTTGTATCAAATTGAAACCATTATTTAAGGAAACTTTTTGAAAATGTTTCTTTGGTGGTGTGCCATTTGACTGTTCTAAATGATTTCATGTCCCAATAAAGGTTGCAAAGCAAAATATTACATAGACAGATTAGGAAAAATGCTGCTCATATTTCTTTTTACCACTTTGACATTTTGCGCCTACCCATGGCAAATAATTTGGTGCTCGTGATGACCTCTACAGGCCACCTCACAATCTCTCATTCTCCGCCAACCAGTGAACCACAAGCACCTGCTCCCTACCCGCAGGAGGTCAGACAAAACAAGATCTGAAATGTCTCATCTGGATTCAGCAATGTCTTCCGACCTTTGAGTGGGCGAGCGCAGAAAAGATACTCACATCACTAAGACATCTCCTCTTCAGTAAAGGTCTGCGAGGGGCGCTGTGGAGCAGCGCGTATGAGAAGGTGTTTGCCATCATCTTGGCGCAAAGACGCTAATTAGTCTGGATAAACAAATAAACAAATAATGGGGGAAAGTTGAGTCGCAGGAGTGCGTTGGCGTATGAGGGGCAAGACGTTGGCGTTGAAATGCGAGGACGGGATTCCACTTCCTCTTTTGTTTCCTCTCATATGAATTTGTACTGCAGGAAGTTGTGCAAAATGAGGAACAACACACGCACACACGCACCCCCACACATGCAATTCCGCGCTTCTCCTTTTTGTTTAATCACAATATGGGAACATTCATCTTCCTCTCAGCAGCACACTCTTAAAATGGAAGTTGACTCTGAAACTTAATTAACACATCATCATGTTTCATTCAGCCCGATGTTACAATTTTTGCATGCTGAGTTCATGCAAAATGTAATTGCACAGTGGGAAAACACTTTAATGCTCCACTTTAAAAAATTGTCTGGTGCTGACCTTGATTAGGCCTAATTGTTTGTACTTATTTATTCATTTCATTTAGATTTGATCTCATTCCATCAAGCAGCGATGAGGTTATTTAAAAAAAAAAAAAAAAAAAGTTATGACAGGGGTATTCAACTAAAATTTAAATGGTCCAGTTTGAGAAACTCACTCAGAGCCAAGTCTAGAAGACCATAATATAAAACTAATAAATGTAATCTGCATTTAAGAATGTTATTTATACTGTAGTAGCTTCATTTACTACAAGTGTAAAAAAACAAATAAATTCAGTAAAACCCATATCTTTTGGCACCTTTTGTGAGGTTACACAGAACTCTTTGTTCAAAAACGTTTTGTTTTAAAATCACAAATTGAATAGTTGAATATGGTCATGTAGGGTGGCTTAATTAACTCGGGTGTTATTTCATCACGACCAGTGTTGCTTTCGTCAACGATACCGAAAATATTTCGTCAACGAACAATTTTTCCATGACGATGACTCATGATGATATGCTGAAAATGTGTCTTGTGAGACTAAAACATCATGAGATGGATGCCAGTTGTCGTCTGAAGACACGAGAACGAGAGGAAAATTTGCCATAGTTTCCGTCAATTCTCAATGTGTTATTTCATTATTTTATGTGTAGTTAGCACCAGTGTTGTTAATAATGGCATTAGAGTATAACGGCGTTACTGACGGCGTTTTTTTTTTCAGTAGTGAGTAATCAAATTAATTACTTTTCTCAGCTTTGCAACGCCGTTACCGTCGCTGATGATGTAAAGGCGTGCGTTACTACGCGGTTGAATGACGCAAGAAATATCTGAGGGACGAGGAGAAAGCAGACCGGGAGTGGGAAAGAGGAAAGGGAGTTGTGACGCTGTTGCAAACGCGATGCTAGGTCGCTCATACCTGACTGCAGCCGACACCGACCGCCTACAAACTACGCCTACATGATGCTATGGTAGATACCACATGTATAGAGAACTAGATGCGAAATGACTGACTTGGCGGCGTTGGTAAACAGTCTCCATCTTAAAGCAGTAGATTTTTTAGGAAGGCGCTGTTGTAGCAAACCTTCCTAGCGAACATAAGTAACTTTTTATCTAAAATACTCTTAATTCGGCAAAATCCTGACTAGACTCAACAGTTTTAAAACTTTCACATGTCGGAAGTAGACAGAAAGGACCTAATGCAATAACGGGAGCAATTTTAACAACTTTGACGGTTGATTCACAGCATTAAATGACTTCCAAACATAGAAAAGGTTACAATCTAGTATCACAATGTCCACAATACCTGTGTCTAGTTAAGTTTAGGTTAAATAATTGAGCGAGGCCCTATTGTCCCAAAAACCCTTTGAACTTCACATAGTGTGACCTATGTTTTTTTTTTTTTTTTGAATGGAAAAGAAAAAAAAATAGTTCAATTAATATAAGCATATTTGATGTGAAAGACATTATAGAATGGATCATACAATAACATGTAAAGCATTAAAAATAAAAATCAGTTACTATGCCATGTAACTAATTACTCTTACATGGAGGTAACTGAGTTATTAACTCAATTACTTCTGGGATAAGCAATTTGTAAATGTAATTAACTACTTTTTTAATGGAAGATTAACAACACTGGTTACTACGCATTTAGCAGTGTTTGGTCGTGTCACTCATGTGACGTGCTGCACCTCCCCCGATCCCCCCGCCCCACACACAGGGTTACTCACCGGCTGGAAATCCTGTGCTCATTCCAGGCTTCTTTTGTGAAACATATTTGTCAGGTGCTGCTTGTTAAGTTTTGTTTTTTATCTTACGTAGATATGTCATGTTGCTTTAGCCTTTAAAGGCCTGTGCTGAGTGGTCATCACACACGAAACTTAGCGTTCGCGTTAGCATTAGCATTTAGCGCAGTGACTCTGTATTTTGATAGTTATTTCTTTGTTTCTCATGATTCCATATATTTTTCCTCAGAATGGAGTGGTTCTATATCAATTTCCCTGCATTTGCTCTATAAAAGTAACATTTACTGAACATCACAATGTTTTTTATTCATTTCTTTTAGTGTTTCTGAATGCTAAAGAGCTGCACTTTTGAACTAATTTATTATTTTTTTCAAGCTATTTATCTGAGTTTGTTCTACGTAATAAAATGTCTGAGTGAGTGCTCGTCTGAGACTGGTGATTCCATACTTTTGCTAGGGGTTGTAGAATCATAATAATTTATTGGCATTAGGTCTTTGTCTGTGTAGGCCTACTTCTGGGACAAGACCTTGACCTCTGTCCCCACTTCATGACATCAAACAAAATAATGGCATTTAATAAACCCTTTCAAAATGGACAGATTCTGACCACTCACATTTTACATTCACAAAAAAATCACTAGTCATTTTAAAATGAAAGGGACAGCAGTGCAATCCCCAAATGAGAAAATACGCAAAGACGATTCACGTCAGATAATTACATGACGCCATTCAAATTCCCACTTACGTAAATTGTGGTGGATAAAGAAGCATACTGTTGTGTTGTGTTGATGAGCGTGGCATTTCAGCTCAGTTGCTACTAAAGATACACGATAATATCGGTCACCGATAATTATCGGCCGATAATGGCAATTATGACGTCACACAGATAATCCAGATAATAAAAAAATTCAACCGATAATGCAATCCAATAATTATATACTTGATTTTGCCTCCAAATGTGCTCAACCGAAGAATTCAGCACGCCGCCTCTTCAACCCCTCCCCTCTCTGAAGCCCCTGAGGGAGAAGGGGTTGAGGAGGCGGAGTTACAAGACAAGAAGTAGTTGAATATTATGGCGGCTGTTACTAAAAAAACGACGCTCTCGCCATCTGCGAAACATGTACCGTACAAGTTCCACGAGGCAGAAAGAACGCGTCCTCATTCAAAACCACTAACCCAGCAGCCATTTAAAACTGCATCACAAAGAATTTTGGAACATATACGAGGCTGCTGCTAGCAGGAATGCTAAAGCTATTGTAAACACTAAGCTAAACTACAGGGCTTGTGACGATACAGAGTCGGGCTGTTTGGGAATGCAGCCCAAGGCGGGTGGTACATTCCGACGGAGCCCGCCGCTTTGGCCAGTCCGGCAGGCCGCCGCCGCCTCGCCATAGGCGGGGCGGGCCGAGCCCGGTTCCCCGGCCTCTGGACCTCCGGCGAACACCCCGGTTTCTCGAGCGTTCCCCCACGGCGTGCGAGCAGAGCCAGGACCCGAATACGCCGGGGCGGGCGGGCGGATTATCCGGTACGAATGTAGCTGCCGCCGAGACAAGACACAGTTTTTTTTTTAATGACACGAGAACCAAAGCCCTGGATAAAAGAAATAATGCAGTTTATACGACCACCATTCTTCATGAAAAAGTGATGTCCGGTAAGCAAGCTTATCATGACGGCACAGTGGTTATAAGATAATTTAAACATGGAGAAAACGAAGTCAGCCAGTCAATAATGCATTCAGAATGTGAAATGACGAGCGGTCAGATGACTTTGTAACGCTGCCTTTATTTTCGGCTTAATAAAACTCAGGCACAAAACAACACGCACACGGATGCGAGCGCCAACTCCGTCCAAATACTACTGCCGTGTAGCAGTTTAGCTGCTGTAACGCAAATGTCGTGAAAGCCGCAAATGTAAACAAAGCGCTGCAGAATGGGTACATGACATCTCACTCTTTTGAGGTAATCATTTTCACAGTGTGCAACAAAGCATATAACATTAGCAATCACTTTTCAAATTATTTAACTTATTTCTTTGCTCAATTACAGTCACAGTAGATAATCAAATTCTTAAATCAATATTCTGTAGCCACAAATATTATTCAAAATCTTTCCTTCTTCAAGTTTTTTTTTTTTTTTAGGATTAAGTATAATAATGTATTGCTTAAAACAAGGCTGTTAAGATTATTTTCAGCTAGCTATTTTTCTTCCAAGAAATCTGAGAGAAATACACTTGAAGCGATGGCAGATAATTTCACTTATTGCCAATAGATTTACACTTAAAACTGACTAGTTTTAAGGAGGTGTGTTTTGCAGCGGATTAATGTTATATATGTTAGGAATGGCTTACTTTTAAACGCATTTTTGTGCAACTTAGGTATTTACTCTGTAAGTAATTGTTGCCAAAGGGTTACCATTACACAATGTCAGACAATCTGTCATTATTTAGATGTTTGAATTGACGACTTGTTCATACATTGTGTTGAAAAAAAGAGCAATAAATTATATTTTTGCACAGTAATATTTTCTTTTGTGTATACTTTAAAATTTTACATAAATCTTTTAATAGAATTATCGGCTTGACATTATTGGTTATCGGTTGGAATGAGGAGGAAATTATCGGTTATCGGTATCGGTTGAAAAATGCATTATCGTGCATCACTAATTGCTACCAAATACAAAAGAAAAATAAAACTTGCTATGACAACTTGGATCAGCTGGCGACAATATATGATGCCAAATCCTTTTGGAAGGCTAATAAAGAGTTTTGGGATCATAATTTGTGGTGTATTGATAGCTTAAGCCATTTATGGCAATTCTAATCATTTTAAAAGAGTTGTGAAATAATGGCAGGAATTCTCTATTCGCATTTGAACTCTGACCCTACTGTATTTGTGAATAGTACAGTACACTGTTAAATGAGCACCCCTGTGACTTTTTTATGAAAGAGTTACACAACAAAGAATTGCATTGTCAGCACTAGTAAAACTTAATACTCTGCAAAATTGCTTTCAGTGATGCCACCTGGGCCCAATAACACGAAGATGTGACCAAGCAGATTCTCCAACAAATCTGCTTTTAAAATCTTCTTTTAAAAAAAAAAAAAAGGGGTGAAATTGAAAAACTGCCTGTATAGTACTGTTTAAGGAGTGTGTCAGTCACCCTGATGTTGCCGGTGGGCAGTAATAGCTCAAGGTGTCAATCACAAATAGAAACTGAGTTCTAGTGATGTGAAAACAAAAAAGGTGCAAAAATTAACTCATTGGCTGCCATTGAAAGACTGACACCCACCCAGTTGAAATGAATTGGATGTCTAACGTCATTAATGGCACTAAGTGAGTTAATCAGAATTTGTTTTGAGAAAAATAACAAGAAAAATTAAGAGAAAAATAAGATAATACAATCATGATTGTTTCAAACCAGAAGGGGCTCTAAGATTGAGCCCTGTGGAAGACCATTTAGATTTGAATAAAGTAGGGAGTGACCGGACTCCCAAAAAGTGCGGGTTTTAGTTCCTAACAAAAAGTTAGATTTCCCCAAATTCTGCTCAAACCTGAATATTCTATTAATGTCATAAAAATGATAGTCAACGGTCTTACTAAAGGTGCTTAAGGGTCTTTTACTTGACATCAAAGTGTAGCATTAGTGTGGCTCACATATTTTGCAGAGATTTTTAAGTTTTGTTTTGTTTATCAAATCACTTATGCCCTATCATAGCTTAAGCTAGTGTCTGGATCACACAAATTTAAGAGGTTCCGCCTTAGTTGCACTATAGAAGTGCTGCCTGTTTTGAAAAGTAGAGTAGCAAGAGATCTCTTTATCTGAGTGATGCGGTGACGTACAAGCAACTTGACTTATTAGCGGTGCTCCACTCAGCTGGCAGTTCTTTGCCTCAGTGCCCCAAAAAACACAGCATGCAAGAATGTACAAAAGAATGGCATAAATATCCATGAACCATTAAGTCTGCACTTTGGAAAACTAGCAAATAATTTGCATCCGAGGCAATGACTTTCCCTGACTCTCCCCCGCCCTTAGTACCTCACTGATGCTCTCAGGGTTATTCTCATCCTCAAATAGAATGCAGAAAGGCAATCAATGATCGTACAAGTCTGAATGGATCCACAAGTCTGCTTTTGCAAGTTAACTGAATTATGGGACACCTGCTTCA